>NC_135741.1:4747500-5088333 GCF_041903045.1 Epinephelus lanceolatus | reverse complement strand
ATCACATAAAGATGTGTATCTGATTTAATTACATTGATATTTAACTGCTGCGCATCACACATCACCATCTTATATCTGTCACCACGTAGCTTCCTCTGGTCTTCCTCTGAAGAGATTCAACATGTCAGGGTGGATTTTTCACCCTCAGTCTTTCACTCCTTCCTCCATCTGTCATAGAGGGAATCTCTGTTGGTTTCATTTACACATATATATGATAAAGCAGTCCAACACATTTCCCACCCAGTGGCTCATGGTGTGAAATGCAGAGAGGCTGATAGACAGATCTGTGGTCTTTTCAAACAATAGTCTTGTTTGCTTACGGTGACTGTCATAAAGTCAGGCATTAAGACAGACAAATAGAGAAAGAGACAAAAGATTATAATGTCTGTGGGTTGCAAACATGCCCCAGGAAAAGGCACTGAAATAGATAAAATGGGAGCAAAAGAAGAGGGAGGTGGAGAAAGGAACAGAGAGAAGGCAGGGAGATCAGAGAGGAGTGAAGACAGTAATTGTCAGAAGGCCTGCAGCTTGGAGACGCAGCTTGTTTCTACTGCGTTGGTGCTAAATTTGTCTGTGATGCCTCGATATTCAAACTAATTACCATATTAGAGCACACAAACACATACGGCATCATCTGGCTGTGTGGATACCTTGGTGAAGTGATTAAACTTTAAAGTTTGGTTATTTTTTTGAAAGTCTTGTAAGACTTTAGCAAATTTCTGGACTGCCTGTCACAACAAAGCCTGTACCATTGGAAAAGCTTGTCCAAATGTAGCATTGTTTTCCAAAATTTAATAATGAACAGTACATTCTCACCCCCAATACTGACGCTTGGTCTGTTGCTCTACACGTCAAACTATAATGCTCTACCACACGTATGTCATGTGCCATATGTGTAGCACAATATGCTACACAGGGGGAACATGGGACAATGAGCCCCTGGGCACAGAAATGCAAAGGGCCCCGCCAGACTTTGTGGTGGTTTTGCGTCCCTTTGTAGTCGTTACGCATCTCTTTGTGGTTTGTGTCATTTTTGTTCATTTCGTGTCTCCTCGTGGCTGTTTTGTGTCTTTTTGTAATGGTTTGGGTCTCTGAGGTAATTCTTTTGTGTCTTTTTTATCGCTTTGTAGTCATTTTGTGTCTCCTTGTGTTGTTTTGCCCATTTTTTAAATTTTTTTGTGTCTCTTTGCAGATACTCTACATCTCCTTCTTTTTGTGGTAACTGCAGTGATTTAAGTGGCATTTTGCAAGTGAAGGCCAGGAATCCCCCCCCCCCCCCAGAAGTATGTTCTGGCTACTACAATCAGATTTCAGACAACATGCAGGAAAAAAAAAGACTCATGTAATAGCTCTTATGACTTCAACAAAGAACAAGAGAGCTGTTTTCTTATTTTGTGCTTATGTAGTACAGTGAATTCTGTTAACCGAAAAAGAAGAGCTACTTTCAGAAGTGTTGTTGACAGGAAAATAGATATTAAAGATAAAGGACTTTTTACTGTAGTCAAGGACACAAGATATAAGACTTTGTGTTGCTTCTGCAGTTCAGGAAGAAAACACAGTGCTGCAGTGAAAGATGGGTCGAGAGAGCATTTGTCAGAGACAGAGAGAGAGAGTAAACTAGGAGACCGTTTTATTGCTGCCACAATTCAGGCAGAATGGATGATGAAGAGGGAATCAGAGAGTAGGAGTGTTTCACTGAAAGAGGACGATAGAAAGAGAGGACAATAGGAGAGCATTTTATTTTTTATTGCAACTCAAATGGGATTATTTTGAAGAGGGAGAAATGCTGGTGTGTACTGTTGCTCCCAAGAGTCAGCACATTAAAGAAATGAAATGCAATGTAAAGGGCAGAAAAATATATATGCAGGAACGGTTTCATGCTGCTAAACCCAGATGGGATTCTGCTGCAGAGAGAAAAATAGCAAGGAAAGAGAAAGAAGATGAAAAAGTGGTTGTTACTGATAATGGCAGCTGTTATCACAGTAAGACCCCTTTTTCACTTTGTCTCTTCACACGTCTTGGGCAGTGTGGATAGCTATCCAATCCCCTGAGAAGTATTCAACCTGGATGTTGAAAAGGTGTAAATGCATACATAATCTTTTCCTCCTTCCTGCTTTCACTATGTCAGTAACTGATGTGTTGAAATAAGCACTTACAGAGTCTGTCCCCGGAGATAATCTCAGCTAGAGTTGTAATGTGTACACTAGGGATGGGCAGCACAAGCAAAAACACTATTCGAAAATCATGTTAACTATTCGACGATTTTTCGAATAATCTTTACATTTACACAATGTCACGGATAAACATGGGTAAATGCATGAAAAAAAAATCTTCACATATCACCTCTGATAATGGTTTATTCATTTAAAAACACATTGTGCCTATTTAGCACTCTATTTCATGTAGTTTTTATCTGCTGGAGGGTCGCGTAGGGGAGCGTAGCGCGACAAAAATAGAAGAGCCGCATAAAATAGAGAGTTGTCGCGCGACAGACGGGGGTTGACGCGCCTCTCCCGTTACCGGTGGAGCCGCTGTAATTGATTAACAGGGAGGCGAGCTGCTATGGAAGTCGCGCCGTAGACGTGTCGTGGTGGAGCCCAGCCGGTACGGTCCCTCGCCGCCTCCTGCGTGCTTCGCTCTCAAATGACTGTGCATACTTGTTGTAAACTTGTGATACGCAAGCTTTGCCTCACAGAGTTTGCACTGCACCTCATTTTCGTTTATTTTGTCGAAGTTGTTCCACACGGAACTTTTTGATGACGGTAGTAGTCTCTGCATGTTTTTCCTGTTTGTAAAAGAGCATCAAACTAGCTGGTAGCCCATCTCACACCGCTGTAGCAATCCTATACTGCCCTCGTGCGGTTAGGAGCTGAATTGCATGTCAAATAAAGGGGGGAGATAAGACGGTGAATAGTAATAGTCGCATTAAAAAATCGATTTTTCAAAATAAAACGACTATTAGAAAATTCAAAAATCGTGACCCATCCCTAGTGTACACAAGGATCACCGGCTACTAAATGACGAGGGGTGTCTGTGATTAACCATTAATCAGTTAACCAATAAGAATATTCTGGCCGGTATAGATCTTA
This sequence comes from Epinephelus lanceolatus, assembly GCF_041903045.1. Taxonomy (NCBI): domain Eukaryota; kingdom Metazoa; phylum Chordata; class Actinopteri; order Perciformes; family Serranidae; genus Epinephelus; species Epinephelus lanceolatus. The sequence continues at coordinate 5,085,244 of NC_135741.1, read as the reverse complement.
ATGTTGCCACTCTTTAGTTTACTGCACTGTGCACCACCCGGGTCTGATAGGAGCTAGCTACTGGCTTCTCAGTGGCGATTACCACCAGTAACGCCGTCTTGTCCCAACAGCATTGTTGTGGAAACATAGTCCAGTCTGCACCCAGGTCGTGACTAAGTGAGTAAGTGGCTCAGTTTTGAGCTATAAAACTCCTCTTGTATTGTCAAATGTAGCTAGTCAATGTTAGCTCCCACCCGACCTCAGTTGTGCACAGTGCATAGCAACCAAGGACCCAGTGGGGACTGGAGGTTGGGCAGTGGACACTATGTTTCTGAAAGTTAATGTGGCTATCTGTCTGTCTGTCAGCAAAGCCAACACAAAATAAAATAAAATAAAAGGCAACACATTTACATTACACAACGCTTAAAAATTTCACCCCCTCTTAATGAATAGCTCTTTGAAATGTGGTGCTAACGTTCACTGTGGCAATTAAACGCTGCACTAAAGGGAAAGGCCTCTTGTATTTGCCATCTTCTTTTTTTTTTCCTTAAAAAATGTAGAGGATATGTTGAAACTTAATGTTTCGTAACATTTTAACAATGCTGCGGTTAATACGTGGCACAAAGACTACTTGGTTATGGTGAGGAAAAGATCATGTTTTAGCAATGTCTCACTACAAATACCCACTTTTGGTGGCATAACTGCAGTTAGAAATGCTGCAGATGTCTTGCCAGAAAAAACATCCACCTTTGGCGGCACAATCACAGCTGAATATGCTACTAATGCCTTGCTAAAAAAGCACTAGCTTTTATTGGCACAATTACCGTTAGCAATTCAGCAGATATTTTGCTAAAAAGCACCTGCTTGTCGTTGAACAACAGCCATTAAAAATGGCAGAAATGTCTAAAAAACACCTGCTTTCAGTGGTACGATCATGGCTGGATAGCAACAAACAACAGCTTTTCATGGCACAATTGTCGTTACAAATGGTGCTGATGTCTCACTAAAAAACACCTGCTTTAGGTGGCACAATTGCCATCAGAAATGCTGACAATGTCTGGCTAAAAAACAGACCTCAGTCACCCCAAGTATGCTGTTCATAGGGCGACGAGAGGAAAACCTCAAATAGAAGAGGACACTTGGACTTTGAATCAAAACCACCTTGGGAGCAGCTGTTAAAAATCCCCAGATAGAGATCACCAAATCACCGACCCACCTGGGCAGGCAGGATAAATCAAACACTCCTACTTGGACTGGAACCGCTTCCCTCAGGTGTAAGAGACTGTATGCTGCCTTCCTCCATTTGTTTATTCTTTGGTGCAGCAGCCACGATGTGTGCGTCATGAAAGTTCATTTTCTTTAACACTTCAATTTAACTTATCATTGCACATTTGTTGATGCTTTAGTTTATTTCTAATGAGTTTTGTTTTGCTGTTGCAGAGCTAAAAGCACACACTCAACTTTTAACTACGCTGCTCTGAAAATAAATCTGCTCTGCTTATCAATGAAACGTGCTGCCTCTTTCTCACTCCTTGCTCATATTAAGTTAAGTGTTCCTCCACAATAACAACATCACACTGCCTCTATTCCAAGCAAGTTCATTTCGGGCTCCAAGGTGGTGACAGCCAAAATGCCATCGTCAAGGCTTCAAAATGGGAGTCCACAAACCAAACAACTCTATGAGGTCAGATGCTAGAAGCCAGCCAAGCTAAGGAGTACTATGAATTGAAATGATGGATACAGTGTGTTTTGAGTAGCTATTGAATTGGGTCTCTTTGCAGTATAAGGCAGTCCAAATCATTTGTTCCATTTCTTGGATGTTTTTTGTTGCTGTGTTTTGTTTTTTTTTTGTTTTTTTTTGCCTTCTTTTAAACACAACAACAAAAACATTCTAATCTGCTCAATTTGCTGATGCCTCCAGCACATCCAAGAAGAAAAGGTGAAACCAGGCCAGAAAACAACTTGGCAAAAATGACAATGAGCATCATGAGCATTCATACAGAGAGACAGAGAGAGAAACATCTGAGAGGGAGAGGAAGACGTAATGAGGTGAAAGCTGACCCGGGACAGTTTAGCGGATTGTTTTGGACAGCTCCTAGACAGCTGTAAACAAGCTCTTTGGTTGCCTCCGTCTCCCCGCCACTTTTCATTCAGTCTGATGAGATTTGGATTGATTCTGACAAGCAGGGTTATTAAAACACAACACCGACATATCCCCCAAGTCCATAACGCTCCTGAAAATAGACACCACCGACTGTTCATCTGTGAGGGCTGGGGGCAGTGTTATGTTGCAGAGGATACAGATGAGGAGAGGATAAAAGAGGAAAAAGAAAGTACATGCTCCATTTAAACTGTATCTCCTTTTTCGTTATCACTGTTGCATTCCAATTTCACAACAACTCAACCAGAGAACAGCGACTGTGACTGCTGAATTACCAGGATGGAGGCAACATTATGAGAGCGGAAGTGAGACAATGAAGATTAGGATGCACAAAGTAGAGAGTAATAGTCAATGTTGTAAGTTTTACCTCTAAAGTAACCATTTCAAATTGAACTGTGAGTGAGCTCGCTGAATGAGAAGGAGTACAAGGGCAGACGTGAAGAGAGAAAACAAATAAAAGCACTCAGAATAAATGAGGTGTCTCTCAGTGAATGGAATCTTGAGGCCAATGTGTGAGCTCATAATAGGGATAAAAGACTAATGGGAGAAGATATGATACACACAGTAGGAGAACGACAGGAATGCTTGGCATCCTGCAGAACACCTTTCTTCTATAGCATGTGAAATCACACTCCATTCTACCCTCACTCGTGAACAAGATCCTGAGATACTTGAACCACCTCGCTTGAGGCAGTAACACACTCTCAACCCAAAGGGGCCTATCCACCATTTTTGGGCATAGAACCATGGCCTCAGACTTGGAGTTGCCGACTCTCATCCTGATGCCAACACCCACTGAGAACGTGTTTGACTATGTGTGAGGACACAGCTCTCACTTTGGTAATACAAGGACCAGATGGCTCGTAGCAGCGACCCTGTATTCCCCCAGTACTGCCCCACAAGACTCCCCCTGGGATGCGGTGGTAAGCCCTCTCCAAGTCCCCTGGGACCACTTTACCTTGGAAGACCCTACCAGGGGCTATTAGCTCCGGACAACACAACTCCCAGGATCACAGGGACATGCAAGCCCCTCCACCATGTTAAGGTGGCGAGTCTTGGAGGGGACATCCCTAGTTTCATTCTCGTAATTGTTGCACATGCACGTCACCAAGCAACAAGCTAGTTTGGAAGACAAACGCTTACATTCAACACTTAACCATTTGCATTACTTTGATTTAGCTGAGATAAGGGATGACGAGAACATTGTTGTTTCAGGTTGTGCTACTGAGACTCCACTGCAAAAAACACAACCCCGGTCACAGGCAACAGGAGACTCATTCAAAGGTTTTCTAGCCTTAGTTGCGTTTTTTTAGAGACAGACATGCAAAGCCTGAATTGTGAGGGGAAAGTATAACATACAAGTAATATAATGAGTAGTGTCACAAATTACTGTTGGCAGGGAGTAATAAGTGAAGTAATAATGTTACTGTTTGAGCAACAGGCCCAGCACTGATACTGGGTCATAAAAAAGCCGCTCACCCATCAGTGCACGTGGCAAAACATAATCAAGTGAACATATTTGTATGCAGACAGAACAGCGACTATAATGTGATAATGTCGTGTAGGATTCAAACGTTGTGTTAATTATAGTAATACAATAAACATTCTGATACAGCTAATCTTCACACCACATTATTCTCTGTGTGAGAGCTGATGTAGCTCAGAAAGCACTGATATCTCACCTGGTTAACGAAAGGGGTTCAGGTCATTTTCTCAAAACAATGGCAGACATTTATACTCAACAGTCAGGTGTAATTAATGACACTGATAAAGGCTGCATTCCATTAAGGCTTGCCAGTGCCTGGGTTCCAGTATTGGTGCATGTCTGTTTGTTGTCGAGCTACAGTCGAGCTATCCCTGCTATGACAAGACAAAAGCCCACCAGGGAAAAAATCTTTAGAGCTGTTTCTTGGTAGACGTGTCACATCGGTACAGTCAGGTGTGCCAGGGCACTTGGCCGACTTGGTAGACCTGACAGATTACAGCCAGTGTTAAATATGCATTTGTATCATCATGTCTTATCAAGAAATTGTCAGAGATTGTGAAAATAAAAAGGAGATACTAGATACGACTAGATACAAGATTTTCTTTATTTCTGATATGATACTGGATCTATTGGACTCCGTCTAAAGAAAAACCTATGCTCTCTGGTAAATCTGTTTTAATCTGTCTATAGGCAGCTAACTAACATCTGGCTTTTGTATGTAATAGGAAAGGTTTCAATCAGCATTCACACCCAGGTAAAATGATTCATGGATATTTCTTGGCTCCGGTTCCCATCGTCAGTGATGGAAATACAATGTGCTAATTTTAGCACCTTTATCGGTGAGATGCAATTATGTGCCACTACAATATACTGCCCATCTTCGCACAAGTTAGTCTGCATCACGTTTGAAAAAGAGACTGAATACGTAGGAGTTCTAAGCTTGTAAAGTAACCACTGTAACGTCTTCAATGGCCTCCATGCTGCTTTCTCCTGTTTACTAACCTGTTTTTCTGGCCTGTCTGTGACACCAACATGACACACCAGTTTAAGAAAAAAAGGAAGGCATGCTTATCTGCCGCAAACGCCAAACTTGAGGCTTTAAAGGGTGAGTCCACAAACCAATAAATGATGTCACAGTGGTCTCGTTCATTATTTTTACACAGTCTGTGATGGGACCCAGATTCTTAGTCTGTAAATGGCAACCGTGTTGACTTTGTCACTGAATACCAAATTTATGAAGCAACATTTTTAGGCTGCCAATAAATATTTATATCCTGACCTCCAACTACAGGACTTCAACTCTTTAAATACGATCCTCTGAATTTACATTTACACCCTCTAACAATGCGACTCCTGTAAAGGCTATCTCAGTCTGTTGAAATTATATTGGATCACTCTGGGGTTAAGTGAGGACATCTATACACACAGCACAGCTTGTGACACTTAAAGGTCATTAACAGCATTTAAATGACTCATTGAGAGAACACTGTGGACATTGGGAAGCCTTCATTTACTTGGAGCCACTTGTTGAGAGCAATTAGTGTGTCGCAGTGGCCGGATACAGTACACTCAATCTCAACTGTAATACCAGCAGAGAAACAGATTAATGAGTCAATCACCTGCCGTGTAACTGAAGTCAAGAGAGGATGTTTAAAACCAATCAGCTTCCCAAAGCATAATTCAGCCTCTCCATATAGTGGAGTGCTGTTTATATCAATTAGGAAATTAAAAGCATAGTTAATGTAACTTACTATGTGGCACTATACTGTCATATTAAAGCTCTCTGAAATGTTCTTCAACTCTACACACATTGGTTTCAATTAGCAAAGGATTAAATGGTGGGTGACTTAACTGTGTAAATTGCTCTCCTCTTTAATTTTTCCACGCTTCATGCGCTCTCAGCACCTCCATGAACAGTCACATGCTGCCTTCATAAAGTCTTTTCACAAGAACAGCAAGGTTACTAATTACATTTTACTTGTAAATTCGGGAGTCTGTCTGATTAATCTGTGTTTTGCTCTTTTCTCGTACACTCTTACAACTGTTATGTAGTGTTAGTGAGGTCTCACTACAGTATCTCTGTTTGTACAGGAGACCTAATTATAATCCACTCTGAGGTGGCTGACCTTTTAATGTTCTCTACACATAAAAACTAGAGGTAGATATTTGACTTACAGGGTGATATGGTGCAACAAACAGCACTTTTACTCAACTCAAGGTCACTAGAGACATTGTTGGCAGAAAAGCTCGCAGTAAATTTGTGTAGATAGCCACAAAGTTCAAAGGAATCTTTATGAGCAAAGCGCTCCTCTTTATCATCGTCCTGCCTCACATGCATACAAAATGTTCATGTTCTAGTCTAACCTGGTTAAATGTTTGCTTTGATTGATCTCTAACTTGAAACATTTAAATTGAATCGTCAGAAAGACAGTGGTGCTCAGGAGCTGGTAGTAACGTACTACAAGTAACGCAAAAGAGTAAAAATTGAGCATAGCGTTAGTTCAGGCAGGACATGATGTCAAGCTCAGCTCACATCTCAGCTACATCAGCTGATGTCAAGCACCACAATCAACTGCTGGAGCAGCTGATTGATGGAAGGGAGTCAGCTGAAAGATCACGATTCCCTTCTATGCAACCAATTGGTGAATCTCGACTACTGTTGCTGCTTCCTCTGCAAGCTGCTTTGCAACCTGCCTCCACCCCAGCTCCTCCTTTTCATGCTGTGTCTGACTTATCAATGTCATTTCTGTCATTGATGCTGCTCTGTTCTGTTCCCGGGGGGTCTTTGCTGCTGCTCTCCCTGCCTTAGGCTTTACATGTAGGCACATGGAAGGGCAGAGAGGTGTGTTCTCTCTGCCTTAAGGCTTTCCTCATTTGCACATGGAAGGGCAGGGAGGTGTGCTCTCCCTGCCTTAGGCTGTCCCTGTAGGCGCATGGAAGGGCAGGAAGGTTTGCTCACTCTGCCTCAGGCTTTTCTTGTTTGCACGTGGAAGTGTTTGTGACTGAAAACGAAACAAGCACTCCTACATGTTCCTTTTTTAAACTATACTTCTACTCTGTATATTTTTCAGCAAATAATCTGTTCTTTACTTCACTACATTTGCTAATTATACCTTTGTTACAGTTAGTTCACTCTAAATGTAGGGTTTAAGTGTAAAGAAAGAGAGCATGCAAGAGATACACTAACTGAAGCTACCTGGAAGAAAAAGCAGCACCACCTGTCTCATGACCACGATGAGCAAAACATAGAACAAGAGGCAGCCTTCGGCAACAATCACCTGACCACTTCTGGAAACAATTTTATACTAAAATCTAAAAAAGAAGAAAACAGTTACATGATGCTGCTGTGCCTCCTGATTAACACTGAGATGTCTGGTTTTAAGAGCTCCTCTTCTAACCTCTTCAAGCACATTCAAGTAAGTTGCACATATTTTAGGTGAAAGTGTAGTTAGCTAGCTAACGGTAGCTATGTCAGTTTTTCATATGCATAGTTTATATTCAATGTCATGATAAGGAAGAGAGCGGTAGAGAGGAAGAGGTGGAGAGGGAGATTGTTCACACGTTGCAGCACACATTCCTGATAAAATACCTTAATCTCGTAAACAGAGGATATGATGAATGTGAAAACTTGTAAGACTTGTAGTGTCCTATGAGTGTCTTGGCATCTAATCTAACATAATCGACATAAGTCTAAACCAGACACTGTTTGTTATACAAACAACTCAAACTTTAACCATGCTTGCTATCAACCTTGATGAAGCTCCTATTCCTGCATACACAAGTACCCAAAGTCCATTTGTGCATTTGGTTGAAACTGAGGTTGAAATACTCACATAAAGAAGGGTTCAGACTAGTCGCCTTTAGCAGGTGCTAACATTTTAATTTTTTTAACTCATTTTCAGATTCAAATCTCTCCACAAGGGCAGTGGGCATCCCTGTCTCTTCTGCCTGGTTGTTTTGCGGGTGCTGAATGGAGGGTCGTTAGCTGTATGGGCTACACCTGCTCCCCAGTGTGCTCTGCTCTACCAGTATCTCCCTCATTTTGCAGTCTGGCTCTCTCTGGTTACGACCAAGGCTATTCGAAGAAGGCTGGGAGATGGAGGCTACGGGGTATAACACATGTGCATTGTAACTGGAGCTGTGATGTTTGATGGTTACAGCTAAAAGAAAAGGGGGGGCGATGTCCGATCAGGTGACTTTTGGGTACACTCAAATGGATGGCGACAAATATACAATAGGAGGGTTCATAGAGAAAGCCTTTGTTAATGGTCTTTTACCAAGGACCTTCTCAATAACTGCAGAATTACACCCATATCTTTATTTTTTGTATAAAATATTTTCTGACCCAGGGCCCACTACGAACGCCTCAGTGAACAAAATCAGTCATTCCTATGTTGTATGATAGTGCAGCAGCTACTGAGCCTTTGGACAAGTGGAGACCAGATTTCAGTGTGCACGTGTTGTACCCCAATGATATGATGGGTTCCTTTCTTTTTGTGTTTTGTTACCCACGTACACATGCATACATGCATTACATTACTGATTTACTGATTTCTACACGTTGGCTTATGTTCCTTGGTCGATAAATTACTTTTTGTAACAGGCAGCTTGTGTTGTCTCCCTTTTTTTTGAAGCCTTTGAGTCGGGTTGTGACACCATGCATCCCTGCCAGGGCGATGAAGTTGGATCTAGCGGGTGACTTTTTTAACAGGAGCCAAATTACCCTCAGAGGTCTTTTCCTCTCCAAAACAAACCGACCAGGTGATTTAAACCGGTAAAGACACTGAATAAATCAGTTTTAAATTACAAAACAGTGTTTTGATGCTGCTCATTGCAGATGGACTTCTAAGTATGCTGGCTAATGCAAAACACACAAACACAAATGTTCTTATCTACAGCCAGTGTTTGGTTTGTCTGTTCTGGGCTACTGTAGAAACTTGGCAGTGAACATGGCAATCTCCATAAATGAAGACCCGCTCCTAATGTAGATATAAACAGCTCGTTCTAAGGTAACAAAATCGCAATTCATCTTATTTTTAGGTGATTAAAGACTAAATAAAATAGAGTTTATATATTGTATTTCAGTTCTGTCAATATTGCTCTCTGAATCCTACACACTGGGGCTTTAAGGGAAGAAAAGCAAATCAAGTCGGTCAGCATCCAATGTATACAGCTGACAGGTGAAAATAATTAAAACTAGTCAGACTTTGTCACAGAGATAAGTAAAGAATTCAAAGTAAAAGGACAGCAGCACACAGACTTAGAGACAAAGTCACTGAAATAAAAAAAAGTTCCTCAAACTGAATTGTGCAGAACCTTGTGGTGTGTAACTTTTTCGTAGCCCTGAATCAGCATTCATGAGAGTGTCCGTCTGCTGCAGCCAGTCATCTGAACTGACAGCCTCCCAGGCAAAGAGCTTGTCACTCCAACCTCCTGACTGCAACCACCCCACTTTAATCTTGTTTGTTTGATGTAAAAAAGACCCAGAAAGGGCTATAAACACTCTGCCAAACAGACAGTCTTTAGAAAGGTCAAACAGCATCACTAAATCTCCTTTATTGTTCTTTATTTCACCGCTATTTATTGAGAGTGACAGCAGCAGAATCTGAGTGGATGGGGGAGAAATAGGACAGAAATTCAAGCGGGTATTGACCCTCTGCCAGCCTGAGCATATTTTGGCCCAGTGGGTGGTGAGGGAGCTACACTTCATCAATTGAATAACCTTTTTTAATCTTCCAATAAGGGGCCTTGAGTTCTGGAACCCGCCTTTGAAAAATATTGCAATAATCCCTCTAGTACACCCATGTGTCTGCATCCTTCTCTCTTTCTCTATTAGATTTCTCCTTCATTTCAAACACTTTGAGGACAGTGTGAAGATTGCAAAGTCTCAATGGGGCTTCCTTTTCCCTGCGTTATTGCATTGTCGACCTCTGAGGGCAGTGCACTGTACAGTTTGACAAATCAAACAAAATGTCCGGAAGGGAAGTTTCCATGATGAGAATTTTATGACCACCACAACCTTTGAATCTACTCTGATTAGCTGAATCAGCAGATTGAAAAGAATTTTAGGTATCTGAAGATTTTTGGGGCTAAACCGAGGAACACGATTGGATAAGTTAAGGAATGAAAGGTGCTGATATTGTTCGGCTCACTTTCAAAGTTAGTCAAAAGGTACTCATGGCCCTGTGTTGCTCCAGGCTATTTCATACACCCATTTCCTGAAACCGAATGAGCGCCAGGTCTCGGAGGACAAGACCCTGTTGAAGTTTAATATATTTTGAAGCTTGAGGGAACTACAGATGCGTAATTACAAAAAGCCACTTAAAGCCTCAGCAGGGAAGCTTCTCAATTTTATTCTCAACTCTAAACCGTTTCCTCTGCCTCCAGTTGACATAATACAGCCTCTGGCAGCCATGTTGTACGCCATCAGTGCTTCGTCACCAGTTGTTGCAAACAGCTGATCCTAAAGGTGCAATTTCAGTGTCTTCGTAGAGCTGAATAAACTGTTTCCAGTGGGGAGGTGAGTATTTCCCAGCTGACACATCACAACAATTTTATGTTTGTTTTCAGGGCTAGCCTGAGACATTTTGGGGCCGTAAGAAGCAATGTTTATTTTATAGTTTGGATCATGTTGTGTTTCACCATATGTTTTAAACAATACATGAGGTGTCGACACAAGGTTGCCCATTCAATTCAATTAAAGATACTCAGCCAGCACAGATGGCAAAAATCTGTCCTGATTTCTACTTGGTACACACTTTCCTGTGATATTTTTACACTGCCAAAATGAAGAGGTCTAATGGAGTGAGGCAAACTTTCATCTTCTAAGTCTGAGCGAAGTCCAAGGGGCAAGTTACAAGAAAAACAAGCATATTTTTTGGAGAGGGTGGTTTGTACAACTCTCTGCCACTTTGACATGCACTGATTAACTTGGGTCATTCCTATATTCCGCAGATTTAAATGGGACATAATGGGAACATGAAAACAATGTTGCCCAGCTCTGCATTTGCTTACAGTAATATGCCATGGCCTACAGTTCAGTTAGGGGACTATAATCTTGACTCTGAGAATCATTACTTGCTCTGGCCTTAGCCCCAATGGTATTTGCTTTACCTGGGGAGCTATCACGATGCCCCAATAGTTACTCTTTTTGATGAGCTCCAACATATTTCAGCCCTAAATTTAAAATAATAAGAACTAGTCAACTAATTAAATGCTCAATTAAAAGAGAGAAGGAAAAACAAAAGATACAAAACACAGAAAATGTGTTATTAAACAATTCAAGGTTAGAAAATCAACAGTAGTTGGACATTGTCATTTACAAACAAGTTAAGAATAGGAAGGAGGTGTGGGGTCAGGTTAGTTTATGTGTGAAATATTTTAACTTGATAGGGAGCGGATCAAATTCCAAATCTTGAATACAACAGGACGGTTAATGTGTGTTAACAGAATACTGAATTTGGGATTACAGGACCCCGGGGACAAAGATACACAGATACCAGCCCAGTCTCCAGAGGAAAATGTTTGCATTGTATGTTTCTGCAAATCATGAATATGTTACATTTGTTTCGTATCATATCAACGTTTCTTAAGTGACATAGTATATGAGCTGACTTTGTCATCTGGAGGTGGAGGGGGTGGTGGATGGCGTGACATCAGCTCAAGACACTTGCCATGCTTCAGACCACTACGGACCACTGTTCTGGACCAGGGGTGTCCAAACTTTTTTGAATGGGGGCCAGATTAGATGATGGGAAAATGCTTCTCACATCATTGGAGTAATTAAAAAAAGGGAAAATAACACACACATCAACCAACTGTTTTATCTTTGAGTAAAACAGTATTCAACTTTCCACTGCTCCTGAAAGTGACAGCTCCTGCTGTCGACCGTACGCTTTTTGACTGTGGCCACATCTGCTGCCTTGCAGGAAATGTCTGTTGTCTAGGCAACCGTTTAACGTTGGTTTGTGAAAACACATTAGTTCATACTACGCAGTTCCTACTTGGTGCATGTCTACAAAGTGAATGATACTGTAGCTCTGCCATCATGAGATATTGAAAAAATGCGAAATGAACTTGCTTGATCAACCAGTATTGTGTGGCAGACTACATGTATTTTGGAACACAAGCCACGGGCCATTTCATAGACATCAAAACAAGCTGTTTTTTTTAGCGAATCAGCAGCAGCATTTCCAGCCGTGATTGTGCCACCAAAACCGGGTACTTTCGGCCAAAACAAGGCATGTGCCGGTATGACATTTTGACAGTATGATAACCGTGGGCAAAAATACCATGGTAACCGGTATTACCACGGTAACAATAATAATAATAATAATAATAATAGTCTTTATAATAAAACAGGTGTATTTTCGGTATTTTCGCGACTTTCTAGACTTTAAAACAGTTGGCAAATTCATTTGACTATTCATGATCAACAGCACGTACCAGGCATCTCCTGTCAGTGCAACACATCATCACACCAGTTGAGCTGGTTGACCACCAGTTGAGCTCCTCGTTGTTGCGGACAGTCAGCTGCAGGTGACGGGGGATGATACGGGTCTTCTTGTTGTCGTGGGCAGCGTTTCCAGTCAAATCCAGGATCTCAGTGGTCAGATACTCCAGCACAGCCGCCACGTAGATGGGGGCACCAGCACCGACAAGCTCCGCATAGTTTCCTTTGCGCAGGAGCCTGTGAACACGGCCAACTGGGAACTGGAGCCCAGCATGGGAGGAGTGGGTCTTTACCTTGGCTCTGGCTTTGCCTCCGGTCTTTTTCGCAGCCACTCATTTTTCTGATGCTCTCTAAAGTCGGGACAAAGTGGGTTCTTCTGCCAGCCAAAATGGTCCCACACCAGTGACTTCATCCTTTTCGCCTGTGGGAAAAGTTCAGCTTCGCCTCCTTCAGCCATGTTTGCAGTTTGCACGTGAGTGGATTTATACTGATTACTGACTAGTACTGACTGACTGAGGCTTGAGGCTTTTTATTAAAGAAGTCTATCTATCTCTCCATCCATAATGAGTTCATCAATGAAACATGATGTCAACCACTCCTCAGTAAAGTTGCTCAGAGAAGTTTTCAGCAGAGGTCTTATGAGGACACGTTTAGCTGAGAACTTTTAGTGTCATTAAGGAGAACTCCAAGTGGTAAGATAAGATACTTTGTCAGTCCTGCCCCAGATCTAATTATTCTCTGTGTGGGAGCTGATGTAGCTCAGGCTGTGCTGATAGCTCCGCTGGTTAACACACGTTTTGTAACAAAGAGGTTGTGTCAACAAATAGCTTGTGGATGTTTGAATACAGTTATATGCTTCTTTTTTCAATTAAACATATTTCCTTTCAGCAGTGGTGTCAAACCAAGAGACAAAGTCATGTTAAGAGTTAAGTTTAGATTTAGAAACACCCCCATCCACACTCATGTTTCTGTGTTTAATACCTATATAATGGTTGTTTTTTGTTTTTATTCATCAAATCAAAAGTAAAATCAAAGAATTAAAGATTCTCCTCCTTTTGTCTCTGGCTAATGGTACAATTACAGCTGTGATTCCAGCGTAATTTCACAAACTCTTAACTCTTTCCCCGCCATTGACAAGATATTTCGACAATCCCTGTTTTCACTGTTATATGATAGGGGGCACTGTTACACATTTTGTGAAATAGAACAGCACCGCCGTGTCCAAATACAAACGAAGAAGATCCTTTGGAAACCCGAAGAAGATGTTGCAGCTTCTAAACTGCACAAAAATGCCGGTGCTGATGGAAAAGTTTATGTCTGGGCAAGCCGTGGAGATGTTGATGGTCTCAGACTCAGATCTGTACGAAGAAGCAAACGAGTTCGGTGGGACGAAGCAGGATCTCCATGACGGTGACAGTGACACACGGACAAGATGAGCACAGAGGAGACGGAGACAACAGAGCACTGAACGTGGCAACGTGTCCCACTATACCTTAAAGAGAATATTATATATATTGTATATATACAAAAATGCTGGCAGTAGCTTAGAAATAATACTCTGGCAGGAAAACTGTTAAAATTAAATTTTATAAAAATAAAAAAAAACAATACAATGCTTTTTTCCTGTTTTCCCTTTAGACTTTTCAGTGCAAGAGTGAGTTTCCCAGCTGTTCACATCACACTGTATTTAATCACAACAGCAGTCTGACAACCTCCAAATCTGTTTTTGAAGAACTGATGAAATGTGCTCAGCATCAAATTTGTATCTGGAAATGTCCCTTAATGTGCCCTGGTGTGATGATAAAAGTGAGGTACTGTTAGAGCAAGGCATGTTTTCATTTACTGGCACAACACTAAAAGCAAACTTTTGAGATTAAGTCAGAGCAAACATTTTGATGTTGCTGCGACAGCTTGCACCAGTGTTGAAAGCAACATGAAGACCAAATATAAGGCAGTAATCAAAGATGAGATGACATCCAGGATGTTCAGAAGGTGCCACTCGTATAATTTTGTGGAATCAGAAACTAAATTTGCTTCTGATATGAGTTCAAAACAACTTTCAAAGCTGTGATAATGAAAATTGCTACCACACCAGGATACCATGTGAGTACGCTCACTGCATGTTGCCATCTGTCTGATGCACAACTACAAAGCTCAAGACAAACGTCAGATTCAGGAAAACTGCCTGCAATAAAAATAACTGCCTCTGCCAGCTCCATTTTTGTCAGAATTTCTTACATCATAACCACACAGTGTGATTATGTTTGATGTTGTGGCTCTGCTGGAGGCTATTGAAGAGGTAGAGGGAAGAGAAGCGAACAAACACTCCTCTGGATACTAACGCAAACAAACCTGCTGATATCACAACACTTTATTATCGTTAAAATTTAAAGAGGAACTCCACGCTGTACACACAGTCACATACACTGGATTCATGCTGGCATATGATCTTATTACTGGTGATTTATATAAATAGATAGAGATATCCTGAGATATGACGTTGAGTAATGGCCAGAAAAGTGTTTTTGTTAGTTAACCTTTGACATTCTGGATATAAAATGTCATCACTTATACACATCATTTTTATCGTGTTAGACATTTGTGCGACACAACACATGGAACTGCCGAAAGCTGCACGATATACAGTATCTTACAAACACATTTGTTGCTGACATACAGTTACGTTAATGGCCATAAACATGGTATGGCTACAGATATGCCTCCCACACACTGAAGAGCCTGCTGGTTCTGCTACAACACAGATATCCACACAGCGACTCTCTCAAAGGGAACATTAATGTGCTTCTATTGACTGTCAAAGCTTGAGCAGACTCCATGTCTCCACAGTGGAGACACAGAGAGTCCGAGTGTAGCTGCTCATGGCTGGTTAGCTCTGACTACCAGCTGATTGGTGGTCAGACAGTCTCCAGCGTCCCCTGACTGTCTGTGTCACACAAAAGTTGTTGCTCTCTTAGCCCCGATCACACAGAGGCAAGACGCACTGCCTTTTTTTTTTTTTTTTAAATTGAATGCCACTAGTAAAAAAAAAAAAAAAAGCTTGCTGCACTCTTTCAGTGTTGCCAGGCAACCACCCCATCACCTCCTTATCCCGACCCAGAGCCATAAAATAGACAGATTAGGATTATTATTCACATTACTATTATGAATTATCTGTTCAAGGGCTCTGCCCTAACCTACCTGTGTAATCAATCTACCTTTTATTTTGGCTGGCTAAAACCACCTACTTATTTTCAGAGTAATCTGTATGTAGTTCCTAAAATGTTGAGGCAGGGGTACTTCCTATAGCTCTAGTTGTGGGTGAGACGCTGTCAGTAAATAGTTTGTTGGGCACAGGGAGACGGAGATCTGTGTGGGTACATGAGACCCTAAAAAGAGGGTGGATCACAGGAAGTACCACCAGTTTCTCCTCCATTGTTTACCAACAGTAAACATGTTGTCGTGACCACCACAGAAGGCTCGACTCTCAAATCATCTGACGGGACAATGGAAAAAAAGCAGAGATGACATTCCCACTCTGAGTTGAACTTTGTCATCTCGAGGAGTTCAGAGAGCGCCGGCAAAAATGACAGGCACCAAGAGTGCAGAAATGCAATGCAAAAACAGGAGGGTGTAGGAACGTGTAGCTATACTTTAAAAGGAACTTAATAATCATGCATGAAAACAAATATGAGGCTATTAACCCTTGTCAACATGCCAGTAGATGTGGATGTATAACCACAAACACACATTGCATAGGTGAAGAAGTGTTGCATCAAGTAAATGCACAAAATACATGCAATACTCAGGAGTCACTGTCACATTTTAAGTTTTATCTGATGTCCTGGCCACACTAGTCGATAAAATTAGCTCTGTATGCAGGAATTAGGAGATCCTAACATAAAGGTGTCAGGCCATTATGTTTTTGAGCCCATTCTCATGAACGTTTGAAGCAGGGGTATCAAACAAACATCCCATGGGCCAGAACCGGCCCACCAAAGGGTCCAATGTGGCCCACTACATGACTATATACTAAGAGGTGCCGGGTTTCAGGAGCAATGCATTGTCTTCTTAATGAAAATAATCTGCTTCAGAGTCTTTACCACCCTGACAACACTACACTTCTCTGACGTAACAATGAATACTTACAATGACCACGTTTAAAGATATTGAACATTGCGCAAAATATTGTCCATCAGCAGCTTCACTTCAAATGAATCTGCATCAGGAAATGTTTGGATAAATGCACATGTAATGACAGTGAGAAGCAGACTGACTGAATGTGTACAAGCTGAGACATACTGTTGAAATGCAGTTGTTTTTCTCAAGTCTGTTTTGTGAAGGGATGTATGTGGCCCATGAACTAAAATGAGTTTGACACCCCTTGTTTATAATGTGATTACCACGGCAAAACAATAAGCAGGTGTGTTATCTTAACTTTTACAGCAAGTGCAGCACTTTAAACTGTATTAAAGCACAATTAGGAAGCATAAAAAACATCACTGAAACTCAGTAACATTTTTGGGGTTAATCATAGTGTGTTCTTTCTGGTTGAGCTCCTTTTCAAGCAGAACTGCCAGCTCCAGCTTCTCAAATGTTACAATCTGCTGATTATCTTTGTCCTATATGATAAAACATTGAATATCTTTAGGTTCTGGACTGCATTTTTCACTCTTTCCCAACATTTCATGGACAAAAGCATTCATCAAATGAAAGAGAAATTCTCAGAGGATAAATCGATGATCAACAATAGATGTGTTTTCCAGCACTCCGCAGCGTGTTGTGTAGGAAGGGCTACATTTGTGTTCCGTGTTATGTGATTCTCCACTGACATTAAACAAAAATGATGTAATATTATGTGACCTGAATTGTTTACTGGGATATGTTATTGGATTTATTTATGGGTGGGCAATGGCTCTGAAGAACATACTGCTCTCCATATCCTGGAGATTATTTTCTTGAAATGAAGAGAGCCTTACATGAGGCCCCTGCCTCTGAGCACAATGCGTTCACACCACTGCCAGCACACAATGAACAGTGCATAGCAGCAGCAGCAGCAGCAGCATGTTGCAGAACCGCACGACCACCTCATGTAATTCGTCTCTTGGCAGGTCTGACAGACAAACTGTCAGCTGATCAGGGCACTGGTGACAACGTGGGGTTTCTGAAATCACACTGGCTTCATTAGAGAAACGGCCTGAGGTGTAGAAATGAGTGTTAGAGCTGCAGAGTGCAGGCTGGAGCTCATATTGTTGTTGTTGTTGTGTTGGTGGTTTCCAGGGGAAGCAGCATGACTCCCCTGAGACAAAACACCAGTCAAAGACAGATGCAATTAAACACACACACACACACACACATCCTTTGCATACCCACAGCCACACACACATTATGTACTGCAGAGGAGGAGATGTAAACACACAAACATCTCTACCTCTCTGCTCTGTAAGGTCAGCGCTGAACCAGAGGAGATGAAAGAGTTCCATAAGAGGACAGTAAGGTGACAGGTGAAGGATGTGAAACACGAAGGAGAATAAAGGGAAGTGATGAAGGGGAGAATAGGAGAGGAGAATGAAAGAGAAGAGACAATTTTAAAAAAGAGAAAAGGAGCAGAGTGGAGGAGTAAAAGAAAATCTGAGGCTTTTCAGGAACCTTCACGGTGTGGCTGGAGGTCACTTGGGTTCATTTGTTCAGGAAATCCAGAGCAGTTGTGAACTTATATTATAAAGGAAGGTGTGAGTACGCATGCATGTTGGCTGCTCTGTGCATGTGTGCTTTAATTAAAGGTGACCTTTGTGCAGTTTCAGTGTATTCTGTGTGGGTGTGTGTTTGCATTCTAATTAAAAGTAGCTGTGTGTCTTACTGTAATTATCAAAGGTTGAATGTGCTTCCTGAGGAATTAGTTGGATGCTAACAGGCTGCTTAGCTTTGTATCCCACCAGAGGGAAACAAGCTTTTACTGCATCGGTCTGGATTACAACCTGGAAGCCTTTTAGTTTTCTGACATTGACTTTGTGGCAGTGACTCATGCACTCAAGCGCACCACATCAAGTGAAATGTCCAGATCGTGACGATGCTAAAGGCGGAAACAACTTCAAGGTCACTGTCCCTACAGAGCAGGGCCAGACCAAACCTTTCTGAGGACAGAGGCAAAGGCATTATGAATGTACCCGAATATGAATATGTTATTCAGGAAAGAACAGACACGCAGATTATTTATTGTACTCACAAATGCTGATCAGAGAAAATCAGCCATAATCGAAACATCTGTTTCTTTGAATTGATTCAGATCATGACATGTGACACAGAATGACAGACAGAAAGTAGCTCTCAGCAATGTCAACCCTTTCATGACACTCAACAGCGAAGACAAAACCTCTGAAACCGCTGTTGTGAAATACAGCTGGTGTCAACAAAATGCAACAGTCGCCTCACTTTGCTCGAAACTATAAATCTGCACAAAAAAAAGTCCAACATAAACCACCATGTTCTGAACAGACAAACTAACAAAAAGTAACATTTGCATTTTGGAAAATGAAAACAGCAAATTCACCAAAGTACTCTCGTAGCTTAGTAGTACAAACTAGTCCAGCACTAGGCATGATGGGAATTGTCGGCCAATAGTCCCTACAATATGATTGTGGATGGCCACAAGATAAAAGTGTCCATTCTGTTTGACTAACTAGTCATTTCACTTACTACACATATAGCAGCCGTACCAGGGCTTGACGCTAACTTTTTTCCCAAGGAACACATGTGCTCCTAAGTTGAAAAAGTAAGGAGCGCACAAAGAACTTTGGGGGCACAATGTAAATTGATCAAATAATGTGTTTTCCGTAATAAACATGATGCAAATAGACATTTACAAGCAAAATTGTTTAATGAATTTGTATACAAATGTACAGAAAGGTAAAATCATCAAGTTTTGAAAAAGTATTGCAATTTAATTTTGTCTTTAATGTTATTATCTTATATATATTATCTTTGCAATATGATTATCTTATATAATGTTATTACTATCCTAAAACATTCTCCAGGTCCTCTGAAACTCTGCAGGACTTAAGCCTCTTTCACACAGAGATTTTCACGGCGCCCACCGCTGGGTAGAGTGCAGAGCAAGCGGAGAGCAAGGCGCGCAAGACAGGATTTGGGGGAGTACAGGCTCGTTCAAGAGCTACAGCTCCATGGTGACCGCTTCCGGGTCTACTTCAGGCTCTTCTCTGCTATTGGACCCGCCGAGGTGTCGTCACAGCGTGTTGCGGTGAAATTAAAAAAATTTCAATTTGAGCGCAGGCTGGCGGTGCGCAGACGCCGCGGCATCAGCTCGGCGGCAGAGCGGTGCGCTCTTGCGCCGCGGTAGCACATACACAATGAATGGGTTCGTTGGTGGAGGTCTGCGCTTTGCACGCTCTGTGTGAAAAGGGCTTTATTTCCACCCTGCCCAGCAGCGGTACCGTGGCGAACGGTCCCTAACTGCAGGGAGAACGGAGCTGGCTTCCCCGTACGTAGGTGTGCCGCTTCCTCCACACTTTGACTTATTTCCACGCTGCTGACAGTGGGACTTTTCATTGTGCCGACAGTGGCTTGGAAACCGCCCATAACCGTGTCACACGGGGAAGAGGGAAGAGGGAAGGCGGCTGGAGTTCCTCCAACATTTGCGGTTAGATTATCATATTTTTTTACTGACAAAAATATAGGCTGCTTCCGCTGTTCGCACACATCTATTTTTAGTCGTAAATGCAAGTGAAACGCTCGCACTGTCGAGCCCTGCGTACACATGCTGTGTTTCTGCGCCTTCATATTCATTGTTTTCAATGTAGATGCACAGCATGCATGCTGAGAGCGACTGCATCATGGTGTTCCTGAGCACCTGTTTTTCAGGGTCAGTTCATATGGACAAAGAAATCTTTTCATTATAAATGTCTTCATCGTCTCATACCATCCTATCTCAACTGAGTTATGCTACACTACCCCCACAGTCTCCGATGGTATTGCCATATCTGTAAGCTTTCAAAAAAAGTGCACAAATATGAACAAAATGAACACAGAGTACAGACAGAAGGCCCCGTCTCTCTCCGAATGCATCTGATGTTGAGCGTAAATGAGCCCTAGGAGCTGACCGTTCTCAAGGAGGAGGCGTCTCTTGCAGGAGTAGCGAGACAAAAGCCTGTTGTGGTGGCTGGATCTCCTTCAAATCCCCACAAGTTATACTTCAAACTGAAGCTAAGAACCTGTAGTTTTCCGTTACATGTATTATTTCCTCTATTTAAACACCCTGTAGAAGTATTGAAAAAAAGACTTATTACCTTTTATTTCAGTCAATATTGATCCCTTTAAGTTGTAATGTGCTGTATGTCACAATAACAGGTTTCATGGGATTTTGACTCAGCGTCCATTAACACCCTACCAAGTATTTAATGGTTATTTAAACAGATGGAAATAAAAAGAGCTAGGAGTTAAATGTGGCATTAAGATATAAAAGTCCTTTGAAAATATCTTTAAAAAAATTCATTTCTTAAACTATATTGACCAGCTTTTGCACTTTTTATTAAGGCTTGTTTTTTTCAAATTATCACTATAAAATATATTATTTTAACTTCCCTGTGTGTCCTTGCATGTGGTATTCATACACACTGAGCTCCCAAGCCTATCATGAAACTATCTTTTATACATCTCTGGTCTATTAACTCAACTATAAATTCTAATGTAGCCAGTCCCACACCCTCCAGAAATTAGTTAGAAAACAGTCCCTGACCTTGGATGGTATGACAAAGCTTGTGTGTTCAATTCTTCTATTTTGGTGCACCTTTTCCGTCAAGGTCAGTACTTCCAAGATGCTTTGCTATCAGTCACCAAAGACGAATGATTCCATTTAGATGAGCTGACTGTGCTCTGAAACCTTTCTGTTTTAAACGCTGGTCTGTAGCTTCTGATGAAGTGTTACTTTTTACTATATCTGGCTCTCATTCAGTGAGTGACAGCCTGTTTTCACAGTTGACAAGTGTGAATGCAGAACGAGCAATAAAGCTCTGCCTCCGAGAAAAGTTAAGACAACTGTAAGCTGCTTCTACTTTATTGCTTAAATGTCTTTATACTAAAAGACTTCTTAATACCACTCAGAATACCGCAGAGTAAACCTCCAGCCTGTTTCCATGACACAGTGCTCTTAAAGTCCTCAACACAGTGAAAGGAGGCACACTACTGTGCCAAACTCACTTAGCAGTGACATGAGTTGCTTTACATCAGGACTAATGGCTGGATATGGAGACACGGGCAGACAAATGAGATCAGTAAGCTCTCCTGAGCCTTCAGAGGTTGGTCCGGTTTCAAAGTGAGCGAGATTGAGAAGGGAGGAGAGTGAAAATGAAAGAGATAACGAGACATACAAACAGAGATTGATGAGGGTGAAATAAGCAGGATGGATTAAGATGAGGTAAATAAGGACAAATGCCAAGAATTGGCAGCAGTAGCTCAGCCCACAGGGAGGCTCACTGGCTTAAGTCCCCATCCGGACCAAATACGAAGCGTGGACTGGTAGCTGGAGATGTACCAGTTCGTCTCCTGGGCACTACCTTGGTTCTCTTAAGCAAGGCACCAAACTCCTATCTGCTCATGGTGCCCATGCATGGGCAGCATCTCTCCATTAAATGCATGTATAGGTCCTGATTGTACATGTGTGTGTATTTCAGGCCTGTGTGTATGTGACAACAGAGTTAAAAAATTAAATTTCCCTTCTGGGATTAATGAAGTATATCCTCTTCTTCTAACACCGTTGTCAACCGTTGTCAAGCAGCCAAAACCAAAGACGAATAACAACCAAAATAGCGAGCGCTATAGATAAGATCTTGCTATCAAAGCTGTTATAAATCAACATGTCTTCTCAATATCACCCAGCATCCGATTTTGTGTGTATTCTGCTTTGCTTCACTAACCCAAGAAAAGTACGCAGGCATGGCCACGCATCGGTGTGGACCTAAAATGACATTAGATTCAGGCAGATACATGGATCTGTAGTGACTGTTCTTGTAAGCAAGCAAAAAAAAAAACACAATTTATCTACATAAGGAAAGTAATATCAAACCCAAGAAACCCAAAACTAAACTAAGGCAACAATGAGATGTGTTTATCAGTAGAATCAGTTGTTAAGACATGTGTCTGCATGAGTGCTGCATGTTGTATGAGGTGTTGTAAGTGTTATGATAGCTTTATTGGTGGTGTAATGAATGTCTTGTCTTGTCTTATCACTTGGTGGTTGGTGGTTATGGTTCATTAGCAGCTATTAATTGCACCTGGGGGGAGAGCTGGAGAGGCCATTGAGCTTAGTGGGCACGCCAGGAGGGAGACGCTGGAGGCAAGACGTTCTGAGGACAAAAGAGACTGAGAGAGCGTTTGACAACACACCACGAACTGTCCATGTAAATACACATTCACTCTGAACAACCACAAAGAAGAGCGAGCTGGCCCACTGGTCAGACAGAACAGAACCTGAGTGGTGTCCAGGGGAGTCGTCCGGGCTTGCTAGCCTTAGTAGATGAGATTTCACGAGCCAGATTTAGCATAGCAGCGTAACATAAGCCTGAGAGCACCAGGCCCAAGTGCTCCCAACTATGTCAAACACTCCGCCTATCAGGTAGCCTACCTGCTGCATTAAAGAAACAGAACATAGAGTAAGTCCACAAGCCAGGGGACCATCACAGTTAGAGAAAATCAAATCCCACTCCTCCACGGAAATTGGATGGAGTGACCTGAAGTCGTAAACGGAGCAGAACAAGTTTATAATGCTATCTGATATCAAGCAAAATAATTTTACAAGTTGCAACAGAAAAGTTATGTTTGATTGTATTGTTAACGCATTATTAGTGAGCACTATAATCACCACAGCACAGTTCCAAAGTATATTTTACTAAAGCAATCTCCAATCTCCTCTTGGGGACGTGAAGAGATTTCTGTTATTGCATGAACTATGTGCTTGGTCCTGCTCTGATAACTGAAGTCCCATCCAGTTATACAGACCTCTTCAATCCTTGGGTGTATCTCTGAGTATTTATGCGTGAAGAGCTGTTTCCCACTTTTTTATTTAATCAGTTCTGTCCCTGTGTGGTGAAATTAAATAAGCTGAACAAGTTCTTGCTGGTGAGAAGGCTCCAAACCTATTTATAACTCGTAAGAACTCAAAGCACTCACGTACTGTTCCTCTGCCAAGAGTGAACATTCAGAATGTCTTATCTATTATGATCCGCCTCCTTCAATTTGGAACTGACTGAAATGTCATCTACAATGCAGAGCATAGTTACAGATCTGCATGGTTATTGTTCAGTCACAACAGATTTGTTTGTGTGTTGAAACCACCAGTTACAACCACAAGCTAAGCAAAATGTGCATGTTGCATTAATTGCTCACAAAACAAAACTAATGAAATGTGGAATTTCTACAAGTACTAAATATAGATATAGATAGATTCTATATAGATATTCCATATAGAGGGTGGCAAAGTGGTGCAGTGGTTAGCACTGTCGCCCCGGAATCCTGACAGCAAGAGGGTTCCTGGTTTGAACCCCAGGTGGGGGAGCTCCTCTGTGTGGAGCTCTCTCTGTGTCAGTGTGGGCCTTCTCCTTGTACTCCAGCTTCCTCCACCATCCAAAGACATGCAGCCTTGGTTAACTGGTGACTCTGAATTGCCTGTAAGTATGAATGTGAGTCTGAATGGTGAGTGTTATATTGTTATACTGTGTTTAGTCTTTTCATAAGGATAATGCACCTGCACAGATACAAACAACGATCACTATATGAAGCCTATAAAGCCAGCAATATGTGATTTCAGTCAAGGCTGCAGGACTGTAGAAACCTATTGTAGAGAATCCCACTTCAACTGTGCACAATTTCTTTATATATTTCTGCTCCACTCTTGCCTGACCAGAGAGGTCCATTACTTCTCAATCAACAGAAAAAAATAAGCATTCCACGGGCTCAATATGAACTCCAAAGCAATCCAAACTCCAACATTTATTCAATCTACTTGGTGTAAATTCCCCTGGAGGCGCTCATGCCGACACGTTGCGGATTTCAATCAGAAGTGAAATGAAAATGGCCTGCCATGTTAAGTTGTGCTGTATTTCACTGTTTCTTTATGTTGTACCACCACGTGTTTATAACATTATATTGTTTTCAGAAGTCGTCCAGTGCCTGAGTTGGACCAAAAAAGGTGCCAGTACCATGATTCAGCAGTTGCATGACATAATCATCGCATGTTTCTTGTATGTACTTATATTTATATGCATACCTTGGTCAAAAATCCCACTTCAAATGTATTTATGTATGCATTTCATTACATAGGTCTTTATTACATGCAAAATACAATATGTACTTAAATGTATATTTGGTTACTGAAAACTTTGCTACTGATGTAGATCATATTGCACACAAATATATGTGTATTCACAAAGAATTATCTTGTCTGTAAATCAAGCACCCCAAGCTTCTTATTATTTCACAATGAGCTAATCATTTGCCTTGTAGAAATAAACAACACAGTCCCTCGTCCATCGTCCGTCAGCTGCACTGTGCCCACTGTACGAAGCCAATGGAGAAGCTCCATGTTGGTGCCTCTAAGTCAAGTTTTTCTCTTTTTTTTTGGTGTACTTCATCCATTTTAACAAGAACATTCTCAGCTCCATTTTTTCAGCAGTGGGTTTACACAGAGACTCAGTTACACGGATGATTAGGGGTGTATGGTGCCTTGACTCAAAAACTTGGGAGGTGGTGGTAAGCAATAAAAAGTAAGGGTACTTATATGGACAAAAATCAGAACTGCCAGTATTCAGTATCAAGGTGCAACTTCCAGGGCTGAAAAATAGAGCCAACGCAAAAGTGCCAAAAACTGCAGTTCCTTAAATGGCCACTTGAGGCTGGTTTCAGAAGCGAGTTAATCCACATAGACCTCCATGTTAAAATGCCAAACTTTACAGCAGAAATAAACATGTTTACAGCCTGGGACAGAAACATTTTGGGTGTCTATAGTTAATTTCAATACTCATGAAAACTGTAAGGGGGCTGAATTTTTATATGACTCACCATTTCACTTTTTATTAAGGCTTAAAGCTACGTATATTTAAGGGCAGAACAGCTTGAGTAACAGTCAGCTCCATCCTCTCGTTCAAATATGATCACTTCTGGCCAAAATGCCAAACTTGAGGCTTCAAAACAGGAGTCTGGTGATGTTATAATTGCCACGTCCATTATTTCAAACAGCCGATGCTCAGCACCAGCAGGTACGGGCCCGTTTCAGGCACTGCCTGTGTCTCATATATAATGTGTGTAATTTTCTATATTGTGTAGGGCAGTGTTTTACCATCATATCACGTCTACCTCCATCACATACAGATGTAGGTTGACTTATGCCACATGGTGCTGTAATACATTATATTATGTGGAGGATGTTTAGCAAGCCAGTCATTCTCATATAGTGAACTGAAAACTACTTGTTGAAGCATTGATCATGAAGTGTAAAACCCTACAAGGTAACGACGTTTAAGACACCATGCAATATGAAAAAATGTTGGCGAAACAATGACAATATTGAGAGTTTTTCAATTCTGTGTGATTTAAAATGTTAAGTTTGTCATGGAATTGGCATTAAGATTAAAGGTCATCAATAATAGGTCATTAAAATGATTGAAAATCCTCACAAGAGCATTGGAATCTTATTTTTATTTTATGAAGTATTTTGAGTGCAAATTTGAAATTTTGTCTGCAAAGTGATCCAAGAATAAACTCCAGGAAGTGTCCAAACTGAAAGAGTTTCATTCTGTCTGGAGAAAAACTTTGTTCAGTGAATTTCTTGGTATTGTATTTTGATATTGTGTGTGCCATGATGACACCTGCTCTGTCTCCCTTTCTCCTACATCAGAACTTGTCTCTTTCCTTGGCCCTACATTTTCAACTCGACTTTGTGCCACCTGTCCACAAGGTGTTTGATCATGCTCTTCCCTGCACACCTGTCCCTTATTCCCTCATCAAGCCCAGCAGTGCCAGGTCATTTATTTTGCTCTACCACAGCAGTCCAGCTATTCCTGCCTGTGTCTCTGTCTCTGTCTGTTCCAGCTTGTGTTTGCTTGCCTGTCTCTGTTTCTGAAAACGCTGCCTGGTATCTGCTACCCATGTTCATGCTTTCCTGCTTATTAAGATTTCCATGCAGGTTTCGGTCTGAACATTTCTAGGAAAGAGCAATCAAATAAACTTTGTCTTTCTGTCTGAGTGTTCACATTTGGGTCCACTTTGGGTCCATTTCTGTATTTTAAAAAGACACATATAACCTGTAGTTTATGTACACTTGAGGATAAGAACGACTGATATATAGTGAGAAAATATGGATGATTAAAATGCATTCATTTATTGTTCTTGTTTGTATGAGTAGTGTTTTGTTATTTCATTTGTGCAAAGACAACCAACAAACCAAAAAAAAAAAAAAAAACCTAAAATAAACTAAAATTAAAAACAACAAGTCCAAATATTTGATACTGTTAAGGGCTGTATTTACATTCTGCAATCATCTCTATAGCAGTTGGTTTTGTCAGTGGAGTCACAGAGTTGATTTATTGCCCAGGGCGGTGTATTGTGTGTATAACAATGGCCTCAGGGTTCCTTCATTGGTCAATCGTACCTAAGTGGGAAGTAAATATGTGTCATGGAGTGTTATTGTGTGTTGCTTCATCCAGACTGAAGGTCAGAGGTCGACTCCTTGAGGTTTCCTGGCTCACATGAAAACACCCACAACTCTCCCTGTGTTGCTAACAAGCTAGCCGAGTGCAATGGCACTGCTCTAGAAACAAAGAAATCATCCACTCCTCCTAGTTAACAAGCCAAGCTAACAAGTCCCTCTACACCTTGACAGCCCTACAACTGAACAAAATTGCCTGGACCGTGTTTACCCTGATGCCACTGAGGAGGAGAGGAGAGAGGAGAAACACAGTCAGAGGAGGGGAAAGGAAAAGAAATGGGGAGAGAAAGATGTGAATGAATTAAATGAGAAAACTGGCAAGAAAAACAGAGATGGAAAAGTCAAGATAAGAAAAATATAGACTGAGACAGTTTAGTGCTGTCATCTCCATCAGAACAACATTTCCCTTTCCCGAAGAACAGACAGAAGAGGAATTAAATTGAAAATTGTAGTGGCTTTACTAAAATAATTTCCATTTTCCAGACATGCACAAAAGTGCTAAAGAACTGACGTGCAGCCCAGTCTCCTCTGAATCAAGTATTTCTATTGTGTGTCACTAATATTATGCAGAGGAAAACATGGGTGTGGAGGATGGGGTTTTTAATACCTTGGGTTGCCATTGACTTGTTCAATATATAACCTCAATCTTTTTTGGGATGTGCTAACTAACTGGGGACGGCAGCCAGATGTCAACGCTGCAGGCTTTTGCTACACAACATCGCTCCAGGTAAAAGATTTTAACTCATGTGTATTCTCTGTCAAACCTATCATATGTCAGAACACTCACGTGAGTCTGTTTTAAGGGTTTGTGTTACAGTTTGCCAGCGGACGATGAATATAAAAATTTTTTCCAACATCTGGTTGTGTTGTAAATGTGCTAACTGGCTAACCTGCATCTTGAATCAGTCCTGACGGTCTTCAGGTTTCCCTGACTGAATGACAAAGACAGCCTACCGCAACCAGCTGGTAACGAGAGTTACTCTGTGCCTCTCACACAGGCACAGCACGTACATGCTAGTTGGCAGTTGGCTGTAGTCTTTGCAGTGTTTAAGGGTGCTTTCAGACCTAGAGTTGTCTCCTTTGGTCCGAATCAGGGACACTTTCTAATGTCACAATGGAGGGACAACTACGCAGGTTGATTTTAGCGCTGCTCATCGTGGACTACATTGCTGTCATTGTTCATTTCAGTCCTTTGTAACCAGACTGAGACCACCTCTTCAAGAAGGTCTCAGTCCGGTTTTTTTGGTGCGCACCTGAGTGTGACTGCTGTGCCCAAACAAACCTCACTTTGCGGGCAAACGAACTTGAGTTCGATTGAACCAAACCAAACAGGGCAGGTGTGAAAGCACTGTAAGTGCAACGTTTTTGGCCGAGACGCAGGCAAGGCGAGGCAACGCAACAATCAGCCTTTGTTGCCACTAGTTCTGTGATGTCTGTTTGGTGTGTTTGGGCCCTAAGATGATGGTACTACTGACAAAGTATTTATCTGCCCAAGAGACTGAATCTTTATGTTGTGGTGACGCACTATCATCACGACAAATTTCCCACTCAATGACAGGGAATTGAAACTGATGACTAGATTTATGTGAGGTTAGCAGAAAATTCATGGTCCCCTCAAATGGGAAACCTGATACTGGTGACCCCTAGGCCTTTCATTAGCATGAGCACAAGGCCAAAACTTCAACTACTACTCCAAAAATTCAATACTGTACATATATTTAATGAGCACATTGCAGCTGCAATGAATCTAAATCAATCTGCAGTGGATATTCATAGTCCGCAGAGGATGCATCCCACAAAGGTCAAACCTGGTATTAGTATCCCCCAGACCTTTCCTAACCATGGCCAAAACTTCCACTAGTTGCTGAAATACTGAAAGTTGTCGAGAAATTTAATGAGCACATTCTAACTTTTCAGACAATAAACCCTTTCCATCATGGACAGTTTTACCTCAACCCTGAAGCAAAAATATCAACTCTGCACACAAAGTCAATGATCTAATGTGCACACTGCCATAAAACTTGCCGAGTACATTCACGTTCACCTAAGGATAAAGTAATTTCATTTTAATGACCCGTTCTCTGCTGCTGCCCTCAGGACAAGCTTTACATTTTTAGCCAAACTATGTGAAAAGCTGGAAGGTAAAATACTCTTGAGTATGTTTATTACAGTCAACATGTTGTTCTGTTGGCTATAATGGCTCTAAAAAAACAAAACTTTTTCTCTCACGGTATCACTTTTTACTGTTGCATAACAAACTCTGCCCTGAGACAGGTTTGCACAGTGGCTGTCATCATCCTCAGCTATTTGTCAAAAGCTGTGTCAGTGTGTGTCAGTGTCACTGTGTCATTCACCCTGTCATTATGTGTGTATGTGTGTGCGTGCATGCGTGTGTTTGTGTATTTGTGTGTTTAAGTCAGTTGATCTTTTCAGGAAACTGTACGTACGCCCTTGGTGTTCATCTGTCCAGCAATATTTCATGCTCCTGTGAGCAAATGCTGCAATAAGCTGCAACAGTTCTCATATGGGCTACTCCCTTAGACAGTCAGACACACACATACACACACTAGATGATGATGAACCCACCTAAAGACAGGTTAAGACCCAGACATGAGTAATGACTCTACATTAATCCAGTACATTAATTCTTGGCTGTACACACAATCCAGACAGACCCTGGTAAATATGCATAGATGAGTCATGAGTTTACAAAATGAAATGAACTTAAATGAACATATTGTAAAATTACTGGAATTGCTGCTGCTTTCACAGCTGTTGATTGTGTTTCAGGATGATGAGTCATGATTGTGTTGGCCGACAAATAAAGGAGAGCAAACCGGAGAGCACTACATACTAATGTTTACATGTAATACATGTGTATGTGTAGTATTCAAAGCCTCCACACATTATAAATATATAGAAAACACTAACAGCAGACATGCGTCTCTGAATACACACACAAAACCCACATGAGAACACACACACACACACACAGTTTCTTGTTATTGAGAATTTCTGTCGAGCCGTGAACCTGTATCGGCCCTGAAATATCAAAACATTCTATAAGGAATTAAATATGTAGTTTCAAACTCAAGCATACATCCATATTTCATCATACGGCATCGCCCATAGCTGATATATTCCTATTTCATAACTCTGCAAGCCTCAGTATATCTGTGTGTGTGTGTGTGTGTGTGTGTGTGTGTGTGTGGCAAAAGAATGAGAGTGAGAATAAATACTTTTATAACAACATGTATATTCAATTATAAGAAAAAATAAGCTCATAACACAAACATGCAGCATTCAAAGTGTTGTTTGCTTCCCAGTGGAGTCGGTGATTTACTGTGCAAGTCACTTTGTTTATGAATATCGGAGCTTTTGGCAGCACTTGACAAAGCTCGGGGATGTTTCTGGAAGCGGATGGTTCTGGTGATTAACAGTGTTAACAGCACTTGGTCACAAAGTTGGCTGTTGAAGAGCGGGAGGCTGGCAATATTTAAGGTCACACTGTGGTCTCTTCAATAATGCCTCTTCTTTATTTGGATTTACAGTACAGGCCAAAAGTTTGGACACACCTTCTCATTCAATGCGTTTTCTTTATTTCCATGACTATTTACATTGTAGATTCTCACTGAAGGCATCAAAACTATGAATGAACACATGTGGAGTTATGTACTTAACAAAAAAAGGTGAAATAACTGAAAACATGTTTTATATTCTAGTTTCTTCAAAATAGCCACCCTTTGCTCTGATTACTGCTTTGCACACTCTTGGCATTCTCTCAATGAGCTTCAAGAGGTGGTCACCTGAAATGGTTTTCCAACAGTCTTGAAGGAGTTCCCAGAGGTGTTTAGCACTTGTTGGCCCCTTTGCCTTCACTCTGCGGTCCAGCTCACCCCAAACCATCTGGATTGGGTTCAGGTCCGGTGACTGTGGAGGCCAGGTCATCTGCCGCAGCACTCCATCACTCTCCTTCTTGGTCAAATAGCCCTTACACAGCCTGGAGGTGTGTTTGGGGTCATTGTCCTGTTGAAAAATAAATGATCGTCCAACTAAACGCAAACCGGATGGGATGGCATGTCGCTGCAGGATGCTGTGGTAGCCATGCTGGTTCAGTGTGCCTTCAATTTTGAATAAATCCCCAACAGTGTTACCAGCAAAACACCCCCACACCATCACACCTCCTCCTCCATGCTTCACAGTGGGAACCAGGCATGTGGAATCCATCCGTTCACCTTTTCTGCGTCTCACAAAGACACGGCGGTTGGAACCAAAGATCTCAAATTTGGACTCATCAGACCAAAGCACAGATTTCCACTGGTCTAATGTCCATTCCTTGTGTTTCTTGGCCCAAACAAATCTCTTCTGCTTGTTGCCTCTCCTTAGCAGTGGTTTCCTAGCAGCTATTTGACCATGAAGGCCTGATTGGCGCAGTCTCCTCTTAACAGTTGTTCTAGAGATGGGTCTGCTGCTAGAACTCTGTGTGGCATTCATCTGGTCTCTGATCTGAGCTGCTGTTAACTTGCGATTTCTGAGGCTGGTGACTCGGATGAACTTATCCTCAGAAGCAGAGGTGACTCTTGGTCTTCCTTTCCTGGGTCGGTCCTCATGTGTGCCAGTTTCGTTGTAGCGCTTGATGGTTTTTGCGACTCCACTTGGGGACACATTTAAAGTTTTTGCAATTTTCCGGACTGACTGACCTTCATTTCTTAAAGTAATGATGGCCACTCGTTTTCTTTAGTTAGCTGATTGGTTCTTGCCATAATATGAATTTTAACAGTTGTCCAATAGGGCTGTCGGCTGTGTATTAACCTGACTTCTGCACAACACAACTGATGGTCCCAACCCCATTGATAAAGCAAGAAATTCCACTAATTAACCCTGATAAGGCACACCTGTGAAGTGGAAACCATTTCAGGTGACTACCTCTTGAAGCTCATGGAGAGAATGCCAAGAGTGTGCAAAGCAGTAATCAGAGCAAAGGGTGGCTATTTTGGAGAAACTAGAATATAAAACATGTTTTCAGTTATTTCACCTTTTTTTGTTAAGTACATAACTCCACATGTGTTCATTCATAGTTTTGATGCCTTCAGTGAGAATCTACAATGTAAATAGTCATGGAAATAAAGAAAACGCATTGAATGAGAAGGTGTGTCCAAACTTTTGGCCTGTACTGTATATCCGACACTTAATCTCAAAAGATTATATTAACAAGTATAAACAAAAGAAACTTGAATTAGTGGAACTAATTGACCTCCCCAATAAATCAATTCATGGTGAAAATCACTATAACAGTCATGCATCCCCAGGCTGTGATTGGCTCAAACAGAAAGAGGTTGTTAATAACTTATGATTGTTTTATAATAACATAAATGAATGATTGATTAAACCAAGAGACCTTTACCAGAGATCCATCTGCTTATGCTGCTAACATTTACACCAGGAACAGGATGTCCCTTCAAAGCTAGTTTTGATTGATTGTGGAAATGTTGCAGTCGTTTCCAAAGCAGCAGAGTGTTTCTAATTCCTTTAAGCAGCATTAATTGATTTTTGGCCACCAGAGGGGGAAAAATCTTCAAAGCAAACAGACTGCAGTGACACCGTGATTAATATCTGTTTATGGCTAATGGGTTAGCATCTGGACCGCAAACAGACACAGAGAAACATGGGCATCCCACGAGAGTCCTTTCTCACTTCCTGATGAATGGGAGTCCTTTTTAGCTCTGTTTTGGTCTCCACCAGCTCATCAAAGAATGATGTTTCACTTTCCTCACCAGTAAAACCCTGTTTTCACCCAGCAGTACGGTACGGTTAAGTTCGGTTGGCTTGTTTCTGTTTCCACTGTGAAAAGTTGTGGATGGTACCAATGGATTTTTGGTCCCCCCTCTGTTGGGGTACCTAGCACACAGATCTGGTACTAAAAGGTGCAGCTAGAAACAATGCAGTCCGTGGGTTGGTCAATAGCGGACAGTCATACTGTGGAGAATTCTATTAGTAAACTATAACTACAAAATGAAAGACTGTTTTGCTGCCTCTCGCAGCAGCTGACTGCGACTTTTAAGGTGGAACGTCAACTTGTACTGTTACTCAATGCATGAGTTGACGATGTGAATCCATCAGCACACCTGAAATATTCCACATGACAACTTTGGCCATCACTTTAGTTTTGATATGACAGACACTTTTAGTAACAAATGGATCTTCAAACATTTATATGTACCAATTTTTGACCAGGTCCCATAATAAACTGCGTATATTATAATCCTCACTCCTGTGGGCTACAGCAACACTAAATCCCTGAGCTTGCCTGAGAAGAACTATTATACTACTGCTATTTTGAAATATCCCATGGAGAGAGACTCTCAGTGCAGCCTGTTTTATTTTGTTCTGAAAATGTCGGCGTGCAGCCTCGTTCTGTGGACGGTAGACGAGATGCAGACTTCTATCTTTGTCACCGGTGATGAGGAAATACAGCGAGTGCTGGACGGAGCAGTGAGTGACAACAACCCCGCCCACATTTAAGAGCACTGTTTGCAGTGGAAACGCTAGGACCTCGGGTCTAGGTACCATGTCTGAAGGGTTACTTTTGGTTCCAAAGGTACTATACCGAAAGTGTGTGGTGGAAACGGGGCTTTAGTAACGACTGATCAGGTTTACATTAGCATGTGTCATTTTGATGTTGCCTTTCAGCCAGATAGTAGCTTCCCTTTCATACTTAGCGTGGCTGCAATGGATATTTTTATGATAACTATTTATCGAAAGACAGCGTAAAGGGGTCACTCATGGTGACAAACCTACATAGAACTATCAACTTGATTTTACAGCCCCCTTGTGAAGTGGACTCCGCCTGAAGTCCACTTACCAAGAGGGCCTCACTTAAGCACGTAATTGTTTTCTCTGTTATCAGGCCTTCACTCGAGAATGCACTGAGTAACGTTTCTCAAAAACGACATGCTCCTGAGAGAATGTTAAAAGTATCTCTTGATGGATTTAGTCACTGTTTCTGCCCAAACTACTCAAACTAAAGTGCAAATTTTCAAACTAAGAGTCATTCAAATGGCCAACTATGGCTACAGCTTCAACCAATATTGTAATAGTATTATGTTTTTTTACAAGACAAACTTCTGTAGACTGACAAGACAGAGATATTGCTTTGAAATGCATGGTATAGTTGGGTAACATTTAGGGCTGCCCTGACTAACAATTTTCTAAGTCGATCAATAGTCGTCATTTAGAGCCATTAGTCGACTAGTCGCCCGCATGTTAACGATATTACTTTAACTATCAACGATATATTTTGGTGGTTTGAGTTGAAGGTGTGAGAAAGAATAGTGTCAGTAACATTGTTAACACTGTGCTACATTACAGAGAAATACAAACCGTACTAATGAACCTTCATTAATATAGGCCTATATTTTATCTACAAGTGCACGTCACACACTGAGCGAGCCGCCTGTTAATGACGCTGTGGGCTAATGGGCATGTAGCTACTTCCATGTTTCAGATGATACGTCATGTTTGTAGTCGACCAATGAAGATGAGTTTACATATCACCTTGGGTTCGTCCTTCACCTTCTCAAAATGATCCCACACTTTGGATTTCCTGCCCGACATGTTATTAACTAGCCTGTGGAATAACCGCAGGTACCAGCCCTGGAAATTAACCTGACTCCTGTCTGACTGCTGAGCGTGGACACTTCCTGTGTCTGTCCTTTCAAATTAAAGTCACACATGGTCTGTGAAATACTGACCAATTAAACATTGCTAACTAATGACCTTTCTGGTGGACAAACGTTTGGACGACTTTTAGGGGGCAGCCCTAGTTACATTTGGGATAAATGACTGTGGGTCAGACCACTGGGGAGTTAAGATGTTGATATTCCTCTGGTGATATTTTACAACACCTTCAGTCTAACTCTTTTTTAAGTGTCTCATTGTTTTCTGTCTTCAGTCACTGTCAGTGAATTTGCTGACCATGCCTTTGTCACAATTGCTTCCATTTAATTATACAGGTAATTCACTGTCTTCAGCCTTTATTGGAGGAGTGAACTGTGCAGCACCACGCAAAATCATGACAGAAAAAAAAATGTCTGTTAGTGAATCTGTAAACTTCATGACCATCAATCACATTCAAAGAGCTGTGAGAGCAAGGAAATAATTATTCAAACTGGCACCTGGATGCATTTAGGACACAATGTAGGCCAATTTAATTGCTTTTGTAAGTGACACAAGCATAATGAAGAGCCTGGGCAAAGCTATGATTAGTACATGATGTTTACCTTTAAAGCCATACTGTTTTAGAGAACACTGAGCTGCAGTGAGTCTCTCTAATTAGCTCCCTTTGTTTGAAAACACAACCTATTAGTCTAATCAAATTCAGTCCACCATTACAGCCCAGTTAAATTCAATTAAAGGACCACTCAGACTAATCTGCTGTTATTTTAATAAAGGTTTTTTTCATGTTGATGAGCATTTGTTTGTAACCATTACAGCGCTGAATAAAATGAGAGGTTGAGTGCACCAAGTTAGAGATCAGCATTAAAAGGATGTATTCAAAAATACTCACACTAAAATGGGAATGCTTTTCACCCAGTAATAAAAATAAATCAATAAAAACAAACATATCTAAGCAAACCCACGGGAGGACTGACTGAGGAAAGTTACATGTACTGAAATACACTATGTACATGCCAACTGCTTATGATACGAATAGTACAGAATGCGGTCATAATCTAACATTATATGATTTTTATCTATATGCTTTGTCACTGTCTGAGTGGAGCTGTTTCCTGTTTATCCACCGTCAGTGGCTCACACGTGCAGCTCCTCCCACAACTCATAAACAGCCCCTCCCGTGATGGAAGGCCGCCTCGTTCTTTTTAAACTAAAAGGGTTCCGCCAATATGACTACCCTACGAGGCGGAAAATTGGGCACCTCAGATCAACTCGCCTTTCCACCTGTGTGTATAAACGCTTGCAGCTGGCCGGCAAATCGGCCCAACATTCATGGAAAATCTGGCAGTGTAAAAGGGGCTTGTGATAAATATGGAAAAGTTGATCATTTTAGTGCAGAGCCGCTAGAGCTTCACATCTGTCCCACGGACAACAGGCCTACACACTTATAAGCAGCACCTGGTAGAAGATCAGCTCTGCACCAAGGATTTAAGGTCAACAGGCTGTAGCACAGTACTTGTTACAGTTGCTTGGCAGCCTCAGACGCAACCTACCGTCACGCTCTTGAAAACTAGCTCAAAAAAGCACAAAAGTAGTGCCCAGCGCCCGACCTCGTGTTTTCCAAGAGGTTGAAGTGGTTAAAGCATGCGTACAGCCCCTTAACATCTTGAACAACACTACACCGTCACGATGATTTCCAGTGGTACTGCTCTGTATGAGACAGAGGGCTCTGTCCGTGTCTGTATATGTGAACATAAATGAAGCGTTTCAGACAGAAGGTGAATTCAGTTGTTCCAACACAGACAGTGTGAGAAAAATAAAAGTGTCTTATGACCATTAAAGCACGTAGACATGTTGTGGTAGAAACCAAAAATAAAAGTATGAGTCTGAAATGAGCATAACAGGTCCCCTTTAATAATTGCCTTGGCTCTTTTTTGGTCACAGCAG
This sequence comes from Epinephelus lanceolatus, assembly GCF_041903045.1. Classification (NCBI taxonomy): domain Eukaryota; kingdom Metazoa; phylum Chordata; class Actinopteri; order Perciformes; family Serranidae; genus Epinephelus; species Epinephelus lanceolatus. The sequence continues at coordinate 5,048,835 of NC_135741.1, read as the reverse complement.
TCTGGACATCTTGTTGTGTGCCTCTTGCTTTAATTAACATTTAATGGCTGTATTATTGGTGAAGTAGGAAGCCCGTGACACTGGCGCATGTTTAAGCAGCTGCTGGAAAAAAAAAAAAAAAGTAAAATTGTATACGTAGATCAAGTTATGTGACTAATGATACGCTATGAACCGTAAAATTTATACTGCTGATTTCAGTGCTCCAGCAGGATAATGGAACATGCTTATTATAATGTTCTTCCTGCTGTACAGTGGAGCTGCAGTCAGCCTGTTTGGCCTGCTGGTCACATAGACTATGGTAATGCTGCCTCCTCACCATGCATTTATGCATACGTATTGTGAGAATAATCACACCCTCTCCTCCACACTCAGAGACACACTATTTATAACCGAACAAAGCTTAATCAACCTTGTTGATCCTGACAAGACTCGTGAACTGATTAAGGTCAGCTTCCACTCCTCAATATAATTATTATCATTAAATACTTGATGTAATAATTATTGCTTTCAGTAGTTAGAAAATAAAAATGCAAGTAGTTCAGATACAGCCTTACAGTGTAATAACTTTTACAAAGTTTAATTTACGGCCTTTTGGTGGAACTTAGCTTAGCTAACGTGTGATATGGAAGATTTTATGTATTTAACCATATTCTGATGAAATAATAGTTCTTACTGAGGATGAGGATGGACAGCATAGATGTGGGAAATGCTGCAGGAGTGCTTTGAGAAGTTTGATAGTTTTTGGTCATGGCTAGATGGTAAACCTAGATTTGCAAAACTCTCACAATCCGCAACCAAATGTTACTTATCTCGCTGGGTTTAGGCACAAACAACACTTGGTTCGGGTCAGGCAAGGAGAATGGTTTGGGTTAAAATAATCACTTGAAATAAGGAACATGAGATTCATTTTCTATAAGCGCTTATCCTGTTGGGGGTCACAGGGGGCTGGAGCCTATCACAGCTGACATTTGGCAAGAGGCGGGGTACCCCCAGACTATCACAGGGCTGACACATACAGACAACCATTCACACTCACATTCACACCTATGGTCAATGTAAAGTCACCAATTAACCTGCATGTCTTTGGACTGTGGGAAGAAGCTGGAGCACCCAGATAAAACCCACGCTGACACAAGGAGAACATGCAAACTCCGCACAAAGCAGCTCCAACACCCCAGGGTTCAAACCAGGAACCCTCTTGCCCACAGTGCTGCCAGGAGCATGAGTCGTTTTTCCACCATTAAGACTCCCACCAGCCTGTCTCTTTCTCTACAAATGAGCACACTACAGAGGCATCCAACACTTTTACTTTTTAAATTACAACACATAATGTGGCCAGACGCATTAACATTTCAGCAGCTGATGTATGGTCACAGTATATTTGCATGTATAATCGGAGCCTATTCGTCTTCAGCTCCCTTTAGGTTCTCCCTGTATAGACACCACAATGCCCCCATAATAAACTGCTTAATTAGTTAGGCACATTGGGTTGAAACAAAAGACCTGTCAGACTAAGATTTACATAAATGCCACGGCAATTGAACATGTTTGTCTCACATCTGTATTAGTCCCAAGAGTTACCATTCATAAAAGTTGCAAAAGCAATCTCACCTGGTCACATTTTCAACAGGCTCAAGCCTGAATAGAACACCATCACATTAAGTGTTAAGCATACGGTGCAACACACAGAGAGCGAGATTAGATGTGCATATTCCCACTATCCAAGAACACTGTAATACATTGTCATTTATCATTTCATGAGCCCTACGAAATTAAAAGCAATTTATCATACAAATAGTGTGAATGGAGCTTGTGATTACTGCTTTATCTATAGATGTTCTAGTCAAGGCAGTGGTGTAGTGGTAGATGAGGAGGTGGGTGTACTTACAGGTAGATGGGTAGGTTACCGAGGAAGAAGTGGATATACCGTCCTTTATATCCTCATGGCTTTTTGGCTGATAGGTGGGTATAATGTAAACCACCATAGAAAGAGGTAATTGTACTCCCTTTATCTACGTATACCCTCCACTACACCAGAGTGTAGGGCTGACCTGATGGCATCAAAGCTGCGATCATTGCCATCATAATCCAGGTCCAAATCAGTATACCAGTATGCCATTACTCCAAAAATACAAAACAGCCCATGACTTAAGACATAGTAGTCCAATGTAATTTATAACGAATCAACATAAAATATTAGTTATTCTCAGACAAGGACATTTTTACTTAGTGATAGGCCTAGATTTATTTGACGACCTGTTACAGGCTCAAGGCCTTTGCACACTGAGTCCATTTTTTTTGGGTGTGTTTTTTTAATCCATCTGAAGAAAAAAGTCATTGTGAAAATTCGCAATACTAGACAAAACGAAAAGACACCTTTCCTCCTTTGCACAGCTACATGAAGGGGCGGAGCTGTCCTCCCCCTCGTCATCATCATCCACCTGACTATTACTATCTGACGTGTTGAAAGTAGCTGTCTGAGTTATGAAATGATTCTGTGCACCCCGTTCCTCTGTCTCGTCGCAGCTGTGTCCCACCGTCACATTTTCTTCACTGATTCTTGGTCAAACGTCTCTAAAGGCTTCTGATAGATACTAAAAACGCGGAAAATCGAACCTGTTCCGCAAATTTTAATCACGGATGAAAGTTTCGGACTCAGGGTGCAAACGTGATTATTATCCTTTCTACACGTGTGACAATTTCCGACGAAAAAAACGGACTGGCAAAAAGTCAAACATCTTAATTACTTTCAAAATTTACGGAGATGACCCTTAAAAAGTAGTAGTGTCAGATACGGCTTCCCCCTTGAGCTTCGATGCCCCAAAACTGGTATTTGGGACAGCCCTATGGAAGTCACACTGCTCTGCGTCACTCTGTGCTCAATTTCCATCAGCCATCTCCATTTCCATTATAGCTGTTATGGCTGCCCCCTGAAAGTCAGACATCCTTTTTTTTTTTTTTTTTTTTTGTCAGTCATTGTGCGGTGTACTTCTGGGGACGTTTTGGTGCCCAGATTTTGCTGCAGAGTGAGCACTCCAAGCACACTTGGTACAGCCACCTGCAGACACAGCTCAGAGGAAGAGAGACTTTGCCCGGTCAGTGGTGAATTCACAGCTCACAGAAACTTCCTATGATACAGTCTCTGGCTTTTGTTTGATATCTAGTGTCAGAAAAAAATGCTGTTGCACATTAGCGATGTGTTGTTAGCACAGCTAGCTTGTTTACTATGATACGGTGATGTCACTGTCACTGAACATCCCAGTGAACCCCATTAAAACTCTCAAATTCTACATGGGAAGAAAAAGGGACAGATTGTCGGATATCCGTATTGAACAGCCAGATCTGATTCGACTGACATGATTCTGAGTCGTACAGCCTTAATAGTTGTGTAGTTACTCAAGTTAATTTGGTACGGAGGAGCGATTCTTTCACTTGAGGACAGAAAATATTTGTCCTGTTTTACTGAAATAACAAGATTATCATCTCAGAATCATGAGAATAGTTTTCACTGAAAAAAGGCCTCTTGTGTTTTTCTGAATCAACAAAATATCTCTTTAATACATATGAGATAACACATTAATTCAGAAAAGGAAGAGCCGAATTTTCTTTTAAGTGAATGCATTATGTTTCCATACTTTATAGACAAGACTCAAGACAATCTAATAATTGATTATCTGTGGTACTCTCTAGGTTTAGGACATGGATTTGTCACACACTTTAAAATTGGTCTCTCAGTCAGCACAAGATTGGACTAAATGACTGTGGTAGAGCAACAAAACAAAACACCTCAAACGGGGTAATTTCAAAACCAAAAACAAACCCAAACACTCTTTGTTCATTAAATGTCAGCCAATCTAACTTCTCTGCACAGAATCGCAGGGGTTCTTCTATTCAGAATACAGCTCTGACATTTGAGGGAATCAGACTATTGAGATGAGCTTCATTGAAGAGGACAGCAGGAAACAATGGCAGGAGGCTCATACTGACACTAGCCATGCTCAAATAAATAACAAACCAGTGAAGTTAGGTGTGTCTGCAGTTCTCTTTAAGGCCAGGGGGGTGAAAAGACACCAGCAGGGAGGTGAAGATGCAAAGTGAACATACAAACGCACACAAAGGCAGTTACAAACGCACATAAACGCGCGCTCACACAAGCAGTATTAACCGTAGGCTACTAAATTTGCTCTCTCAGCTCATTTCACACCCACAAAGCTGAATTGATCTCCTGCTCCTGCCCACACACACACACACACACACACACACACACCCCTACACACATAAATTTGCCATCTCAGCTCACACCTACAGATCTCAGAGAAAATGGTGGTGATTCCCTGATCAATGCTGCTGCATTTAACACACACACACACACACACACACACAAACACACACGGATCAATTTTCACTCTCAGCTCACGCCTAGCGATTCTGTCAGTTGTAGACAGGTGATTCCCTGAACACAACACTGGCTGCAGCTTGTGAAAACAAACACATAGGAAACCAAAAATGATCCTGACTGGTCCCCACTTCATATCTGCTAACTTTAAGTTCAGCTACTTCTGAGCACAAAATAAGGACGGCCATCACGGGTGGGTGATATGACCCTAAAATAATACCACAGTATTTCAGGGTATGTTTTATATGTCAGCCAGTCAACAGTTTGACTTCAAATATTCAGTAAAAACTAAACAAAAATGATTTCACATTTCTTTAGTTTGTGAACAACAGTAACTCAGAGTGAGATTCAGATTCTGTTACAATATTAATAGTTCAACAAAATAAATCTACCACAAATTTGAACAGCTTGCAAATACAAAAAATAATGTCCCCTGGGATCTATATATATAAATCAACAGGTGATTTCCTTCTTTTAGTAAAATCCTACATTCACATATATGGAGGTTTTTGTTGAGCTACGAGCATCATGTAGGTTTACATTACCAAAGGTTTATGACAAAATCACTCGACAACACCGAATCCTACGTGTGCACTGGGTGAGAGAGGAGAGGGAGAGATGCTGTGCTGCTGCCAGAGGAGCCGCTGAATGAGTTCCCTCTGAGCGGTAAGTCACTGAAAGAGTCTGAGAAGTCCGGGGCTGTTCATGAAACATTCAGGACACCACAGTTTATTCCACACTACTGAAGCTGCTCCTCTTTTCGGAACGTAGCTGACGGCAGTCTGACGGCAATATATCAACAAGTCAAAATACTTCCAGTATCACAATATTATTTTTTTTTTTTATCATATCAAAAATTCTTCCGGTTTTATCATGAACAATATGATATGGCAAACCTCTAGTGTAAAGGTAGGCAACCTGCGTCTCTTTAGCCCCTCTCCAATGGCTCCCTTTGAACAAAAATTTGAATGAATGAATCAAAGCTATTTTTGAACATTTTAATTTTCATTTATCATTGCTGTAGGCCTAAACTGTTTCTTACATTATCAAACTGTAAAACAATTTACATCAACTACAATGTTAGTCATAGATATGTCTATGGCTTGGTGCAATTTCTCTAAATTTTGCCGAACATCGAGAGTGATGGCTCTTCTTGAGTCTCCTTAACAAAGCTAGACGTGGATTCAAAATCCAGAAAGGAAACGTCTTGGAGGAAAATACTGAATTTAATAGTGTGCGGACAGGTTTGTTAACTTTGGCTGCAAAGTACCAAATATTCATAAATACACCTAATGGTCAAACAAATTAATGATTAGACCTATTAGTAATGTTGATAGGCTAATTAGACTTAATAAGTCTGTGTGCTTTATTTTAAGGCTCCAATATATTTTGTGGTTCCAGACAGATTTAATTATCTTTTATGGAAAAGGTTGCTGACCCCTGCCCCAGCCCATCGTACTCTGCTTTACGTTACTGATCACTGCAGCCACGTTTTCCAGTTGTCCATTTCACACACAACTGAGGAACAGATCGCCTTTATTTCTTGAAATACAGCTGTGTAAGCGGGTCACGCAACAGCCCTTATTTTACTTGCACTGTATGCGACCAAAGACATTTTTTTTTACAGTTTTTTAAAATGTCTTTTTTATACCATTTAACACACATAAATACAGTCATTGTTTATTGGGCTCTGAGCACTGCTGCTGTGCCTGAAAGCATCCTGCATAGAAGAGGAACTACATCTGTTTCTGCATCCAGTTTAGTTCATTAGTAACTTAATTAGAGAGTAATGTCAAATAAAAAAAGTGAGGGTTAGTGTATTATTGACATTTTTGCTTGATAAATGACTTCAGAAACAAATGTCTATTAATGGGGGGGGGCACATATGATTTCCGAGCTTTGGTTGTTACAGTCAGTGTACAATTAGACACCAAAAGTCTTTATTTCATGTAGCTGTGAATTCAAAACACATATCTAAGGAGCCTAACCTAGCTGCTGAGTGTGACAGCTGGTCAGTTTGTCTTAAGACACGCTCACAGAGGAATAGTGTGTTGCCAGGAAACTGTGGACCTTGTACGTAATTACCATCAGACCTGCCACAAATAGGATTGTTTTGTTCTTAGTTGATTCTGGTGCAGGGACATATCCACCCACATAGTCAAAGACACTCAGGTTGCCCAAAGTGACCAAAATCTGACATTTAGTTTTGCATGTGTGCATATGGGAGATGTATTAGAATGTGCACAAAAATAAACACACAAAATATTTGTCTACACTTAAGGCCAAAACACACTGGCACACTTTTTTTGGTGGCTATATTATGTTTTCCTGCAGCCTCATCCACAGCAGTGCATTGCTTCACTACCATGCCAGAAAATTTGGTTCATCAATGATGACAGCAAAGCACCAAAGTACATAAAACAAGCACAGCAGAAATGTCACATAGGTCGGACCTCATTGTACATATCTTTAAACACTTAAGGCTGGAAATGACAACAGAAATTAAAAAGTTCAATTTTACAGATCTCTGCTATTGTAGTCAATTTCCAGTTGTCTACTCAGAAGTGATTATTGTTGTTGTAAGCAGGACGTCATGGTGATTCAGTCTATTCCAGTGCATAACCCCCGAAAAAGTCTTTATTGAAAGCAGGCAGAAACAGCTACCCTGGATCTATCCAGCTTCATGCTAAGCTAAGCTAACCAGCTGCAAAAGATACATGTCATATTTAATGTACAGATAAGAGACTGTAATCCACCATCATGTTTCCCAAAATGTCAAACTGTTCCTTCAATCGATCAACCAGTCTCAAAATATCAAGACAGTCAGCATTCAACATGTCCATAGTTTATGGAAAAGTCACTCCAACACTTTTGTAGCTCCTTTGGGAAGTATCATTTGTCAAAGCGGCCTGAGGAAACACAGACATGAGTGTCACCAGCAGACACTGTGAAGAAAACATCACAGGACCACCCACACTGACTGACAGGTGATCTCAGTGCACTGTCATGCAAAATGTTTGCTGTAATGCTGCTACATAAAGCACTGTGTATCAGAGACAGAGACAATCACTTTGTAGCAAACATTTTTGACTTTTGGCATCGCGGTTATTCTACATGCAACAGATGTGATTTGTGGTCATGTGAGCGAGCTGGTGCTTCACTGTGCGTAGGCTCAGAGATGTCTGCGTGTGATATAGTGTGTGTGCGTGTGTGGAGAGTCAATTTACTGCTAACTGGTACTGTCTCATGGGAGTCATGTGTCACTATGGCAACAACTGGAGACAAAGATCAGGGTGGGAGAGATAAGACAGAGGAGAGAAGGGGAGAGTGTCAGGACGAGGGCTGCACAGTGTCCCTCCATCTTTTTCTTTCTCCAGCTTCTTTGTGGTTTGTAGAAACACACAATGTGCCTTTTTACTGCAGATATGTTACATTACTGTTCCTATGCTTCATATCAGCTTTTCTAAAGTGGCATAGTTAAGATTCAGATTATATGTGTATGAGCTGTTTGAGAGAGACCGCTGTTAAAGACCAACACATGACAAAAGCTGTATTTCTGAACAAAAATACAAAAATTGAACCATGTCCAGCCATGTTTTTGGCGTCAAAGCCAGGTATTTTAAGCCAACACATTGCCCTTCCTAGCCCGAACCAAGTGTTTTTTGTGCTTAAACCTGACCACAATTTACCCACAGCTTTGTAACAGTGTTTAATTGATAACTGAGAAATAAAGAAAACTTAAGTTTCAACATATCTGCTGTGTATGAAATGTACAAATTTGACACAACCAGAAACTGAGGCTGCTCTCAGACCTAGAGTTGTCTTGCTTTGGTCTGAATCAGGGACTAATTTTGTTCCAAAGTTTATAATTGCCTAGAGTTGGTTCGTGTTCTCACGACAACATTTACAAGCGGACCAGATCAAATGCCTTGCTGCTCTTGATTGGTCAGAATTTCCATGTGGGAAAAATCCAGGAAGTAAAGCAAACGTTGAAGAAGAGTACACTTGCAAGATAAATGTGACACTTTGTAATGTCACAATGGAGGGACAACTACACAGGTTGATTTTAGCGCTGCTCATCGTGGACTATATTGCTGTCATTGTTCATTTTAGTCAAACCATACAGTTTGAAAACGAGGCGCGGCTCCAACTAGAAAACAATGTTTTGATGCATTGGATGTGCTGAATGTGCATATTAAGGCAGTACAGGAGGAGGTGCACATTAATAATCCTCCAGGACTGTAACATGCTCATGTTTAACCCAAACAATGTGTCATGTGACTGCAGTTGCTTCACATCCAGGTCAGAACACCTTCTCACCACAAACCAACCGCACCAGAGTTCATTTGTAACCAGACTGAGACCACCTCTTCAAGAAGGTCTCAGTCTGGTTGTTTTGGTACACACGAGTGTGATTGCTGTGTTCACACCTGCCCAAATGAACCACACTTAGGGGGCAAATGAACTTGAGCTCAATTAGACTGAATTAAACAGGGCAGGTGTAAAAGCACCCTTAGTATGCTAACATTTCTTTGAGTGTTTGGGTTGGAAAAGAACAAGACTGTAGCCCTTGGTTGTTGGGGTTCAATATTTGACATTTATTTAATATTTTTACACACATTTTATTAAATATTAGTCATTTAGTCTATTAGAGACCTAAATGACACCAAATTGGGGCAACAACTGAAACATTTAAATTAAAAAATGAATGAGGAATGAAGAACATCAGAACAGAATGTTGGCATTTTTGTTAAATATTGAGGACTTCATCCAAATACTGGTTGTTCTGATTTAAAACTATCAATTTAAAGTTTTATTGTACAACTGTTAATCAGCTAGAGAGAAGACTTAGGGGTGCGGCCACATAATGTTTTCATATTCTCAGTCGATAATTGTCTGGGGACATTGCAATGAATAGATGGCTCTACTTTTCCAGAAAGTTAAAAACAATATATATTTCTATGAAAGCAGAACGTAAATCCTATGACTGTGTAGCCTACATTGTCAGGATTTGCAAACAGTCAAGATGATTTTCTCTGGCTGTTAACTTTTTGAGCTCATGACCTGCTCTGACTCTGGAAATTCTTGGAAGCTTGACTGATGATTAGGCCTCCGGTGTGATGTCAGGAGATGCTTTTTTCTTTTGTGGTAGCAAAACACAAACCACCAATTCTCCATGGTACAATGATAAATAGATCAAAAAATTAACTACATTTATTTATAGTCTAGCAGATGTTATGTATAAAGTCAAAGTGCTGGATTGGACTTATATAATGTATTCTCATCACTGATATGTCAGGTAATGAGACAGAGAAGGAGGGATGAAAAAGGTGGAAGAGAGACAGAGGGAGAAACAGAATGAGACAGGACAGGTAAGAAAATTGAGTTTTGTCAGGTACAAGTCAAATAGAAATGAAATGCAATCTGACAACCTTGAAGGGAACAAGATCTGCACTCAAATTGCATTTCTTTACATTCAGTGCCTGATAGGAGAGGTTGAGACAAACATGTGGAGGCAACATGGAGACAGGGCAAGGAGAAGAGGGCCACAGGAATGGAAGGAGAGACAGGGAGGAAAGAAAGACGAGAGAATGGGGGACACAGAGGGGGGAGGGGAGGAGACGGGATGAAGGACAAGGAGGAGGGGGGAAAGGAAATAAAGATAACAGCAAGTTTCATCCGTCACACCTTTTTTGACAGTGTGTGTGTGTGTGTGTGTGTGTGTGTGTGTGCGTGTGTGTGTGCAGACATACAGTATCTGTCAGCTCAAGGTCTTACACATCCCTCCATCTCTTCCATTAAACAGAGTAAACACACTTTGGCACCCCATGTTGACTCAAAGACTTCCGAAATGGACTGATGGAAGGAGGGGGTGGGGGGGGGGGGCATGTCTGTGTGGTGGGTGTGCACTGATTTATTTTCTCAGCTGCACTTCCTCTTATCCTCAGTAAATAAAATATAAGTACAGAATTGATGTTTTACGTCTTTAAAAGTTGTTTTCTCTATGTTGACTTTAGACATCTCTTAGCTTTAGAAGGAAAGCTTTTCCGACATGCTTTTATAGACATCATAGACATTATCTACACAGCTGTCAGAATATTGTTGCCATTATAAGTTTCGGCAAGCCACAGATATGTTACATTTGTACAGTGTTATGTTGCGGATATGCTGAAGCTTTTGTTTAGGCACAAAAACAACTTGGTTATGGTTATGAAAAGATGAACCACCCTGCCACCAATCTAAATATACTAAAATATGTAAAATGTATATGCAAGTAAATTTGTCATCTACTCTAATTGTATTGGCTCGTAGCTACATTGCCTAAGCCAGAGCAGATGGAGTTGAACCAAGGGACTGTTAGATTACAATTTGACAAAACAATTGAACGGTATAGGAAACATGCAACTGTCTTCTACAGTGGAGTCACTCGCTGTCAGGCAGCTAAACGTTTTACAACTACAGTACTTGGATACAAATATGGAAAATGAGCTAAAGAGAACATTTGAAATGCTACATGATGGTGTCGAGTCTGTCGCCCACCGCAGACAATAGCTATGTTTCCATCCAAAAGTGATTTGAATCACTGGGAAATGCAAATTAAAAGACATACGAATCCTGTGTGTTTCCATTAAATGTACGTTCTTTGGTGAAAACTACGAACTCACGCGAGTTTTCCGCAGAACCGGAAACAAAACAAGTCTCGCATTCTTCTTCTTCTTCTACGTTTTCTGGCGGTTGGCAACCAGCTTGCATTACCACCTTCCTGACCCAGAGTGTGGATATTACCATGGAGAGATGTGTGCTACGTCAGATTTAATTTGAACATAACTGTTTCATCCCCCGTTTTTCGAATCAACCAAAACCTGGCTAAAGCGAGCGTATTTTAGTTTGTGCAAATCAGGGGATTTTAATTCGAATTTTGGCGTTTCCATCATAATTTTCCGATGCGATACTTCTAGATGCGCATCTAAACAGGCTGATGGAAACATGGCTAGTGTCTGTCCACAACAAAAGCTTCCTCAGGATAACAACGGATATCACGTCACTGGATGCAACGTTATTGGGACTAAAAATCTACAGAAGCTACCGCTTAATGTAACGTTACATCACTGTGGGAGGCCACCAGGTCGACAGTGACTTCAGAGATGGTGAGAGAGACGTGTTTCATTAAGATGCTCTGGTAAGAACTGTTCATATACCTCTATCTGACTTGACTATCTTTTATTGTTTAGGGCTAAAATGTTGGCCAAAAATAACGGAGTAATGCATCGTTTCGTAACGGTAACTGAGTTACTGAATTTAAAAACTAACGCGTTAGAGTATTAGTTACTGCCAAAACTAACGGCATTACTGTAACGCATTACGAATAACGTGTTACTGCCCAACACTGATGATGATAATCTTACACAATGCCTGCTTTCGCTTCCAAATAATTTGGCTAAAGTATCATTTATACTCCCTATTATTCAAAAATAGATACGTCCATTTCAAAAATTGTAAACGTCATTACCCTCATACTTTCAGGGATCCTTTATGATGGCATAGATACAGCCAATAGATGGCATTAGAGGATGGAGTCAAAAGCTTCACACAATTTCTTCGTCATCTCCTACAGTCACATCTTGCCTCCACAATCTCCAGTGGTACTGCTCTGTTTCATCGGTATCTGTAAGCTTTCAGGAAAGGTGCACAACTACAACTGAAATGAATGCAGAGGAGTGACAGGAGACAGCACTGAGAATAAATGAGCCCTTACTTTGGGAGTCGGACTTTCCCTCCTCTCCCCATCACCCGACTGCCCCACCCATCCACACACCTGTTCCCACTTCACTAATCAGCCCTGCAGCTACCTGACCCTCCCCACCCACCTGCATCTCATCTCATCTCAGCCTCTCACTTCATTAACTGATCATGTCTGTCTGCTTCATCTGCATTTCAGCCCTATCCCTCTTACCTCTTAGTCACTGCATCGTGACAGAGTTGTTTTCTCTGTAGCATGACTAAAGCAGCGTTTGTACAGCTGTGTCAATCCTGACCACACTGTTCCTGGCTCTGACACAGGAAATGATGTTCCCATTCTTAATCCTACCTTTAAAGCTCTGATTGGCTCAGTTTTTATTCCAGCACGGGAAACAGCCATCAGTGAGCACAACATCAGACTTTAAATTGCCGGAAAAAAATCAGAGGTGTGAGCTGCAATTCAAAGATCCTTGGATCTGTGTTTTCTTTTATCCTTTTTTCTAGCTGCTTTGTTTATTTTATTGTCTTTAGCTTTATCCAATAAACATTTAACCAACTTTGTTTCACTTTACCAGGTGCGTCCAGACAATCTTTTATAACCACACCTGAAAATAACCGTACAAATGGCATAAAGGACACATGCAGTCAGAGCACGACATACAGAATGCCTATCAAACATCTGTACCACCTCCATCATCACACGCACACACTGAGAAACAGCGTCATCAGGCAACAGCAGCGCTGCCAGGAACCATCAGCCTCATGTAGAGAGAGTTAAAGAGCCACGATAACAGACTGAGCTCAAACTCTGCTCTCTGAAAAGGGGGATGATGACAGGATGGATGGATGACAGACAGCTTAGAGACGATAGAAAGAGAAACACAGGGAGAGTAAACACTGAGCAGAAAGAGGTTAGAAAGAGATGAGAATGGTTTCTCTGAGTAAACAGCTCTGAATTTGGCAAACAATGACTATGTACATTGAGCTGAATGAATAAAAAAAAATAAAATAACACAAACTACTCACATTCACTTTCACTTTACACACACACACACACACACACACACACACACACACACACACACCAAGTAAATACAGGTTAATTGAATTATTCGAAAAGCAAATTTATGAAATGGATGAAACACAACAATAGCAAGCTCTTCATTTTCTGATCCAATCTGCACTTCACTGCGACACACACAAATGGACTTTGTGCAGTACTTGTGAGGACTCAAACTGAGATACTGTCATAGGTCTACTTCACAGGCCTTTACTTTAATCTAAATTTAAATCTGGCATTAACCCTGAAATCAAATCTCAACCTTCAGACAACCGAGAAAAAGCAAGTACCCGATAAAATGTATCAGCGTTACCAAAATGTCTTCACTTTCCAAAATATTACTTAATTTTATAAAATGATACTTTTTGAAAATGCGCTCTTTTTCTAAAGATGTCTTTACTTCTATTCAATGTCCTCACTTTCCGTTACGATCCTCGTTTTCAAAATGTCCACACTTTCCAGAATGTCATTACTTTAAAAAATGTCCACACTTTCTAGAATGTCCTTAAATTAAAAAATGTCCACACTTTCTAGAATGTCCTCAAATTAAAAAAAAAAGTCCACACTTTCCAGAATGTCCTTCAATTAAAAAATGTCCAAGCTTTCTAGAATGCCCTTAAATTAAAAATGTCCACGCTTTCTAGAATGTCCTTAAATTAAATTAAAAAAATGTCCACGCTTTCTAGAATGTCCTTAAATTAAAAAATGTCCAAGCTTTCTAGAATGTCCTTAAATTAAAAATGTCCACGCTTTCTAGAATGTCCTTAAATTAAATTAAAAAAATGTCCATGCTTTCTAGAATGTCCTTAAATTAAAAAATGTCCACGCTTTCCAGAATGTCATTAAATTAAAAAAATGTCCACGCTTTCTAGAATGTCCTTAAATTAAAAAATGTCCACACTTTCTAGAATGTCCTTCAATTAAAAAATGTCCAAGCTTTCTAGAATGTCCTTCAATTAAAAAATGTCCAAGCTTTCTAGAATGTCCTTCAATTAAAAAATGTCCACGCTTTCTACAATGTCATTAAATTAAAAAATGTCCACGCTTTCTAGAATGTCCTTCAATTAAAAAATGTCCACGCTTTCCAGAATGTCATTAAATTAAAAAAATGTCCACGCTTTCTAGAATGTCCTTAAATTAAAAAATGTCCACGCTTTCTAGAATGTCATTAAATTAAAAAATGTCCACACTTTCTAGAATGTCCTTAAATTAAAAAATGTCCACGCTTTCTAGAATGTCCTTAGATTAAAAAATGACCACATTCCTGAATGTCCTTAAGTTAAAAAAAATGTCCACACTTTCTTGAATGTCCTCAAATAAAAAAAATGTCCACACTTTCTAAAATGTCCTCAAATTAAAAAAAAGTTCATCCTTTCCAGAACGTCATTTAATTTTTAAAAAAATGTCTGCACTTTCCAGAATGTCCTTAAATTTGAAAAATGCCCACAATTTCTAGAATGTCCTTAAGTTAGAAAAAATGTCCACACTTTATACATGGTACTCTCTTTCCAAAATGTCAGCACTTTAAAAATAACTGCATTTTCCTTAGTCTTGAGATCCAACATTCAAACAGGTTCCCATAATGATAAAAAAAGACACACACACACACAATTTTACTAAGTACATACAGGTTAATTTAATCTGTCTAAAAGTAAATTCAGAAAAATGGATGAAACAAACAAAAGAAAACACGCTCCTCTTTATCTTATCAGATTAGTTATAACCTTCATTGCGACACCCACAAATGGATTTTGTACAGTACCAGTGAGAGCCCTTTAATCTTAATCTAAACCTGACCTTAACCCCAAAACCAAACCATAACCCCTTAAACAATCGAGAGGTCAGTACCAGATAAAATCTCCCTACTTTTCTAAAATGTCCTCACTGCGCAATCAACACAAATCTTTTTCTGAAGGTTTCTTTCCTTCTCTCAAATGTAGTTAAATGACAAATATCGAAGTGTTCAAAAATGTTCACACTTTTAAGAAATATTCTCACATATTCTCTCAAATATTCTTAGGTTTTAGTTTCATAGCTCGTTGTCAGTTCTTTCAGTTACGATAACGTGGTACTCACTGAGCCAAAGTAACTTCTAGGGTTGGGTACTGAAAGGTGGTGCCAATATGGCATCGGTTCCTACACAAACAGTACCTACCAGACTGAAGCATAACGCAGATTTTGTTGCCTCATTTTGGTGCCAGATTGTGTGAGTAACAAGACAGAGACTGAGAGAGAAAGAGCAAGGGTGTGTGTGACGGTGACAGTGAGGCTGCAGCGACCACGGCAGAATCTGTGGGTGCTTTCTCTATCGCATGCTTTTTCTCTTTACTTTAAAAGGTACTGCAGCTGCCCTTAAAAAGAACGTATTTCATTTTTCTATGGACTTTTGATCATATTTTTTCTGTTTTCTGTTTTCTTTGGTTTGCTTTTTTAATATTTTATTGTCTTGTTGTAATTTTCTAGTCTTGCAAAACATTATGTGTAGTTGTCTGTATTATCCTTTAGATTGTGTCTGATTCCAATTTTGCCATGTGAAGCACTTTCAGCTGCATGTTTGTATGAAAAGTGCTATATACAGTACAGGCCAAAAGTTTGGACACACCTTCTCATTCAATGCGTTTTCTTTATTTTCATGACTATTTACATTGTAGATTCTCACTGACGGCATCAAAACTATGAATGAACACATGTGGAGTTATGTACTTAACAAAAAAAGGTGAAATAACTGAAAACATGTTTTATATTCTAGTTTCTTCAAAATAGCCACCCTTTGCTCTGATTACTGCTTTGCACACTCTTGGCATTCTCTCCATGAGCTTCAAGAGGTAGTCACCTGAAATGGTTTTCCAATAGTCTTGAAGGAGTTCCCAGAGGTGTTTAGCACTTGTTGGCCCCTTTGCCTTCACTCTGCGGTCCAGCTCACCCCAAACCATCTGGATTGGGTTCAGGTCCGGTGACTGTGGAGGCCAGGTCATCTGCCGCAGCACTCCATCACTCTCCTTCTTGGTCAAATAGCCCTTACACAGCCTGGAGGTGTGTTTGGGGTCATTGTCCTGTTGAAAAATAAATGATCATCCAACTAAACGCAAACCGGATGGGATGGCATGTCGCTGCAGGATGCTGTGGTAGCCATGCTGGTTCAGTGTGCCTTCAATTTTGAATAAATCCCCAACAGTGTCACCAGCAAAACACCCCCACACCATCACACCTCCTCCTCCATGCTTCACAGTGGGAACCAGGCATGTGGAATCCATCCGTTCACCTTTTCTGCGTCTCACAAAGACACGGCGGTTGGAACCAAAGATCTCAAATTTGGACTCATCAGACCAAAGCACAGATTTCCACTGGTCTAATGTCCATTCCTTGTGTTTCTTGGCCCAAACAAATCTCTTCTGCTTGTTGCCTCTCCTTAGCAGTGGTTTCCTAGCAGCTATTTGACCATGAAGGCCTGATTGGCGCAGTCTCCTCTTAACAGTTGTTCTAGAGATGGGTCTGCTGCCAGAACTCTGTGTGGCATTCATCTGGTCTCTGATCTGAGCTGCTGTTAACTTGCCATTTCTGAGGCTGGTGACTCGGATGAACTTATCCTCAGAAGCAGAGGTGACTCTTGGTCTTCCTTTCCTGGGTCGGTCCTCATGTGTGCCAGTTTCGTTGTAGCGCTTGATGGTTTTTGCGACTCCACTTGGGGACACATTTAAAGTTTTTGCAATTTTCCGGACTGACTGACCTTCATTTCTTAAAGTAATGATGGCCACTCGTTTTTCTTTAGTTAGCTGATTGGTTCTTGCCATAATATGAATTTTAACAGTTGTCCAATAGGGCTGTCGGCTGTGTATTAACCTGACTTCTGCACAACACAACTGATGGTCCCAACCCCATTGATAAAGCAAGAAATTCCACTAATTAACTCTGATAAGGCACACCTGTGAAGTGGAAACCATTTCAGGTGACTACCTCTTGAAGCTCATGGAGAGAATGCCAAGAGTGTGCAAAGCAGTAATCAGAGCAAAGGGTGGCTATTTTGAAGAAACTAGAATATAAAACATGTTTTCAGTTATTTCACCTTTTTTTGTTAAGTACATAACTCCACATGTGTTCATTCATAGTTTTGATGCCGTCAGTGAGAATCTACAATGTAAATAGTCATGAAAATAAAGAAAACGCATTGAATGAGAAGGTGTGTCCAAACTTTTGGCCTGTACTGTACATAAAGTTAAGTTGAGTTGTTACAAATTCAATACCACTTTCTCACAACATTGAACTGAACTTTGACCCTCTTTCTTATACATCTGTCACCTTGGAGATATAACAAAACACTGTTCGCTGAGCTCGCCAGAGACGAAGGTCAACATGGAGTGAGCTGCTGTTACTTTACGATGTGTGGAGTTTTAACTGTAGTTAAACTGTATACGTTTCTGTCTCTAACATATAACATTCACAGCATTTCTCTGTCATTTTTAATTTTATAGTTGTGTCCATTTGTTTTTGGTTGATCTCTGTCATTTTTTTGTTCATTTAAACAATAAATATTCATATTATTACTTGACTAGTCATCATGCGCTGTCAGCCGTCAAGGTGATTTCTGAGAGCTGTCAATCACCTGTCAATCAGCTGTGATCTGTTTGTGGCTCAGTCAATAGGCCCGTTTCCACTGAAGAAGTTCCTGGTACTATTTGGGGGGCAGGAACTACTACAGGAACGTCCTCTCGCTCGGCCCTCTCAACCGCCGTGTCTCCACTGAGAGAGCAGAGTACGAGGAAGGTTCCTGTAAAGTTACCGGGCTCTGTATGTGACATAATCATTGCACGACCATTTTGACCGGGGCAACGTAGGGACGTAGGGACGCCGTTAGCCGTTAGTGTAATAACTCCGGTCACGGTCCGTGAAAAAAATATTTTTTCCAGCGGATGTCTTAGTTACAACATGATTGAGCTAACTGGAGTAGTTTTATGTCGTATCCGACAACGGGAGGCTTTTAACAGATGACGTCCTGATGTTAGCTTTGCTGCTGCTGTTAGCTGTCCCTGTCAGCTGATGCTTTCTAGACATTGTGATTTCCCAAAACTGAATAAATACCACACATATCAACACAAAACTGCTTTGCTAGCTCAATCATGTTATAACTAAGATATCCGCTGGAAAAAATATTTTTTTCACGGACTGTTTAATGAGTTATTACAGACACCGCTAACAGCTAACGGTTAGCCTAGCTAAACTACAATAACCGTGTTGTTATTTACAAAACGTCACATCCCACCTTGAGTATATCCAATCAGCACCAAGCCCCAGCCAGGAGTTTCTCAGGGCCGTTTTGAGTACATACTCCGAGGCAGGGACTTGTTTAGCCCCTGTAAAAGTTCCGGAACTCTGTCCTTCAGGCAAGGCAAGGCAGTTTTATTTATATAGCACCATTCATACACAAGGCAATTCAATGTGCTTTACAAGAGAAATACGTTAAGATAAAACATTAAAGGAACAATAGGTCATTAAAAACAAAAGCTAAAAGCAAGAAAAACAGTGCAGAAAATGCATTTAAAAAGCAAACATAAAGCAAAAGCAACAGCAGACAAATATAAAAACAATAGCTACAGATTATCCTAACAATAAGTAACATATCTAGTTCACTGGTAAGCTGCAGTAAATAGTAATGTTTTAAGCCCTGATTTAAATGAGTTGACAGTTTCAGCCGACCTCAGATATCCTGGAAGTTTGTTCCACAGACAAGGAGCATAGAAACTAAAGGCTGCTTCACCTTGTTTGGTTTTGATCCTGGGAACACTGAGTAAACCTCTTCCAGATGATCTGAGAGGTCTGGATGCTTCATAACGTACAAGTATATCAGAGATGTATTTAGGCCCGAGACCATTTAGTGCTTTATAGACAAGTAACAAGATTTTAAAGTCTATCCTTTTTCGGGGGTGGTTCTTGCGGTGGAGACCGGTGGAGACACGCACCAACGGCCCCGGCCCCGTAAAATTACCCCGAAGTTCCTGCGGTGGAAACGGGCCTAATGTGATGTATCGCCTGCTGCTCAGAGGATCGTGGGTCAGAGTAGCCAGAAAAGCATGCTGACTTCCAAACTGCAAAATACGACCAGATGTAGTAGAACATCCTGGTATTTTTGGCACCCTGCAATTGACATACTAAATCTTTTTCTGGCGTAAAATAGTACGGTAGCATGGGTACTGGAACACACAGTATGAAGTTAAATATAGCAGTGCAATGTGTGAACAGTTTAGGCTTTTTGTCAGTGAGTAAATGCTCACAGAACTAAGACAAGCTCCTATATCTTGCTTATTGTCTGCTGATTAAAGTGAAGGGAGTTAGTGAGCTTAATTAGCCTCCCATTGGAACCTGACCAGGCTCCTTTAAGGTGGACTGTTAAAGTGAAGCAGCTACTCTCACTGTAGTGACAATATCAACTCCTACTAAACATATAATGGGGAAATGTCTGGCTGCTGTGTCGCTCCTGAGTTATCAGAACTGTAACTGTGATTTATCATTAAAGCATTGTACTTGGGTAAGGTTTCATTTACAAGATGAATTTGTTAATTGTGTTTATCCATATTTATATGTCAGTTCAGGTAACATTTGCAGTGCTTTTTGTTTTCTCCTTTCAATGCCATTGTCACATCTACATTCTTTTTGCTTTCTGTCTTTGTCTTCTCCAGTGTGCACATCAGGTCTTATTGGCAGCTCAGAAAACTGAGACGTTAAATGCATCTTTTGAGTTGCAACCTTATAACTAAAGACAGGTGCTCTTTGCAGTCGAGGACCAGTAACAAATCTGACTTAAACATTTCAACCTTTTCTAAAGGATCATTATCTCTGTACTTTCAGCACTGTGTCAGGCCAGTTTTCTGTGGTGATGATGGGAAAATTATCAGAGCACTAATGCTTTGACATTTGACATTTTAAAGAGTGTTTGCTTGTAATGTTGGCGATATAAGAAGGTTAGGTTTTGGCTCTCACATCACCCTGAATAAAAGCATCATCGAATGAATGCAGAGAAGGATGTCACAGAGGTTGAACTGACACTCGAGCATTTACTTCGCTCGTTCATGCTTAAATAAATGCTTGTTTGTGTGAAACAAAATGATTTCCCACTCAGCACTGAGTAACCTCTCCCACTGCCAGCAGTCACACTGTACGTGTACACTGTGCACTTTATCTTCTTAATGGTGTTGGTGGATTAAGTGCTCATTAACTGACTCACATGCGGTACACTCAAAGGCCAACCAAGCAAATGTGAACAGGCTGATAGGAAGCAGACAAAGACATTAAAGTCTAAACGTGCATGTCTGTTGGTGAAAGTTCAAAGCATTTTTTTCATTATTCCTACAATGTTTGCACATGACACAGCCCTGAGTTCTCGTTTCATCACTCGGGGCTTGTCTAAAAATAATCTTCTGTTTGATGCCAACGTGTAGGTGTCAGGGACCAATCAGTGGGGCTCGAGAACAGCGGGTGTGGAAAGCAGTAAGAGTTAATCTACTGAACCAGGGATTAACAAAAGTGGGGAATAATGCAAAATGAAAAAAAAAAAAGAATTCTATAATTGAATTATACAGTCAGGCACAATAAGTGTTAGCAGCTGTTTCAGTGCACCATGGGTGTGCTGGGCCTTTAAGGTGCATCGCAATATGGTGTACTATTCTACAAAGCTTTAGGCAAATGCTTTAATAAGAAAAGAGTTGGATAAAAGCTTTTAAAAAGACAAAATTATCTGTGGTGTGGACATATTTTCTATTGTAGATTAAAGACATAATTTCTACTGAGACTGGGCAAAATGAGACAAGCAGTACTGACTGTGTGACCCCAGAAGAGAACAGGGCAGAGAGAGAAGTACAAACTATGGCTGACAGAAGATGTGACAGAGGAAAGGAAAGATAAGAGGGGGGAGGAAAGAAAATGGTATTTGCGGAGCACTATCTGAAGTCCCAGTCTGTGTGTCACTATGCTGTACTGTAATTCTCTGTCCCAGTTCACAGACAACCATGTCATTAAGACAGCAAAGCATGTGTGTCACTCACAAACTGAAGAGTCTCATCACAGCTGGAGCTCCATTCAACGTTCCTCAGACAGCTGAGGCACATCCCTCAAATTATTTTGCATTTTATCAGCTGGTGTTTTTTTTCCTGTCATCTGAAATTTAAAAAAAAATAAATAAAAAAAAGATTTCTGACAGGACAAAGTGAGGGGTGTAAATACGGCCTTGTTGAAAATTAATATAAACTAGTTGACTGATAAAGTTTTCAAAACGATCTCTTATAAACACCATATAGTTTCTGTACCTGAGCAGGTAGTGTACAGCGATCCTGGGGCTGAACAGCTGAGGCTGATGCTGGACTTCACTCTCAGTCTCAGCACCTGGACACACAAGAACAGAACATTTTTGAAATCAAATTTATTTTTTAAAAAAGAGAATCATAATACATAAGTTCAATGACAATGCCCATGAAATGAAAGCATGTTAGCAGAGCAGCATATTTAGTGATTACACAGGTTGTGTTCAGGCACAGTATTTAACGTGGGTCACACTCACAAATCTTTTGGAAGCGCTCGGTGCCCAACACACAATAACTGGGATCACATGTATAAACAATAGAAAATCCTCTTCAAGCATCAATACATGCAGCCATTATCCAGCCTGTGTAGACTGCTGTATTGATTAAAATGGAAGCGTATCCGTTTCATCAGACACACTTTAGACAGACAACTCTAAAGAGCTGACAGGCGCAGGAGGTTCAAGCACAACAGATACAGGTCTCTAAGAGCCTGTTTCATCCCGGTAACCAAAGCAGAAGTGGTCAGCCGAGACACACTGCTGTTCACACTAGGGGTGTAACGGTACACAAAAATCTTGGTTCGTTACATACCTCGGTACACAAGTCACGGTTCGTTTTTTTTCGGTACAGTAATGAAAAAAATAGACAACTATTAAATATCTTTTACTTATTGGTAACCTTATTAAAACATACCACCACAGCAGTTAACTCTTTTTACACAATTTTTGAATGAAACAAATATATATAAAATCCTGCTTTTTCACATTGTTTGAATGAAAATAGAAATATAAAAGTGAAAAATAAAATCCTGCTGTTTTTTTTAACACATTTTTTGAATGAAAAATATAAATATACATTTCCGCTTTAACAGTTTTACTCAATTAAAATAAAAAGTATAGTGCAGCTGGTCAGCTTTAAAGCCTGCTCAGATTCAGTTTTACTAGGAACTTACTTAGCTTTCCCACTTTGTTAAAGTGCAGTAAACAAAACATGCTTATATCTAAAGTGCAGCTTAAACAATTTTACACAACTCCAATGGTGTTGGTTATTTCTTTAGCGCGATGGTCAGGGAAACGCCCTTTCTTTTTAAACAACGACGATATCATAGTTTGCACCAGATTGCTTTTTCTAGTCGTGCTGGTTAACGTTCAAACTTGGGTGGTGTCGCTTTAGATGTGTTAGCATGTTAGACGTGTTTCCAAGTACATACCCGACCGCTGTTCTGCAGTGTCGGCACACTGCTTTTGTCTTGTCCACTTGTTTATTTCCATCTTCGTATTTTACCCTGAAACCAAAGTGTTCCCAAACGGAGGACTTAAGGTTTGCGGGTGGGTCTTCAGGTTCGTCAGGCTCACTTGCCATGTTGTCAAAATGCGAGAATGCGCTGCACAAAGAGAAAGCGGAGATTTACGGTCGGACTTGGTCCGTCACTCAATTATGTCCGTCGGGGAACTAGATATTTTAAATGGTTCGGCTCGCAAAAACGGAATTAAAATAAAACAAAATAAAACACAATAATATCCTGCGCCCAATAATTCGGTACAGGGTCGTGCCGAACCGAAAGTCGCGTACCGAACGGTTCGACACAAATACGTGTACAGTTACGGCCCTAGTTCACACCTCTGCCTATTATGCATCTCCAGCTGACAACTTGTTCAGATGATCTTACTGCCCTGTGCACGAGTATTATGTCTTCACTTTTGCTAGCTGCTCCATAGAATGCTTGCTAGTCAGGTCTGCGGTTGTGTCAGCAAAGGTGGAGATATCACTGTCACCGGCACAGTTCAACATGTCTTCTTCTATGGGGCAAAACGATAGATGGTCACACAACACTTCTTCCAGCTCAAGAGAGCATTCGCGCGCTGTCACCAAGACAACCACCATGTCCTGCACTGATGATGTAGCCCTTATCAGGGACAAACCAGGATACATTAGTGTTCACACTAGGGCTGCACAATATATATCATTTGAACATTGCCATCGCGATGTGCGCATGTGCGATAGTCACATCGCAGGACATGCAATGTTTTCCGCTCTCTGCGCACTCAATAGCCCCTCCCCCTCTCATGCACACACTGCAGTCACACACTGAAAATGAGCGACATGCAAGAGGGAGAAACGGTAAAGGAGGATTTATGCCTGGTTCACACTACCCAATTTTTCTGCCCGTTCTGAAAGTCACTATGTCACATTACACGATTGTGGAGTCATAAAATCGTGCCGTGACTTGGCCAACAGACATGACACACTACATGATGGTCCACACCAATTATCCCCGGTCGTCTTTCACGACGTGTGTGATGTCATCGGGTTATTCTTGTCCTATTTTTATTACTTTTACGATTATTTGAGTCACTGTGTCTGTTCATGTACCAGCCGAAATGTTGCTGTAGTGACGTAAAAAGTGCCAGCAGATGGCAGGAGCTCCGTCTGAATTTCCGTACGCAAACATACAAGTCACTGAATCCTCCACAACAAGTTCCTACAAATGTTTCACAATAAAAGCCTATTTAGAAAATGGAGGGATTCTCTCAGCCGAGGTTATAAGGGGCTTTTAATCTGAAACAAGTTTAGGAAGTGTTGAGTTTGAAATGACGGTGCGATGCAATAACTTTATCAAGGCAACGGGAGCGGATAAAAAGTAAATATATAAAGATACAGAGGGATTAATAAATGACAGCCCTTTTATAATGTAGTCTGTTCCACATGAAGCTGGGAGCCTCTGCAGCTGTGGTGAGTAAAAGCCCTGCCACTATTTGTTAATTTTCTTAGTTTAACTCATCTGGTGAAAATTCTTGTATTTTTTAACATCGCAATATATATTGCAAAAAAAAATAAAAAATCGCAATGTCAGTTTTTTCCAATATCGTGCAGCCCTAGTTCCCACGACAAAAGATATGAGGTCAAATGTGTCACAGACAGACTACCTTAGCAAGTGGTTTTGAGTGATTGGATCATAATGCATCTTGGTGGTCGTTTACACTTGTATTTTGCGCTGTCCACTTGTGATCAGATCACCCAAAATGAATGTTAATACCAGGTTTAAGCAGAGCCTAACAGACTGATTTTAGTCTAACAGATTCTCACTAAAGGCACAGATGTGGTTCATTTTATCTGCATACACAGATGTGTTCCAGGGTTGGTAATTAGCACCAGTCACAAGCCAAATGCTGGTAAAATACACAAATGGCTGCTGGATTGACTTCACTCACCGGCAGAAAAAAATAGTTGTAATCTATTGAGTGGCTGGTAGATTTGGGAATCCACTAGCCACAGCGGCAGGTGGACAAAAAGTTCATTTCCAACCATGATGTGTTTATATGATTTTCATTACACAGGGTTTAACAATTCTGAATCATGACCATCAGAAAAAAACCTTGCACTGATACAAAATAATTAGGCTGCGACTCACGACTGTGTTTAACACTGGGTTTCAGATTCAGATTTCATAAAATGCACCAACTCTAATTCTGACATAATTTTTTTTTTTACTCGGCTCACAAAGCTGCCACTACATTTTCTGTACAGTGTTGAATAACAGTGCATGGGTCAAGTTTGGATTTAAAAGTTTTGTTTAAGGACAGTTTGAGGGTTCTTGAATGATTGCATTGCAGCATTCACTGTGAGGTCTTTCAGTGCTGATGGCCATTTTGAGGGCCATACTGCACATTCTTGGAACATTCACTCTTCTGCCTCAGGCAGCTCGTTGTTTACTTCATACAGGACAGTTAAAGTGGAGAACATGCACACAAAGACTGATGCTGCCCTGAGAGCAAGGTGATTTTGCTATTTTCTCAGACTTTGTGTACTTTGTGGACTTTTATAAGCAGACTGACTGCTCAGGTGACACACAGAAAACTGTACCTATAAAGTATTTACACAAAGAAAGTAATCAATGTTCCACAGGCAGTCTTGTTATAGGCCTTGAACACGGATGTAGCTCTTAGTTTGCCAGTAAAAACTCAAAAGTGCTCTGACAATGAATGACATAAATATTCAAAAAAATATATAACTCTATGTGGAGTTCGTGAAAATCTCTATTCACAAGAATAAAAGCTATTCAATATGATGCCCTGTAGATCCTCATAAATACAAAGACATACAATAAATGATTTGTGAATGTTACTGTACACTGACACTTGAGTGAACACACTGAATACATGTGAATGCTGTGAACAGAAAAATAGAGTGAGTGGTCTATTTACTGATTATAAAAGAGCAAGGCTTGATATTAACAACAACACACTCAAGATCAACGTTTTGTCTTCTAAATATTGTGTGGACAAATGGATGTTTGAGACATTTCCAGCTGTGTCTTAAGAGACAAATGCAGGTATTTTTTTCAAACGAGAGTTCGGGACATTTCCAAATGCGTTTGTAGTGACAAAAGCTAGTAGAATTTTTTTTTTTTTTCTTACAAGAGTTAAGGACTTGTCAAGCAGTTTTTTTTTTTTTTTAAACATGTTTGAGACATTTCCAGCTGTGTTTATGGCTTGAAAAGCAGGTAGATTTTAACAAGAGTTTGGGACCTTTTTCAGCCACATTTCTAGCGATGAAATCGGGTATTTTTTAGGAGAGTTTGGGACATGTCCAGTCAAGTTTGTTGCAACAAAAGCACTTTTTTAATAGGAGTTTTGGTACATTTCCAGCCCTGTTTATAGCGACAGAACAGGCTATTTTAAGCCATATAATGACCTTTTTCTAACCCTGACCAAGTGTTTTTTGTGCCTAAACTTAGCCAC
The DNA here is from genome assembly GCF_041903045.1 of Epinephelus lanceolatus. Lineage (NCBI taxonomy): Eukaryota > Metazoa > Chordata > Actinopteri > Perciformes > Serranidae > Epinephelus > Epinephelus lanceolatus. The sequence goes on along the minus strand of NC_135741.1, from coordinate 5,022,609 downwards.
ACATTAACCACAGCATCATCACAAGTTTCAACTCATCTGCTACATATGAAATGTAAAAAATGAATCATCACATATCCACGATTTGCAGAAAAGTATAATGCCAGCATTTTTCTAGCAATTTGGTTGAGCTATCAATATGCAACGTTTCTCTAAACCCAAGAATTATGTTCACAGACAACTTTTTCTGTTTTTAGATCCAGTGCCAACTTTTTTGGGGGAATAAAGTTTGCATTTACAAAAAAAAAAAAAGCATTTCAAAACAGACCAAAAGAAACGAGCACCAAAATTACCAAATATACAGACGCATCAAAGATGCGTAAGGAAAACTGAATGGCAACTGTGTTTGTAGGAAACTCAGGCCCAATGTCTTTACTATCAAAGGAGAAAACAGGAGCCTTTCTGAAACAATGCTTACTCTCAGTTGACATGTTTACAGTCCTACTGAAGGCCTCCCTGCGGAGGACACATTCAACTGGGAGGAGACCTTAGGGCAGACTATATATCTATACGTATATCCTCTGGCCTCAGAACACCTTGGAATTCCCCAGGAGGCACTGGAGGACACACAAGTGAAATCATTCACTACTCTATGTAGAGCACAATACAGTGAGCTCATCTGCAACATGAAAAAACACAATCGGACACTACTCATTTTCTCAGCGCCGTTAATTACATCGTTGCTGCCACACAATTAAAACATGCCATATCAGCATCGACTGGTGAACCATCTACAACAGATACCGACATGCATATGTGTGATAAAAACATGAAATTATACTGAACATATTTTCCCAAATTAATCAATAACATTACAATGTACTCTGTGGCCGTTTGTCTTGTGTTGTGAGATGCACTGCACTGCTCACATTAAACATAGGTCTATTAATAATGTTACACTGGCAAACAGACTGGAGGAAAGACAGCAGCACGATTGCAACCTGTCCTACTAATGTAAGTCATTTTCTGTTTAACCTTTGTTGTGTTGAAGTTGAGAGTTCCAGATATTTCCAACTGTGTCTGAATAGACATATGCAGATATTTTTTACCCTATTTACCCTTATTTATTTCACTTTATTTAACCCATATTTAACCAGGTAAGTCCCATTAAGATCAACAATCTCTTTTACAAAGGAGACCTGGCCAGCCAGCAGCGCACAAAAAGTTACAGCCAAACAACCACACAATAAAAAACATATTATTGAGTCCATTACATAGGGTATAATCATTCCCACTATCCATTCAGACATCACTACAAAATGGCGCACTCACTATATATTTGCCTGTATAGTAGAAACACAGCCAAGGTGTCTGTGGTACTTTGCTAATTGTACTGCAACCTAAATAGAGATTTAGGAGATGGACGGTACAGAAACCTCAGATACATTCAGAATCGTGTGTGTTATAGATGGTATGGTATGTACTGTACCTTCACTCAGACATAGAGCACTTGTCCAGGAGGCAAATTCCAATCAATTAAAATGTCATTAGCGTGTATGAGAGATAATCACATTCAAGGAGAGTGGATCTCAAAATAGAAGAGTACAAAAGGTTGAATTGTCAGCAGTGTTGAGAAATGACTCACATCCAGCTAACCCTCCATCCCCTCACTGAATCATTCTGCTTTTCTAAGTTTTCCTCGTGTCTCTCGATGACTTCTGTAAATGTCTCGTTCTGTTTTGACTTTCTCCTCTGATGTGTTTCCGCGCATATGTCTCACTCTCCTCTTCAAAATAAAACTTGGTCTCCACATCTGAAGAACAATTTGTCATATCCTTCCCTTCTGCGGTGTCACATGGGTAGTACAGCATGTCTGATTAGAGATGAAAGACTCTGAAAGGTTGCTGCTGCTCCATCCTCATAACCAAAGGAGATAGGATAGGGGCAGGATGATGGAGAGGATGATACGAGAGGAAAGAGGAGAAAGCTGGAGGAGGAGAGTTCAGAAGTGACCACAGGGAGGGAAAGCTCAGGATGTTTCTCAGTATTTTTTAAAACTGGACCTTAATATCTTGTGATATTCATTCAGAACTTCTAAAGGTGTTTTAGTGTGTGTTTCCTGCAGTAGTAGATTTTTGAAAAAGACAAAGATGAGATACAGAATGAAAGGATAAGTGAAATTTGACAGACAAAGAAACAGAGACTAAAAGTTAATATGAAACAGCAATTGTCTAAAAATCTCACACTAATAAATTAAGTCTCCCCGTAAACAGAATGAAAAGTCTCAATTTTTTTTAGGACAACCAAATAAAAAATGAAGCAGTTGTGACTAATAAAAAAACAGATGAACTAAAGATGCAAATAAAGTTTTCAATGAGTACTTGAAGCTGACAGTAGCTTCAAGTTTAAAGTTCCCTTTAAAGGATCTGAATGTGAAAATACACTCATCTCTGAGATACAAAGAGTCCTGTCCCTCACGATTAATACGCAACAGACTCAACTATTCTTCCCCAAGTGAAGTTATATTGAGGGAGTAAAGCCATTGATTAGAACTTCTTCACATAGGGTGGAACAAATCAAACTTGAAAGTACAATTAAAATAATCAGGGAGCATTTCATCCAGAGAAAGTCAGACTCCTCAACAATGGTCGCTCCTCAACAACACAGTGAGAAGAAGAAACTTTTCTACAAAGAGACAAATTTAGTTTCCATTTTTTTGAGTCGTGATGTGAGATTCCAGAGAGCACTTTAAAAGCATCAGTGTTGTGTAGGGCATCAAAATAACGTGTTAATTTTGATTTATTAATTACAGAAATGGAGCACAGATAGGAGCACTGCTCTCTGCAGTTTCTGCAGGAAGGAATTTTCGTTCCACTGGAGTACTGCAAGTCTGAAATATCATCTCAATGCAAAGTATTTAGCAGCGAACCCAGATGTCCAAGCTAGCACATCCTCTGAAGCTAGCGTTAGCAGGCAGACTCGTCAAGTCGCACTCGACCAGGCGTTCAGACACAAACTGAGGAAGTCTACCTGTGACCGAATAACTGCAGACCAGTTTCGGTGGCAGAGGACAGGTGGACAATTGTGTCCAAAATCCTGCAGCTTTGCAACGACACATGCCAAAGTTCATTTGACCTGAAATTTTGTAAACACTTTCGCAGTAAATATTGATGTATGCGATTAATTTAGATTAATTCATCACAGAGCAGAATTTTCCTAAAAAAAACGTACAGACTCATACAACGATACCTTATACAAAAGTAATCCCTCTAAATCATCACTTATTACTTGGGATGTGGAAAAAAAAATTTATACAGCACAGTACTGCAACTGTTTTGTGTGGCAATATTGTTTCGTCACACAGTTCCAAGTATCGATTGTTTTATGACATATTTTATCAATATGACAGATGCAAATTAAACTTTAACTCGCCTACTGGAACATTATAATCAATTACATTTTGCTGCTGCAATAAACTGAAAACTTTATCTTATTAGATGAAACAGTAAAAGTGTGTGGCAGTGTATTTATCTGCAGAAACTCTTCCCTCTGCCTGTATTTCATCTAATTTTGCTATGTTCCAGATGCTTCCTGGGTTAAGTGTGTAGGTGAGGTCGGGACTGGTGAAGCAGGTGAGAGTTGACTCAAACACAGTCGTTACTGGTCAAAAGGTAGGTTTGGTACACAGAGGGACAATCAGTGGAGACAAACAAATCCTACAGGAATGAGGCAGAGGCAGAGTCAATCCACAGGCCAAAACCAAAAAAAAACAAGAAATGAACACTGGGAAACAAAAGGCTGGAACACCAGACACACAAGGAGCTGATACGAACTGGCACTGAGAGAAAACAGGACACACACTAAACACTCTGGTGAGGGGAAGGATAGCGAGACACAGGTGAAGCTAATCAGAGCGGGACAATCAAACACAGGTGAAGTCATCAAACACACAGGGGCAGGAAGTGAAGTGATCTGAAACGGGAGGAGATGTGAGTGTCAAAGTAAAACAGGAAACAACATGAATGAATGAAATAAAAAGACAACCTAAGAAACTCAAGCTGTGACAGGGACTTTACAGATAAGATGATGAACAGGTGACTGACCATAAGCAGCACACTTCCAATAGGGAGCTAGAGGCACTGCAATTGTTAACTCTGTTTCCATCTTCGGTTTGACACTGCCTCCACTTTAATCAATGTCCGTGGGGGAGACGGATTTGATTTTCCCTTACAACTAACTTGAGACCAACAAATCTACCTACCGACTCTAACATCATTTTAAGTTCATACCACTACGGCCGTAACGGTACATGTATTTGTGTCGAACCGTTCGGTACACGACTTTCGGTTCAGCACGACCCTGTACCGAATTATTGGGCGCAGGATATTATTTTATTTTATTTTGCTTTAATTCTGTTTTTGCGAGCCGAACCATTTAAAATATTTAGTTCCCCGACGGACATAATTGAGTGACGGACCGAGTCCAGTAAATCTCTGCTTTCACTTTGTGCAGCGCATTCTCACATTTTGACAACATGACAAGTGAGCCTGATGAACCTGAAGACCTACCCGCAAACCTTAAGTCCTCCGTTTGGGAACACTTTGGTTTCAGGGTAAAATACGAAGATGGAAATAAACAAGTGGACAAGACAAAAGCAGTGTGCCGACACTGCAGAACAGCGGTCGGGTATGTACTTGGAAACACGTCTAACATGCTAACGCATCTAAAGCGACACCACCCGAGTTTGAACATTAACCAGCACGACTAGAAAAAGCAATCTGGTGCAAACTACGATATCGTCGTCGTTTAAAAAGAAAGAGCGTTTCCCTGACCATCGCGCTAAAGAAATAATCAACACCATTGGAGTTGAGTAAAACTGTTTAAACTGCACTTTAGATATAAGCATGTTTTGTTTACTGCACTTTAACAAAGTGGGAAAGCTAAGTAAGGTCCTAGTAAAACTGAATCTGAGCAGGCTTTAAAGCTGACCAGCTGCACTATACTTTTTATTTTAATTGAGTAAAACTGTTAAAGCGGAAATGTATATTTATATTTTTCATTCAAAAAATGTGTTAAAAAAAACAGCAGGATTTTATTTTTCACTTTTATATTTCTATTTTCATTCAAACAATATGAAAAAGCAGGATTTTATATATATTACCAATAAGTAAAAGATACTTAATAGTTGTCTATTTTTTTCATTACTGTACCGAAAAAAAAACAAACCGTGACTTGTGTACCGAGATACGTACCGAACCGAGATTTTTGTGTACCGTTACACCCCTACATACCACCCCAACGTACTGGTTTTGCCAGAGTTTTGAAGAATTGACAGAGCAAAGTGACAACAAACTAGAACGCCTAGCAATATTGAGAAGTCATGTTGATGTAGAACAGCCTCGATAGCAGATTCGATCTTGTCTAGAGCACTCGCCATTGTTGTTAGAACTCTTCTTTGGTTCAGGAACACTGCTCGACAACGTTTGACAACAGGTTGATAAGCGTGTTAATCCTGTTCTTTGCACTAATTGCCTAACCGTTGTCCTCCCAGCAGCGCTTATTGGATCATTTTTTATTTTAACCGAGAAACTGTTGTTTTGTGTCATGATGTCAGACGAATCAGTCACCTCAGTGGAGTCAGCAGATTCCAAGGTCTGGACCCAGGCAAGGAGTAAGGCTCTGTATTTAACTGGTCAATGATCTGCTCATCCCTTTGCCCTGACTTAAGCACCCACCTGTAGGCTCTGAGTCTATGTTCCCCTCAGGCAGAAGCTCTTATCGTCACTCTCATCTGACAAGTAATTTTATTGGTGCAGAGGCTTTTAAGTGAAGTGAATAATTATGCACTCATGTTAGAAATCCATCTCTGTGTGATTGCTTTCTAGCTTTGGGAGGACTTCTAATATCTTTGCTGAATCTGCTGGCTTTTATTTCCATTAGACATTGATTAGAGGAAAGCCACGGGACATGTTTTAAGATTTGCCAGTTGTGAAACTTTTCCTTTGTTCATTACAAGAAGCCCTGGTGGTGCTGGCAGCAGGTCAAATCTATCATGCAAAAGCTATGGATTAAACCAAGTGGACTTGCTTGTTTCCAGCAGCTCTGCCTTCCTGCCGGTCAGCTCCACATCCCGGCAGCAGCAATTTCCATAATTGTAAAGGAGAAGGGTTCTGAGCCCGGAGCTCAAAGTGGAGCAATATAATGGTCTGGCTTTAAGCTCATCAGCAAAGGTCATGGCTGATTTTCAATGTGTGCTTAGTCTATTAAGTGGTCTATGCATCACTCATAGGACTAAAGAGAGACAATCAAAGAGGAAGATAGAGGACGGAGGTTGACAGACAAAAAACAAAGACATTCTAAGAGGCAGCTAAAATCCAAACAGGTCAACAGGAAAGGCAGATGTACTGTAAAACTGACTGCTGTCAAGGTCAGTCAAGTTGTCTGTAGGTCTGTCCGGGTGGCACTGATTCCACTTTTTCTTTCCTGGTATAAATTTCAATATCAGGCACTGGTACACTGATCTGTTCTCGACCCTTTGCTAAGTCCTGCCCCTGGACACGACTGGCCGATCATAACGTAGTATCGGGTCAGCTCAGACCAGGGTCCGACAACAACACAGCTGTGCTCCATTGACTCTGATGCAATCGTTTCAGATTTCCTTCACTGTCAGGCTGGTTTTGTGGAGAGGTCGGAAAAAGACATAAGTTTGTGCCCTGTTCCAAAATCACATGCTGCTTTGTAATGATTATAACAGTGGACAAAAAGACCAACCCTGCTGTACAGGAACCAGTGAAGGGAAGCAGGGAGACTTTGCTCATATTCAACCAGCTGTGTGTCATTGCATTGTGTGCAGAATCACTGTTTCGTTTTTCCAAAAATATTATAATATTTCTTCAGGGAGTGCAGTTGGGTAAAGTGTGGGCTCCATGCTTACAGCTTACAGCTTGTTGGACCATCACAAAGGGGCGGGGCTTAGCGGAAGGTCAATTTCAAACATGTTTGATATTTGAGGTATAAAATCTGGATGATTGTGGTTATGATTACGTCTGTACAGCGCAGCTGACGGTGTCTAGTGTGCGTATGTTTGAGATTAGAGCGAAACATCTGTGAAGGTTCTCCATATGTGCATGCTGCAAAACAATTTCAAAATATGTTCAGATATTAAACTCTAAGCCCGGCTTTACCTGCCAATTAATAACTTTTCTGGCAAGTATACAGCATGCCAACATGTGTATTTTGTTTAGATGTTGTAATAGTGAATCACAAGAAACAGTTTTAAACATGGGTGAGTCACGTGTTGCTGAGACTTCTCTTAAATAAAGTCAGTGTCTCCTGTGATTTCTCTGCAGCTTATCAGATCGATAGATCACAGTCAGCCTGCATCTGTCTCACTCACTCTCAGTCCTTCGTGTCCTTCCCTCCCATCATACTCGTTTCCTTTCCCTTCTCTCTCCTTCCCTCTCTCTCTCTGTCCGTCTTTCTGCCTCTCTCTTCCTCCTTCACTCGTATCATTAGCTGATTACTCATCCATCAACATGAATTACGGAACAGCAGAAGCCAAAGGATAAACATGCATTTGCAACGCGCATCATTCAACCTGTGTGTTTGTGTGAGTGTGTGCGTGTGTGTGTGTTTTACTTGTAATTCCCCTCATACAATATTCAGGTTGTAGACATCTCAAGGCAGGCAATAAAACAGGTACACACACACACTCACTCACACAAACAGGATTTACTACATGCTTCATTATGTGACGGATCACCTCTCACCTAAATTAGCAATAAAAGCCAAGGCTGTGTGTGTGTGTGTGTGTGTGTGTGTGTGTGTGTGTGTGTGTGTGTGTGCACTTGTTTCGGCAGTCAAATAAATGCCTGTCTCTCTGCTTATCTCAGCAGGTGACACAGAGAGATAAAAAGAGAGGGAACCAAAGTCAAGGAGTTTAAGGGGGGGAGAAATGTGTAAAGTTAATTGGGGGATTAAATGGAGTGAGAGACAAACAGTGGGCGCTTCTGTTCCACCAATTAATACTGTACTGCAACAAGCAGCCATGTGATCAAAACAATTTGAATTCACAAACACCTTTAGACATATCAAACTATTTCAATTAGTAGAGTTTGATATTGCTACGCAACATCAACTGGTTGGCACAGTAAATCACATACACCTACATAAACATGCAGCACTTCTTTAAGGGCTGAAGCTGTGTCCTAGCAGCATGTACAGTTATTAAATTGTAACCTCTGCATCCTTGAGAAATTCTATATTAACAAATATGATGACGTCAAATGGTAGACGGTAAATGGACAGCATTTATGTAGCGCTTTTCTAGTCATAGAAACCACTCAAAGCGCTTTACACAACATGCCACATTCACCTATTCACACATACATTCATACACTGGTGGCCAAGTCTCATCAGTTAAACATTCACATGCACTCACACACTGATGACACAGCCACCAGGGGCAATGTGGGGGTCAGTATCTTGCCTAAGGACACTTTGACAGGGAGAGTGCCGGGGACAGAGATCAAACTACAAACCAAGTCAAGTAGTCAAGTTTCTATCCAAATTCAGTGCATATTCCAGAGAATCTACAAAATGGAATACAATTGATGCTTTGCTTAAATCAATTTGGGGATGCAAGGTTAAAAAAATCAGAAAAGAAAACAACATAGGTACCGAGGGCAGTGATGCTGCTGATTCTTTTTAGAGGGCTTAGGGGACGTACGCATGCCACGTGTTTAACCACCTGGAAAACATGAGGTCACCGTGCTGGGGGGCTACTCTTGTGCCTACTCCCTGACAACTTTCAAGGGTGCAGAGACAGGTTGCGTCTGCGGTTGCTAAGCAACTATAACCAGCACTGTATTACAGCCTGCTTGCCAGAAATCCTGAGTGCAGAGCTGATCTTCTTCCATGTTTTTTAAGTGTGTATTAGGCCAAAAATACTGTCCGTGGGACAGATGTAAAGCAAGCCGCTAAACGTTCCCATTTTCCAACACCAACACCAAAATAGCTCAAACTGCTGAACCACAGGGATTGGCTGAATTTGCGTAAATTGTTGTGCTCACAACATCCTGGAGGGGCTTATTATGGCCACAGTGTGAATAAAGCAAAGGACAGACAGAGAGGCAGACAGATGGGAGCACAAGGGCCACGAATCATAACCTCATTACTCCTCAAATAAATTACAGTAATTTATATTCTGATGAATATTTCATGTTCCACCTGACCCTGAGCTTTGTTTCTCCTGACTCCCCTTGTCCTCCTGCAGCTCCACTTGTCTCTCTGTCTCTTGACACTGTTCCTGTCTCACTTTTATTTGCTCTCCCACATCTCTCTAACACTCGACCAAACGTATGCTGTCCCATAACTTCTGTCACTGTTGGATTAACTTGGTCTCACATCATTTGTTTTCTTTCCTCATGTCTCAACGCTACATTTTTATCTTTCCTGACGTAAAATATTACTTATTCACTTTGGCTATGTTTCAACTATTGTTTTCCTGCAGCATAATGAAATGTATTATGATATATGCAGCAGGCAATATGCAATATACAGTTAGTAGATGCATCAATCGCTATGTGAAATATATGGAAAGGATCAAGAACCAAATCCCCTTCAGTCAGAGTCATTGTTCAGTGTTCTGATAAACAAATACATTAATATTTTGCACAGCAGAAATTGTACAGTATGCCTGTGTCTGTTTTTTTAGATAGATAAAAACAACAGTTTCATCCCCCTACTACTCAGTTTCAGTAACACTTATTACTGTTATTAAAGTTATTACGTTTCTGCAAACATATCTTTGCAAGTTGTCACTGTGTCTTTTGTTGAACAACAGTCGTGGGATTGCCAAAGTTAAAGCGACTCAAACGCAATAAAAAGGCTGTTTTTTTGACAGACTTGCTACTGTATAAAGTGCTTCTGCAGGACTTCCACTCAGACAACATCTCCTAACTAGCTGATAATTATATTCATGCACAGGATTAGTGTATGACAGGTTGGTTCAGACTGGTATAACTGGGGCCGGTGGTGATGAAGTATCTCCCCGTTAGCACGAGTCATCATCTACCAAACACTGATCAAACTGTCTGTTACCTCTGATTGAGAGCACAAATGGATCACACTCTGTTTCGTTCCAACAAAAATACATCTGTTGTTTGTGGACACATAAGCGGCTCTGTCTGGCATCAGAAAAACACATTTCTCATCCAGTATTAATACAAGAAAAAAGAGGCAGGTGGTTACAGACAGCACCTCAGATTGATGAGAGTCCACGTGTTCATGCATGTTCAGTAAATATACACTCTCCAACTCATGTACATGCAAAGTGGATGTTAAGGTAAGTAGAAATGCCGTCCGCTGTTTGAAACATAACAGGTCAAATATATGAAAAAACCCCAATCTAATTATCATCTGGATTTAAAAAAAGATTTTGCTGCTCTTTGCTGTTCTGGTACCACAGTGCAACAGTTAACCCACAAATCTAATATCACTGAACTCTGCTTTTAACATCAACACTTGGATAGGCTTGTTGTATGTTAAATATTTAATATTCAAACATGTCAGTGCTCATCAATCAAACCCAAAATAATCCTCTGACGTAGACCTAGATGTGATAAATTACCCTCTACAGCTCATGTGTCAAAAGATCAGTCAAGCAAACACATTGTCCTTCAGTAAAGTTGTAGGGTGGTGTTGTCACCAGAAGAGATTTATCGTCCATCGTTAACGGAAGAGTATGAGGAAGGTCACCCAAGTCTTACAGCAACACATTCTCACTCCAAACTCCTCAAATACTGGTGCGTGGTCAGAGGCCCTGGACCTCAAACTAGGACGCTCTAGGTGCTCCTGTGGAGTCCCTTTTGGACGCTCAGTGACTGCGTGTCAATTTCCGCTTAGGGATGCACGATAACTTTTCTTTTAAACCGATACCGATAACCGATAACTTTCAGCTCCTAAAGGCCGATACCGATAACTGATAACCGATAACACACACACATATACATTGATGTCATGATCTTAGGTATATATTTATATATATACCTAAGATCATGACATCAATACTATGAACAAAACCAAAACAGTTTTGACTCTTTAAATGAAGAGATATTTATTTTTTCCAATGAAAAACTATTGGCAAGCATCTCAAACATTGTCGAAAAGATATCAAACAAAAAAACTATTTGATATCTCAAATGAACATCAATTTAAATAAGGTGCATTACTTACTGATATAAAAATAAAGGCCCCTTGATCTGATGCAAATACATGCATCGGGATTACAAACTGAAAAATTTCATTCCAGAAGTTCAAAAAAATAAATATATATAGAGTTAGACTTGTCTATGTAAACAAACTGAAAAAGTGCATTCCATAGTAACAAAAAAATAAGTTTAAAGAATTTTGGCTTATGGTTCCATTCAAATGAATACCTTTTCACTAAGGTAAATGGGGTTCAGTTGTTCTTTTATCTCATATTAGGAGAGAGAGAGAGAGAGAGAGAGAGAGAGAGAGAGCGCGTCTGTGTGTGTGTGTGTGTGTGTGTGTGAGATAGTGTTGTCACGGTACCAAAATTGGGACCCACGGTACGATACCAGTGAAAGTATCATGGTTCTGAGTAGTATCACGATACCACAGCAAAAATGAGGCAGATGTGCCTTTTGTCATTTATAAAAAGATAAATCACTTTTCTATAATACATCAATGATATTTCAATGGAATAAATTACTTATTGACGTATTCATACTTCAAAAACAGCATCAATAAGTGATTAACATGGGGGGATCAAAATAAAATAAATAAATGAAATAAAAACCAACCAGCCACCTTCCTCCCCTGACAAGTCCCTTCATAAGTAACGAACAGTCCCTAAAGTTTCTCCTCTGATACACCACATACTGTGTGCCGCCATGGCTCAGCTGTTCAGGTACTTTTGGGCAGTCATGACAACAAGTTATTCACCTGGAGCTGGACTTCTTCGCCGGTAAGCCGTTATAATGCGCCGCCGTATTTGACAGGAATACGTATTCCTGTCTGTGTCTGTGACCCCCGTTCAACCCACAACCGGCGGGATTCGCCGTTGCTGTTTATCGCCACACTGCCGACATTCTACTCTGTCCGTCACCGCACGCTGTTTGATTGCGTTATCAAAACACGCCGCTATTATTCGGCCTTGCTTTTCACTTATTCCACCGAATACCGAATGTGTGTTTTTTTTTGCAATATTCGGCCGAATATATTCGGTGCATCCCTAAATAGCAGCCTTCCCCCACTCCCCACTCCCCTCACCGCTGCTCTCCTCACTATACTGGCTGCTGCGCTGTGCAAGTGCACAGATGTCTCAGAGCGGTGGTGCATTTGCAAAAATGTTTTGAAAGAGCAGCAGCGGCGGCAATAATTTAGCAGCAGCGACACGCCGCTGCTAAATGAATGTAGCGGAAACACTGATATGTACTGTGGAGTTTTAGTGCCGCGGTCTACTGTTGGTACCAGTATACCGTGCAAAGTAAGAGAGAGTGTGCGAATCTGTGTGTGTGTGTGTGTGTGTGTGTGTGTGTGTGTGTGTGTATGAAAGAGAGAGAGTGTGCGCGTCTGTGTGTGTGTGTGTGTGTGTGTGTGTGAGAGAGAGAGAGAGAGTGTGCGCGTCTGTGTGAAATTATGACCAAGTTAACGAGTTGTTTTCTGACATGAGGGGGTATTCTTGAATTTTCCCAGTCAGAAAGAGTTTTTCTGATTATGCCGACGTCACTTGAACGCAGCATTCACTGCAGGTCATTCAGGTCTCATAGTGGGAGCGGGGCACTGCCGTGCTGACAAAATTATATATGTTATCGGGGCTATTCGCCATGATATCGGACTTATCGGAATGACGTAATAATTCCTGTTATCGGCCAGATAATTATCGGCCCGATAGTTATCGTGCACCCCTATTTTCGCTGATAACCTGCATAGTTCCTCCTCAAATTAAACTTCTGTGTTCACAGGAAATGCCTCTGCTCTTTAACTGCAAACAGTTCATCCTTAAGTTTAGGCAACAAAACTATGTGGTTAGTATTAGAAAAAAGATCATGGTCTTACTACACTTACAAGTGTCTTACAAGTCAAAGCCAGATTTAAGATGTCACAAGCAGTTTAATAAAAAGGCTGTGATCAAAATAAAATGCAAAGACAGGGATTTTATTCCCCTATTTGAAATATGCAGCTGCACAAAAGTTACACCTCCACAACACTAGTCGGTGGCAGGGTTTCTGTTAAGTGCTGTAAAGTTTAGTTGATTCAGAACACACATTAAACACACATGAAACATGAATTAATAGCGAAAATGTCAAATACAAGTACACAAATCAGCTTCATTATAACTCGCAGCATTCACAGACAAACACTTTGTATAAATTAGCCTAGCAGCTAGTGGACATTTCTCATATGAAGCCAGGGACAATAGCAACATTTAACAAAGGTAACGTTACAAAATTTGGCTCCATAACAATTCACAAGGTTCATCGACAAAACAACTGTCTTATACTGGACACGTTTATCAAACAAATATAACATGCTAATGTTATTAGCACAAGCCTATGGCATTTTACATTGTATCAATTAGCCTAGCAACTAGTGGCTCATATGAAGCCAGGATAAATCACACACAAGACTTAAAATGTTATTTTGTGGAGGCTTTACTGTCTTCACAATTTATTGTTTCTTATCTGTGAAATAAAAGTAAATAAAAGCTTTGTTTCCACTGAGGGAAATGGTTTCAGCTGACAGAAACAGACAGGAGGTCTGTGTCCCCACGATGTGTAATTAGTGAATGACTGAGGTAGAGAGTGTGAGAGAGGAGAGATGCACACTGGTATGCAACATGTAACACAACTTGACCCTATATCGATATAAATGGTATTGTCTAAGTTTATATCTTGCTTGAAAATATATAGATATATCGTACACAGTCGCACATCATTCCTTCACTGGAGCTAAATTATGTTTCTAATATGAAATATTCACATCCAAGATGACATTTTTAAGACTGCACCAGGACATTACATGCAAAGTTTGAGACATGGTGTGCATCATTTTGTACGCATGATGAACCCACCAGTGAGTTTTAAAGGTTATACAACATTATTATAAGGGATATTCGCAGCAACCTCGATGAATGGGCTATTTAATGATGTACTGCATTACCAAAGGTAACTGAGCCACTTTTGGTTTTACAGATAATTGGAAAGAGGACCTGTGGGTCGGGTTCAGACAAACAACAGGAGCTTCTGAGTCACTGAGTATTCACATGCAATAATGTTGTCAGGATACAAAAAAAAAGAATGACAGTATCATTCATCAGAAAGGTTACAGGGCTGAGAGAAAGGGTTCCCACAGAGGTTAAGGTCTTTGTGTATTAAAAAGCTGTTTGGTGAAGTTTTTAATGAGTTTTGGATTAACACTGAGTTCACCGGCTGAACTGGCTAATGAAGTCACTTTGAACAGATTTTTGAAAGAATATGAGGAGATTACAGTCTTGGTTAGGAAAATTACCTTTTCTGTGTGTTCTCCTCTCCATACAATACTTTATTAACCCTATGTGCCCTAGGCTTTTTTGGGGTATTTTTACTGCCTTTACTTTTAAGCTCATATCACAGTCATTATAAAGGCTACATACAAATGCTATATCTTGTTTGTTTGTTTTTTCAGGACAATGTGGGCTATCCAGATTTGCCATCATTCCATGTCCTCCTATGTGCCTGTATTTTATATTAATTTTTATATCAATGAATAAAACAAGTCTGTGTGACTAAATTCTTACATTTTTACATGTATCTCACCATAGCAAGTTGGAAGAAGACATATTCTGCCATATATGAAGAGGGGAGACTCTCTGGAATCTGGCAATATAAGAACCATGATGGTGGGACATTCTGTCACTTCACAGCTGTCCAAAACACGTGGTTTGTGCCAGGTGGACATGATTGCCAGTATTTTTTCATTATTGCAAGAAATTCCACTGACTCATTCACAAGTCAGCCAAGTGCAATGATGTCCTCCATGATAATATTTGCCACTTTGTTTGCAGTAAACAAAGTTTGTTGTTGTTTTTCAGTTTCAGTTATATATTTGGGGGGGGGGGGGGCATTTTGGGAATTGGGTTGGACATATGTCCCCCTCAATGTATATGGTGACTACTGCCCTGTCAGCATGCATAATTAGGCTGCAGTTGTCTGGGTGCGCAAAGGTAAAGTGGCTGGTCTTGTCATACAAAGTTTGATGGAGTGTCAGCTGGACAATATGGAGATATTTGCATCTTGAAAGCCGGACTACAAATGTGGATAGACAGGGAGAAACACACACAAGCCTAAGACGTGGTAAGATACGATATTCCTCACTATATGAAGTGACTGATAACAAGATCTGTATAATGGATTGTAAAGAAATTCGTCAGGTTTTTATTTTGTAGACAAATAATCTGGATTTACAGCGTGATGGGATGACAGCACAATGATGTGTGTGGTATCACTGGAAAGCTCTGGTCCTGCACTTTCATGTGATATGTGTGGCATTGCTGTGCGACCCTGCATTCGCGAGTTATCCATCCAAGAGTAATGTGTGTGCAAAGCTGTATGAAAGCTCTGTTATACATCATTTCAGTGTAACTTTATCGTTGTTTTTCACTGTGAAAACATTGGACTAATGACAAGTGGAGTCGCTAATTAATTTCGGCCATGTTTGTTGTTGCCGTGAGGAACAGTATGACGTCAATATGCCAACAAGTCCAAATATCACGAGTATCACGATAAGGATTTTTTATGATATACTGGTATTATCGTGAACGAGATGATGACACACCCTAGTGTCCACATCTTACCTCTGTGGGCTTTTTCTTTTATTGTGAAGCATCTTGTGACGTCAGACATCAATGATGTTTTAGAATTAAGCATAATGTTGAAAACCAACTTTATGAAGACCAGCAGTCACTGTATTATGTTTATGCAAAATAAGTTCTGTATGGTAGAGGTGGAAACCATAAATCAGTTTGTAGATTCAAATCACTATGTTCAATTCAGTTTACAAGCAGTAGTCACTGACAATGATGTTTGTTCTCTTTTCTCTTTAAGCTAAGCAGTTGCATCACTAAAAGCACTTCAGTACATATGTCAGTATGTTAAGGCATCAGAGGCGCTTCAGGGTGAAGTTGCCTGGTCGAGAGCTAAGTCGGTCGTAAATTGGCGTTCTAAGTCTGACATAACAGTTATGCTGGTTGCACCATCTAGGCTCAAGCCTTCTTCTCGCTAAGACTGGGTGTAAATCTAACGCCTAGTCAGGGGCAGAAGTCAAAATCTCTTCTGTGTCCTGACACACAAGAGCCACAAATTTTGAACAACAACCCACATTAGCTTCCCTGCGCAATGTTCCTTTTAATCTAGTTAATTCACAGACACGAACACGTCCTGTCCGTTACAGCCTGTTGAACAAGCAACCAAACAAACATTCATGCATGCATGAAAAATGCACTGCTCATGTCAGTTATCAGCCTACAGGTGGCTAATTAGCTGGTCAGCTACAAATGTCACTTAGGTCTGCTCCTACGCTGGTGTGGTCCTTATACTTTTTATGTAATGTATGTACATGCTCTTCCTATATACACATATAATGAAAAACATTACCTTAAAATGAAAAAAAAAGAAAAAGAAAACCAATAACAACGTCTCCTTTATCATGCTTTACATTCCCCTTCCTCATTTCTATTGTCTATTCCAGAGAACCACCACACATAGATATTTAAATACTTTTAAGGTTGGTACAAGCAGTGTTAAGTTGTAACCCCTTCTCTCTCCAAGAACAGTTTTTGTATATTGTCCAGAAGTTGGTTATTTCTTGCTTTGCTTTCGTAGATGTTGCCTCATACCTCCATACAGTAATTCAAGTACAATAATACAAGAGAACAATACAGAGTGTACTGATCCGGCCCATTACATGCCATTAGTTCTAAATTTATTCCAGCCAAAGTAGCCTTACATAAGCCAAATGGATATATTATTATATATTATAAGGAAACTTTGACAGTGACATCAGCATTTGATTGTACAGTTTTCCATAAGCCTCATGTCGGTGCAATAAATACAGAAACAAAAGAGGTGAGAAAGAAGATTTCAAATGTTAAATTTATATCTGACATACTTGTTTTGAATTGAAGATTTTTATACATTTGTTATATTCAAGAAAAATCCACCTAAACTGCAAAGAATGGTGTCCTGTGCTTTGTATGCAAGTACTAAGGATACAGCTGTATACAGGTTTCAAAGTATGCCATGATATGAAAATCGACATTTGTCATACCATGTAAATTTCAGGGCTGCAGTCTCCTGGTCGACTAGTCAATTATTTGGTCGCTATGCTCTCATCCGACCAAATTCTCATTGGTCAAATAATCGCCATGTTACTTTCATAAAGAGAAAAGTGCTACATCAACAGCTTTCCAGGATTAATCCATTATTTCCTGCGGCAGGGGGACAGGCTAAGTTACCTGTGAAAATGGGGCTGTTTTCAAAACACCCTCTTTGTTGACAGAAAGTAGAACTCGCCCACCCTCACGCTCAGTGTCACGGTGACGCAGCCCTCCTGTCTGTTTCTGTCAGCTGAAACCATTTCCCTCAGTGGAAACAAAGCTTGGATTTACTTGTATTTCACAGATAAGAAACAATAAATTGTGAAGACAGTAAAGCTTCCACTAAAATAGCATCTTAAGTCTTGTGTGTGATTTATCCTTCAGGGATTTATACTTCGGGATTTATCCTGGCTTCATATGAGCAAAGGAAATCTCTGCTCGTCGCTAGGCTAATTTATACAATGTAAAATGCCATAGGCTGGTGCTAATAATGTTAGCATGATGTATTTGCTTGGAAAACGTGTCTAGTATAAGACAGTTGTTTTGTAGGTGAATCTTGTGAGTTGTAATGGAGCCAAACTATGTGCCGTTACCTTTGTTAAATGTTGCTGTTGTCCCTGGTTTTATATGAGAAGAGGAAAAGATCGCTAGACGCTAGGTTAATTTATACAATGTAAAACGCCATACACTAGCTAATACCGTTAGCATGTTGTATTGGTGGTCCAGATAAAGACAAGTGTTTGTCTGTCAAGTCTGCGATTTATAGTGAAGCTGATTTGTGTACTTGTGTTTGAAATTGTCTCTATTAAGCCATGTTTAATGTGTGTTTTGAATCAACTAAACTTTACAGCACTTAACACAGTCCTCCACCGCCGACTAGTGTTTTGGAGGTGTAACTGCAGAGTGACACAGACACACCACCGCAGGAGTAAAAATAATGACTTTACGACTTTAATTGACCAAGATTTTCTATGGTTGACTACAGCCCTAGTAGATTTGCTTATCTATGATGCTGAATAGAATTTTAACTGGATGGAGAATTTTACCTGTATCTATTTTCAAAAGGGAGACTTTTTACACATAGTAAAATATTATATATACATATTATATTATTAAAACATTTGTTCAGCCAAAATTTTGGCCTCCTTTTCCATGCCTTTAAAGTTCATTCTGACTGATAATAATAATAATAATTCTGTAATACTGTAATATTTTCTGAGACAGTTGTCGTACCGTGAAAACCTCACAACCTTGCAACGCTAGCGAGTACTCAATTGAGCTGGATTTGATTCTTGATGTTTTTCTGTGCTCTGTAGCTCAAGTTCAAGCTCTGTAGCTTCTGCTCAAACCTTTAACTGTTAACAATTCTGGTCAGATTTTAGAATATATTTGAGATGGTTTCTCAGCTTTAAATCAATAATAATGATACCCTCTGCACAACTACAGTAAAAATGTGTTATCTGTAGCCACAGTGCCATTTGAGCAAATCATGTGTGATCAAGAGTCAGTCAATCATATAAATGCCCTTCCAATAAGTCAGCCTTTAAGAATTAAATGGAGCACTTGACTGTAAAGCCGCTAACAGTGATCAAATCACATAGGAAGTGGCGGTGCTATCAGTTTCTGCTCTGATGGCAGCCCAGTGGACCAGAAGTCAGTGCAGTTACAAGATGCTGTGTTCCCAAGTTTAGAGATGCCACTCTCACTTAACAAGATTCTCTCTTTAGCTTTACTGTTACTTGTATCACTCCGCTGTCTACCCAAGTGTACAGCCAGCAGCTGAACAATGCATCAATCAGCTTGTTAAAGAGGCACTTTGGGAAATATACTGTAGGAAACAAGGCAATAGGCAAGGGAAACTAAGGGAGAATTGGTACAAGCTAAATTACAGTGCCTCCTACCACAATAACTCTTGGCTTCTGGTGATCAAAGATATGAAAGTGATAATAGTTAACAAATTAAGAACGTCTGACGGTGGAATTTTCCGTTGAGATTGTTGGTGGATGTCACAATAGATTAACTTCTGAAATGGATTTTTCGCCACCTCGGCCGATAAGATCGAGCTTGTCTGCTGCTCTGCTGTTTGCCCACATCCTACCAGGGGAGATCTGTGTGTCCGTGTGTGTGTGTGTGTGTGTGTGTGTGTGTCTTGACAAAAAGCTCAACATCTTACAGCAACACTGTCAGGCAATCTATCACCAGTCTCTCCCCTCTCCCGAGAGCAGTGTTTGTGAGGGTCTGTCTGTCTGTGTGTGGGTGAATATATTTCTGGATCATACTAGAGTACTAGAGTAAGTGGAGTAATGAAGTAAAGAGGTGGGAGGTGGGAGGTGGGAGGTGGCGCTCCATCTCTGCTGTAGATTATTAATTTAGAAACTTTTATGATTTATCTAAATTACTTTATTTTAAAAATCTCATTATTTGGACAGTGGGTACATTGGAAGTGTAAATTATGGGTTTTCTGGCAGTAATTTTTTCACACTTGTATGATAAAATCTCCTGGAGACATTCATCCAAATAAATGAGCTCTGTTGGCACAAGTTTCATTGAAGAAGCCCTGCCTTCACTTCCAGCAAATCTTGTGCTAAATATTGTGGGGATTTTATATCTGCTGAGGATACACACATGCATCCTTGTAATTTCTCTGAAATTCAGCCTTTTGAGGATCCTTCCTTGACTCTGATAAACACCCATAGAGCCTCCTATGCACTGCCTTTTACCGGTTGCAGCCATGCTGCCATCTTGGTTAAATAGATCATTTTTGTTGAATTTGCACTTCCCCATGTTGTCCAGGATGCAATGACGACAAGCTAACAGACAGTGGATCCTTTGCTAAAAAACTGTGTTGTTGGCTCTATGACTGCGAGAAGCATTTGGTAAATTATTTAAAAAAATATACCAATGTTTCTGAGATTCTACAATGCAACATCAGAAAAAGAAGATTCATTGGATCCTGCCTCCTATCCATGTCTTAATATTTTCAAGACATTTGAATGATTGATTTAAGACATTTATTACCAATTAAGGCCTTATTTTTAGATAATAATATTACTAAATTTAAGGCCTTTTAAGGCTTTTTAAGGATCCGCGGGAACCCTGTTATTCGTAATAAGGCTAAAAATACAAAGTTTGTCATCAGAGGGGCACCAATGGTCATTGAATCATTAAAATCAAAATTGGTTTGTCTTCTGGACAATGTGAATGTACTCTTTTTTTCCTGATTGGTGGTTAAAAATTGCACCAAACTGGGGCCCCAGCAGTACTCCTGCCATAAAATCGGATGAACAGTTCTAAAGACATGCAAAGAACACACACACACACACACACACACACACACACACACACACACACAGATTCCTTGCTTTATAGTTTGATGATAAAGAAACAATTAGGATCAAATTGTTATTTTGTTTTAACATAACCCTTTTAGCTGCTTAGCACCTTTTATGTTACAGTTTGTTCTACTTTTAATGTCACAAAAAGAACAGGCTTTCAGGTCAATGGAACATTATCTCAGGTAACATTCATTTGCTGAAATGTTAATAATAATAGCCCCCAAATAATAGCCTAAAGAACAGGACAGAGCTGCAGACGTTAGCTTAAAGTCTGACAGCACTGAGGACGGGCTTTCACAGTCTATACAGCATGTACCCTGTGACTCTACAAACTAATATAATGTGATCATTTGGTAACGCTGGATTACAACTAAAGCTAGTTAGCAGAGCATGCTAATGAGCGCATCATAGAGCAGATCTGCACTATTTAATCCATTCCTTACACTTTAGCTCCTGTGTTTTTGTAATTTTTGGAAAGACTTTTCACGAAGGAAAACCACCCTCCAACCTGTTTAATTTAAGACATCACTGGTATTGTGGTCACACATGAGCGATTGCAGGAAGGGGATATTTGTGCTGAATGTGGGCAGGGCTTGACATGACAGACAAAAAAAGCTCGCTGGCTAGCTAATCTTAGCTAGCTTGCTAATAAATGCAGCCAAATATGATGTTATTCCTACATTTTACAATTCTTTTTGTTCAAGTTAACTGTTTTTGTTTTATGGGATTTTTCTAGTTTATAACTAGTGAAGAGCATCTATAAGACACCTAGAAATAATATCTATAATGTTTCATGATTGCTGATTTAGTGCATTAGTGAGCCTGTACGCAGTATGTGTGTTTATCATATGGCATTAGAAATGCATTATAATTCACTATGAATGCCCTCATAATGCATTATAGACGTGGTCTTCATAGAAAGTGTTACAAATATTGTTTGTGTATTTAACAACAGTTGTCTCAATTTTCTCCTCTCCTCTGCTTCCATCCAGTCAGACTTTGCGTTTCATCTCTTTTTCCTTTTGTTTGAATTGAGTGCTTTCATATCAGTGCACAATTTAATTATTACACTTTGCTTCCTGTCAATCACCGGCACCCACAGGGAAAGATGGAAATTGGTGCCAGAAAATATTAACTCACAAGTAGAAAAAAGACGCCTTACAAATGTTATTGTTACACTGATTTCTTGTTATTTGAAGATGTCTGTACCAGCCGGCACATCAGATCGTAATCAGGCAGGTTTGAGGTGAGGTGAGCTTTGTGCATTACAATGAATGCAAAAACTGATGTGAAATGTAGTTATAAACTAACATAAAAGACAAATGATCAAGCGAGTGGTTGAAGTGTAAATTCTTGGTATTATAAACTGGCATATATAACAGTAACTTGGATGTAAAGTTTTGTGTAAACGTATGAAAATGGTTGAGGAAACTCTTTTTATTTTTGTGATGATCTCTGTGTCATTTAGGGGTGTGTCTGCTGTGAGTGTCTCAGGCCTGTCTCTCCCAAGCTGCCTTGATTGCAACTCAGTGCACCTGGGCCCGGTGCACTGAAGCTGATAAAAGCTGTGGTCACTCATTCACTCACCCTCTGCTTCTTCCTACAGGCAACCACTCTGGTCTGGTTTGGTAATGTTTTAGTTTCTTTGCTTTGACGCACTCTCCAACACTTACACATACACACTCTCCCACACCCATCATTCAATACTCACACATAGTACTGATATCACTGACATTCACACTCCATATGTTATTCTTATTTAGTTATTTGCTAATTTGGTCTAATTTGGTTTGATTTGCTTCCAATAAAATATCTCTCGTTAACCGTTCATCATGGTGTGTCTCTCTTTTGTTATGGCCACTTGAGCCGGGTCGTAACAAATGGGGGCTCGTCTGTTGAGTTTAGTTTGTTAAACGTTTGTTTTTTGTGCCTAGGCAGAGGTGGGCACATGGTGTGTTGGTGCAGCTAATTAGCTGATTTGATGCAGCTGTGTGTTGGTTTTGAGCTGCATGTTTGTCTCCAGAGCTGTTTTGGCTTTTGTTTGCTCTGGTTTTGGGAGATGCATCATGTGTTTTGTTTTGCAGGAAGCATTGGTGTCCGTCCTGGTGTCGGAGTGTTGACTGCCATTCAGTAAGTGAGTGATGCTGTCTTGATACAGTGCAGAGGTTTCCCTGGTAGGTTTAGTGGTGTTCCCCTTTGGGTTTCGTCTGTTTGTTTTTTTTCATAGTGTTGTGGTGTCGTGGTTAGTGTCAGCGACAGCTGTCTCGGGGGCACATCCGCGTGACTTTGGGGGGTTGCCTGCATGCAGATCACTCTACAGGTCCGTTGGGCTTCAGTGCGTAAGTACCCACCACAATCCGCATGAAGACTAGGGGTGAGTATAGATAAGTTTTAGGTTAGGCAGTTAGGGGGAAAATTCTCTGGCAGGTGATGAAGTTTGCCCCACTGTGTGTCCGTCAGTTGACTCTTTACTTTCTGATTGGTAGGTTGTGAATTATGGCTTCCTTAGCTGGCTTTTTTGATGTGCCTACGGAAATATTTTTGCAGGGCTGTACGAAGGAGCAGTTACTGAATATAGCTGAACATTATGGAGTGGTGGTTGCAGGGTCAAAAAGGAAGGATGACATTAAAGAGACAGTGTTGTCATATCTGTTTGATCAGGGCATATTGCAGAAGAGTGAGCTTGGTGCAGCTGAGGCGGAGTCAGTAGCTGCACAGGGGTCTGTACCGGCAGGTGTGCAGGCAGGTTTGTCTTTTGAGCAACAGAGTTATTGGCCATGCAACTTCAGCAGGAGCAGTTGAGGTTGGAGAATAGGGAGAAGGAGAGGAAGTTTGAGTTAGAGAAGCAGCTTGAGTTGGAGAGGTTGCGGCAAGGCACTGAGAGAATGAAGACAAGAGTTGGAGCAGACCAGGTTGCAGCTTATCAGGGAGGGCAAGCTTTCTTCAGGGGTGTCTGGATTAGAGGGATCTGGACCCTTGGCTTCTGCGCCAAATGGTACTGATGTCATGGCTAACATGCGTTTGGTGCCGAAGTTTAATGAGCAAGACCCTGATACTTTTTTTACTCTCTTTGAACGTGTTGCGGATACAAAGAATTGGCCAGATTCAGACAGGGTGCTGATGCTTCAGTGTGTCCTTACTGGGGGAGCTCAGGAAGCTTATTCAGCCATTTGTGCACAGGATGATTTGGATTATGAAATCGTGAAGTCTGCTGTGTTAAAAGCATATGAGCTGGTCCCAGAAGCCTATCGCCAGAAGTTTCGAAATTGGGTGAAAGGCGATAAACAAATGAATGTTGCGTTTGTCCGTGATTTGGCGTCCCATTTTCACCGTTGGTGCTCAGCTGCAAAGGTTGATTTTGATGGTTTGTGTGAGCTGATGGTGATGGAGCAATTCAAGAATGCTATCCCCCAGCGTGTTGCTGCTTATGTAAATGAACAGAGGCCATCCACCGCACTGAAGGCTGCTGAGTTGGCTGACGATTTTGTACTAACACGTGAAGGCAGATTTACAGACGGGCGCCCTGTAGGGGGTCGGAAAGATGCAGATGACAGCATAGTTAACTCCCATGGTCGTGCTAATTTTCCAGTGTCTGGTCCTTCACCTAAGTCCGCATCGATGGGGCCAGGGTCTGTCACTACTGCCGGGGGGAGGGTCATTGGAAGCTGAACTATTCAACAATCGAGAAAGAAGCATTGGCCTTGATTTGGGCACTCCAACATTTTGAGGTGTACAGTGGTTCTGGAGGTAGCCCAGTGGTGGTCTATACTGACCACAACCCCCTCACATTTCTTTGTTCACTAAAGTGTCCGAACCGGCGGTTGATGAGGTGGACCTTATTCCTTCAGTTGTATGGGTTGGACATCAGGCATATTAAGGGCAAGGATAATGTTGTGGCGGATGCCCTTTCACGTGCTCCGATGGAGTAGTGTTGTCTTTGACCCGCATCTTGACTGCTAGTGTGCAGCCTTGTTGTTGTGTTTTTGTTTTTTTTTTGTGTGTACCTGTTAGCAGTTAGCACCTGTTAGCATTGGTAACTGTCTTGTGGAACTTCGGGGATCCCTTGTGGGCCCCCGTCTTAAGGGGGAGGGTGTGATGATCCCTGTGTCATCTAGGGGTGTGTCTGCTGTGAGTGTCTCAGGCCTGTCTTTCCCAAGCTGCCTTGATTGCAACTCAAAGCTGATAAAAGCTGTGGTCACTCATTCACTCACCCTCTGCTTCTTCCTACAGGCAACCACTCTGGTCTGGTTTGGTAATGTTTTAGTTTCTTTGCTTTGACGCACTCTCCAACACTTACACATACACACTCTCCCACACCCATCATTCAATACTCACACATAGTACTGATATCACTGACATTCACACTCCATATGTTCTTATTTAGTTATTTGCTAATTTGGTTTGATTTGCTTCCAATAAAATATCTTTCGTTAACCGTTCATCATGGTGTGTCTCTCTTTTGTTATGGCCACTTGAGCCGGGTCGTAACAATTTTCATTTAGTATTGAACAAATCAGAAAAGGCTTTACCAACCACCAAAACATTTCCTCTGGTCTCTTGAAGATTTATTTGATGGAAACACGAGGGGCTTGATAGATGTGTATGTGTCTGATCAGGTTAAGCTGTACCTGTGAGGACTTGTTTCTGATTGCAGTGTCTTCTGGGGACATTTTGAGTTGTTTGCACATGCTGCAGTTAAAAAGCAGATTTTAGGGCTGGTGATTGAGATTGTGCCTATGGTCAGGGTTTGATACAGTGAATAAGTGAGTCAAGTCAAAATAGATGTGAATGTGACGAGACGACAGATTCATTCAAAGCCCTAACAGGTGCTGTCCATGGTGCTGATAGTGACTTCAGCAGATATCACAACCAGCTGAATCTGTACAAACTACATTTAAGCATCAGGTGCTTCAGTAATTGCACAGCATGCTTACGCAGCATACAAATAGCCACAGGTGGAAATCCGTAATCTTTTCATATTACTGATTTCATTTATGACCTGATGAAGGTCTGCTTATGATACAAATGTCAGTTTAAATGAATTTGTGTTTTGGAGTTAGTGCGCAGACATAACTATTTTCAACAATCATTTACAGACCCTTTTACTGTTAGTGAACACTGACATTTTTTGGTGGGCGGGGCTTAGCTGGAGGCAATACAATGCTCCAAAGGCACTCACTAGCGCTAGCTAACAAGTTCTGTTGGCTTGTTTTAGACAATGTCGGAAGCCAGTGTGAGTGGTACCTTCAGAAATACTTATTCCGAGTATCAGAGTGCACTGTGGCACAAACTGGACCATTCGAAAATGTGTAAGTGGAGTATGTGATTAACTTAACCGATCATTGATTCATGTAAAAATATAACGCTATGTTTCTTCAACCAACAGGACTCTTGTTTTAGTGTAGAGCGTCAGACTGAAATTTTGAACGCACCATGTCAGGTCACTCACTCTCCGGGACCGCCAGTGTTACTTGAATAAGCAAAAACTGACCAACAGGACCAAACTGGCCGACCCGTATGCTCTCACTCAGTGGATGGATGATGTCACAGGAAGAGGACGACACTTGCTATTGAAGCTAACGTTAGCTAATGCGCTACAAAGTTAGTGTTCCAGAGAAATCCAATATTCCTCTTAATCCCTCCCCAGTTTCTGATGAGGTGGACATGATAACCCTTAATACACAATGTTATTCATCCCTACAACAGGAAATACTTTTTCCCTAACCTGATATGAAGTGTGGCTGCACATGTGAGCATTTTTGATGATGGTCTTATTATAACCATAGTCTTTGTTTTTGTTGACGGGCAGTGGTTTTGAGCCATGACTCCTTCTATTCTGGCTCCCAATAACACAAACAAGACCACTATTAAGACTCCTATGTATGATTGATTTAACAATGACCTGAAACTCCTCGTAAAGCTCCTTAAAGCTGAGAGGATCTGCAGATTCAGCTCTCTGTTGGTTCATCACCACAAGAGACCCTTTTCACATGGTCACATTGTCTTTACATTGTCATTACATACATTATTATTACAATTTAAAGCCGCATTCACATCTGCAAGATGGAAACTGTGTTTTATAGTATCAATAATAAAGTAAGATTGAAAACACAGTAAAGAAACATTGATGGAAATGAGAAGCGATAGATTTAGCAGGAGGAAAAGAGGGGACGTTAACGAGTGCAGCAGATGAATCTATTCTCAGTCTCCTCAGACTGTGATTTGCATTTACATCTGTCAACACAGTGACAGCTCGCACCAATCAGCTGGGTGATTCCCCCTGCCAAAATAAGGCACTCACATACCCACATGCCACAGTGTGTGCTCAAAGGCACAACTGTACACATCTTTTGCATTTCCACGCAAATGTCCACAAGACAGCTTCCGTACATGCTTGGAGGCACACATTTTGACCTAAAGACATAATGACATGTATGACCACACACATTTGCGGACTTACACATGCATGAGAGCACACACACAGAAACACTGTTTCAACAGGCAACGATTAATCAGTCCAGTGTGAAGCACGGCAAAGGTCAAACCCCACCTCTTTGTGGATCAGAGTAAATGGGTTTCATAATGGTTTGTCTGTCTCTTCTTCCCCCTTAGTCATCTCGCTCTTTTTCTTTTTCGCCTCAATTTCAGCTGATTCATTCTGCCACTAATTCTCTTTGTGGTGAGACAGAATACAGATGGGCAGCATTGTTGTGGACATTACTGTTTCTCCTAGCAGCTGCTTCTCTCCAACCCTATCTCCATCATTCTCTTCCTCTATCATTTGTTCTCTTTATCAACCTTCCTATCCTCTTTCTCCTCCCTCCTCTTTGCTTTGTACTCATTTCCCTATTCCCTCATCCCATTTTTCTGTCCTCTTCCAGACATTCCCTCTTATCCTTCAATCTCTCCCTCTCCTGTCCCTCTCCTCTTGTAATTCCACCTTATTTTTCCACGCCCTCATCTCTGTATTTTTTACTCCCTCATGTTTCATCTTCTTCATGTCTTTCCTCTATCCATTCACTGTGTTCTATTTTTCCTGCTTTTGTTTTCTTTTCCCCTTCTTCCTCAAAATTTCCAAACTCTCTCTCTCTGTAAGTTTCAGATTTTTGTACACTGGACTTTTTCTCCTCCTATATGTCCTCATTTTCCCTTTCTTCCTCTCGCTGTCACTCACATCTTTCCCCTTCACCTCCTACTTTTCTTTTTCCCATACTTTTCCTCTGTCCATCTCTCTCCTTCTCTCTGCAATCCTTTCTCTGCCTTTTCCTCTTCCTTCAGTCTCCCTAGCTCCCCCCATCCCTTCTTCAGCTCTGATATATCAGCCTATAACTAATCCCTTAGTAATGGATTAAGGCCCTGTTTCACACTGCCTGAGGTGTTCAACATCACAAGTAGTGTGCGTGCGAGAAAGTGAGTGTGTGTGTGTGTGTGTGTGTGTGTGAAAGAAAAGGGGAGGCGATCCAGAGCTGCTGAAAAAGAGATTAAAACATACAATCAGAAGGAATGTGTGATGCATGTGTGTGTCAGAAAATATCAAGTTCTAATAATGTGAGTCGATGAAATTGAGTGTATTGGAGTGAAAAGGAAAGTTTTATCAGACTAAATAACCATTGATGTGGAGACTAAGATATGAAGCAGTAGACTTGCGAATCGCAGGCATTTAGTGTGATGGAAGCTGGAAATAATTGGGACAATTACGGGATGATGAAAGTCTCTTTCAACGTTTGAAATTTTCAACTCCAATTGCACGAATCACAAAAAACTAAAATAAACAGTTTAGTTATAAAGTTTAAAAACTTTTTTTTTCATGATTTATTCTCTAGCAAAGGAGCAGAATCGTATTCTGGCGAGTAAATTGAAAAAGTTTGAGGTTGAATCGAATTTAATTATAAGGTTGAAGTCCTCGGAGACACAACAACTTCAGTGCTGAATACAGACCGACCTATAGAGCAGCAGCTCACCCACTTCAGTGTATACTCAATACTAAAAACTTAGAATTGAATATTTTTCTGTAACTCTAAACAAGATGAGAACCAATCAGACTCATGTACAGATGGAAAGTGTAGGTGACGAAGAGGACATGTCCCCCCCAATTTCTGAAAAACACAAAGTGTCCCCCCCAATTCTAAATAACCTAAATGATTGAAATTGAACAAATGTATACAGTAGTCCCATATACTAGGAAAAAAGGGAAGATGATGAGGAGAATTGGGAATCTGTGAGAGGCGAGAGATGAGAACGTGAGTGGACATAACATGCCTGAGACCCTGAAACAAGAAGTAGCATTAACTAACAGCGAAGCAGTGAAAAGGAGGGGGATGGCTGGCTCCATGTACTATTGGCTGTTTAAAAGAAATAAACAGTAAAGGTAAGCATATGATTCTCTGTGTAGTGCTTTTTGAATGACTTGGTGATGGTGATGAGCGTCTATGAAATCATGAAATATGCTGGCAATCTCAAGTGCTCTGTGGGCATGATTTGCACGTGTGCAATTAAAAAAAAAAAAAAAAATCACAACTGATTATGTGTCCCCTAAACCTGTCATCAGATCTGCACCCATGTAAGTGTTGTTGCATTTGTCTGAATAACTGAGGTGAACCTCTTGAGACTGACCCTCAGTGGGCTGAAGTAGAGTCAACATGACGATCACTCCAGAGGTGAATCACCCACAGTGCACTTCTGTTATACACTTGGTTCAAGAAAATACATACATGTGTAGGTGGCTACATAAAACTATGTTTGCTTACCACTGAAGGAGGAGAAGATGTACCGTACTGTACAGTGTCCGAAATGACTATGGACTATGACACTATGGACACTTTATGGACACCACAGCTGTCTGCTGTTTTGCACATACAATCACTTGCACTAGATGTGCTCCCTTTATCCACTGCTCATTTTCATTCACTACTGCTCATTATTATCCACTTCCTATTATTTTCATTATTATTATTATTGTTATTTATCGCCGACTCTTGGATTTTTGTACTTATTTGCATGCCTAGTTATTTAAGTTTTTTAAGTCTAATTTTGAAATCTTTAATGTGACTCTTTTTCCTTGACTGCTGTAACACTGGAATTTCTCAATTATGGGATCAATAAAGGTGTATCTTATCTTATCTTATCTTATTTTATCTTATGAACTTTTTGACTTGCAAGTCATGGGGACTGGTGATGAAAAAATCCTCCAGTTGAGCACATTCTTTAACAGCCAAAATAACAGCAGTGAGCAGCAGACTGATGGCGAGCGATAGTTTACTATTTCAAACATGTACATTTTTCAGGCCAAAATATACACATTTTGGGCACGACTTTAGTATTCAAATATTTAAAAGCTGCAGTAAAACCTGTTGTACAAGAATATTATGGGATTTGCTGATAACTTGATGTGATGTTTTTAATAGGATTATTAAAATTTTAAAAGAAGAGGATGGAGGGGGCATTGCTATGGTAAATGGACTAAACTTGTACAGCACCTTTCTAGTCTTCCTACCACTCAAAGCACTTTTACACTGCATGTCACATTCACCCATTCACACTGGTGGCTGAGGTTACCATACATGGTGCCACCTGCTGCTCAGTAACCATTCACACACTCTCACACACTGATGAAACACCCATCAGGAGCAATTTGGGGTTCAGTATCTTGTCCAAGGATACTTTGACATGCGAAGCAGGGGATCGAATCACCAATCTCGCCATTGATGGACGACCTGCTCTACCTGTGAGCCACAGCCGCCCCCACAACCGTTATGATGTTTGAATCTAAGCATCTATTAAAAATGCCATAGTGAAGGAACAGGTAAGTAATGACAAATGTATAAATACCTGAGTTTACAAGGGGCACTTAACTGCACCATGCTCACCGCCCACACGCTTTGCTGTAAAAAGCGGTGTAAATTTCAAAGTTTACGAGATGCACCTAAATGCACCATGAAGTCTGTCGCAGTGAGTGTCAAAGTGAACCACGACACAGACAGACAGGAAAAAAAGAAGCAGCCCGACAGTAAATGGCACCCAAACACGGTTGACACTCAGAATACTTTTTTTATTACGTGACTATTTTGGTACAAACATTAACTCACCGGTGTGGCGGATGGTAGTCTAAGATTTACTCGCCACATAGAAAATCTAGTGCTTGGCGGGTGTTCATTTTGGACCCTAAATCTATAGTGCAGACATACTGCAATTATCATCAGGAGGCGCCTTCACCGTAATGTGTGAGGGCTGAGGGAAAGTGAATGAGGAGGAAGTAGAACTACTAATGAAACAAAGCCACTGAGTTAATTTATGCATCTCAGGCACATTGAATAGGATGCAACCTTACAAACAATGTACTGTCATTGTACATCTGGCCATTCACCTTTTTTTCTAAACTGTCATAAACTCAAGAAAGCTAAGTGTAAATGCATCCCAGAGCCATTCGAGACAGATATAAGTGTAATTACATCCATCACTCCTGGATGCAGGAGCAACCTTTACTCCTTCTAAGTGTAAATACTGCTGTGTTCCGCATCGCATACTTTCTCTTTATTTATTTCAGTACGTACTGCAGCTGCCCCTACAAAGTACATAACGTTGCATGAAGTATGCACACAACTGGGACGTACTACTTCGTCATAACATTGACCCTTGAACTTTGACCCTCTTGTTCAGATAATTAAAGTATTAATTATACACACAAGGCGCAAAAAAAATATGTACTTAAACTTGAATGTAGAAGAGGGTGGCACAGTGGTGCAGTGGTTAGAACTGTCACACTGTTGCTGTCATAGCAATAGGGTTCTGGGTTTGAACCCATCAGCCAGCTGGAGCCCTTCTGTGTTGAGTCTGCACGTTCCTGTGTCAGCGTGGGTTTCCTCCAGGTGCTCCAGCTTCCTCCCACAGTCCAAAGACATGCAGATTAAGTCAACTGGTGACTTCAAATCGCCGGTAGGGGTGAATGTGGGCGTGAATGGTTGTCTGTCTCTATGTGTCAGTCCTGTGATAGTCTGGTGACCTGTCCAGGGTGCATACCACCACTCAGCCTGTGTCAGCTGGGATAGGCTCCAGCCTCCTACGACCCTTTACAGGATAACTGGTTACGGAAAATGAATGAATAAATGAATGAATACACTGAATGTGTGAATGCTGTCATCCCTCATTACGGCCGCTGTCAGCGAGTTGTCATTTGTTTGCAGCTCAGTCAATGTGACATATCTCCCACTGTGCATTAGATTAAGGGTCAGAATAGCCAGAAAAGTCTACTGTCTTGCATACGGCAAAATGAGAGCGGATGCATGTGGACATCCTGAGAGTTTTGACTTTCTCGCTTTTTTTGGCATATTAAATAGTATGATATTTTGGGTACTGAAATGCAAGGTACATGAGTAAGCACTCAGAGGATAATAGCCACCCACAGGTCTGTCCACTGTGACAACTGCAGCTGAAGTTACTCTGCAACCAGCCATCATTCTCCCTGCTTCCGAAAACAAGAGAATAGTGGCCAGCGTGATTTCCATAAATTTCTACTCATCATACAGGAGGTGCACTTTGTTTTGCAGTGTTTATCTGACCCTTTATCAACTCTTACTACTGAAAGATCTTTGTGGGTGAGAAGGCAGTGTATGTGAGCATCCAGAGAAGATGCTTCTAGATGTAAGTGTGTGCGGATGTTAAGATGGGCTTTGAAAATAAACACATTCACTCACCACCCCCTGATAAATAAACACTTAAATAAATCCTGGACATAAAGCACATTTATAAGGGATATTTTCCTTATACTACTTCAGAGAAATATTGCCTTTGTTGTGTGAATTGTGAAGGAGTAGGAGGGTAGACACAGAAGTCTGGAGGGATTTGACGGCTGACCCAGGAAATCATTGTGGACTTTGGGTGTTACTAAGAAAATCCCCACGGATTGGATGTTATGAGTTTGGAAATCTTCAGGACCTGAAATTATTAAAGTCAGTCTGCCTGATGCTAAATCATGTTGACTAAAGGATATACGTTTGGCTTGAAGAAGCTCTTGTTTCCCAGTAAAGATTCAGCTCAGTTTACAGCATGGATGAGAAACAAGAGCTACAAAGACTATAACATCAGAGTGAGGGGAACCTCAGGTGAGCTGTGTCTCTCACCTGAAATCTGATGGATTATTAAATAATTTTTACTCTGATACAAGACTGGTATAGATACCAGACATGGCATTATGATCTGCATTAAGGCATTATTATTTTCACACACATATATATTAAAATCATTTTGCTTCATATTTTGCTCTGACAGCCTCTTTAGTTTTTATTCACCTTAATACTTTAAATTCTCAATGAAATGTACTGAAGGCAATTTATTAGTAGATTATTATCATTATTATATCTTACTATATAATGATGAAAACTCTGTGGGTTTGTGTGTCTGTTCCACGTTTTTCTCCTCACTGACTTGGTCAATCCATGTGAAATTTGGCACAGTGGTAGAGGGTCATGGGAGGATGTGAATGAAGAAATATTACATCAATTGGCCAAAGGGTGGCGCTATAGTAACCGATTGAAATTGCAAAGTTTGAATGGGCGTATCTCATGCCCCGTATGTCGTAGAGACATGAAACTTTGCACAGAGATGCCTCTCCTCATGAGAAACACATTTGCCTCAAGAACCCATAACTTCCACTTATACAGATTTTCCGCCATTTTGAATTTTTTGAAAAACACTTCAAATGGATCTCTTCCTAGGAAGTTTGAGCGATCTGCATGAAACTGGGTGAACATAATCTAGGGACCACTATCTAAATTTCCCTCTTGGCAAAAGTTGGAAAACTTACTAAAACTGAGCTTCTATAAGGCAATGAATATTGCGGAGGGCGTGGCTCATCACATAAAGGTGTATAACATCTCAAGAGTTTCACCCATCACCATGCAACTTTGTAGGCATATGACCACACATAATCTGAGGGGACCCCTCCATTATTGACCCCATCAAACAAAATGGGGGCGCTAGAGAGCTCATTTCTTATCTAGGCCTAACCGCCATATGGATTTTTACTAAACTTGGTAGATATGTAGAACAGGACGCCTCAAGGTGACTGGAGAAATTTAACTCTAATTGGCAACTGGGTGGCACTATAACAACAGAAAAATGCTTCAAAATGGCTAAAATGCGACCGATCGCTGTGGCTCCCCCTGTGGACCAATGTTGGTGTTTTTTCCTAATTTTTGGTATGACTAAGTCATGGTATGGTATGCTGTCCCCCGTTTTTCTACTCACTGACGTGGTCAATCTATGTGAAACTGCACATAGGCATTGAGGATTGGCATAAGTAGAAGGTGACAAAGCCACCAATGGATATGGACTAGTATATATTATTTTAGACAAGTTAAAAATAAGAACTTCAGCATTTATTCTTAAGAACGTACCTATCTAATCTAAGTTTTTGGGGTATGTTTATGATTGTCACTAGGCAGTTTTTAATCTTTACTTCTTTATCCCTTTATCTCTGTGTATATTGCTGATTGTTACACAGATTGATGTTTGGTATTGACACCTTTCCAATGCATGTGGGTAATGTGACTAACTGCACCCACTCCTCTCTTTGTAACAAAACTATTTGCCTGATGAAGGTCTAGTCACTGAAATATTGCAGCATTAAAATCATAATTTTTGCAAGTTAGACAGTGTGCGGGAGTTTTTTCTACAAGTTGTACTCTCCAAAGATACAAAAAAATGAAGTACTTATTAATTTATCCTCAGACGTATGCTTACTGTTTTGGCCGAGACTGTTTTGTGGTCTCAGGCAGATGCCAAGAAGATTAAACATGTAGCTTTGTACTTTGACTAGTTGGCTCATTTCTTAAAATCTTGTTAGTTTTTGTTTATGTAAATCAGTAAAACTGTAACATCTTCACTGCGGCTCTAAAGTAGCAACAGGTTTGTCTCTAAACCAACCTATTTTTCATTATAATGCTTTTTATTTCATCTTATTTGGAGCCTTGGTTTGTGTATGCCTGTATCTACTCTTGCTCCTGGCTTTGTGGTAATAACATTTTCTCCTGCTTCGAGCCACATGCTTGCCCCTTTCACAAATTCCCTAATTTATTTCTCACTTAGTTGAAGGTCCCTATTAATCACCTACAGGGGACAGCAGCTGCTTTTGCATTATGTTTGATAATAATCAAAACAAATATTACAACAGGTGAAAAGCAAACAAAGGACTACCTCCTGTTTTGTGTGTGTTTGTT
Source organism: Epinephelus lanceolatus (assembly GCF_041903045.1). Taxonomy (NCBI): domain Eukaryota; kingdom Metazoa; phylum Chordata; class Actinopteri; order Perciformes; family Serranidae; genus Epinephelus; species Epinephelus lanceolatus. The sequence continues at coordinate 4,987,744 of NC_135741.1, read as the reverse complement.
TACTTCCCCACATGAAACCTGACAGACATGGAAATACGGCACTGAGTATGAGATCAGGTCGTGTGTGTAGCCCAGCTGCTTTTAGTGAAACGTTGCATCAAATTTTAACAGCGAACTTCCCCTGTGTTATCTGATGCTCCTGTCATCACACTGCTTCTCACTCCCTCCTGTTCTTTCTTCTTCTCTCTTTTCACATTCATTCCCAAGAGAGCGTTTCATCCTGTTACGCTTCAGTGCCCAGCAGAAAAGGGCTGGTGTGTCATGTGTGAATTTGTGTGAGTGATTTGTGTGTAAACCTGTGATAGATAGATAGATAATACCTCTGTTACCAGTATTCCTTTAAAGAATTTTAAGAATATTCCAGTCGACCAGTAGTCGTCATTTAGAGCCATTAGTCGACTAGTCGCCCGTATGTTAACGATATTACTTTAATTATCAACGATATATTTTGGTGGTTTGAGTTGAAGGTGTGAGAAAGAATAGTATCAGTAACATTGTTAACACTGTGCTACATTACAGAGAAATACAAACCGTACTAATGAACCTTCATTAATATAGGCCTATATTTTATCTACAAGTGCACGTCACACACTGAGCGAGCCGCCTGTTAATGACACTGTGGGCTAATGGGCATGTAGCTACTTCCATGTTTCAGATGATATGTCATGTTTGTAGTCGACCAATGAAGATGAGTTTACATATCACCTTGGGTTCGTCCTTCACCTTCTCAAAATGATCCCACACTTTGGATTTCCTGCCCGACATGTTATTAACTAGCCTGTGGAATAACCGCAGGTACCAGCCCTGGAAATTAACCTGACTCCTGTCTGACTGCTGAGCATGGACACTTCCTGTGTCTGTCCCTTCAAATTAAAGTCAAACATGGTCCAGTCATATAGGTTTTGAGTTATGACATTGGGTGAGAGGCAGGGTTCACCCTGAACAGGTCACCAGACTATCATAGGGCTGACACATAGAGACAGACAACCATTCACACTCATATTCACACCTACGGACAATTTAGATTCACCAATTAACCTGTATGTCTTTGGACTGTGGGAGGAAACTGGAGTACCCAGAGAAAACCCACGCTGACACAGGGAGAACATGCAAACTCCGCACAGAAGGCCTCCCCACCCTGCTCTATCCCTGCCCTGGCTCTCCATCATTGTGTTGCCCCATTGCTCCATCACTTTGCTTCTCTCTGTCACAGTTACCTCCTCTTTTTCTTTCTTTACCCTATTAATTCAGTGCCCGTTCTATTAGAATAAATTCATAATTAAATACTGGTAATTTGGCGAATACTTGACCCCATTCAAGCCCAGGGTAATAATGAGAAATTACAGCCTAGCATGTCAAACCCAAGCTCAGGCTGAGAAGCTTTGGGATGATTTGACAGAACACTTCCTGTCTGAAATGGAGGAAGCTCAATAACTCAAAAAGCCCAGGTGTAGAGAGCCAATTTCTTTACAACTGAACTGACAAAAACAGGAGATATTTCCAACGCTTTACACCATCCCTGCTCTTGTTTTTTTACAGACAGAGAGACTTTAATTGGTGCTGTGTCAGTGCATTACTTAAGGCAGTTTCACACTCTTCACACTGTCATCACATGACTGAGGAGCTCCTCCAAAATCCAAGCTGTTTCCTCTCTGAGTTAGATGCAGTATTGCAGTATTAATATAACACGATATCACTCCAGGTGTCATGTTACATCTCCAGGCATATCATACAGCTTTAATAAAACACAATATCACCACAGGTCTCGTGTTACGTCTCCAGGTAGATCTTCATGACTGCAAAAATAGCACATAATATTAGATTTGAGATTGACGTCTTTAAGCGTTGCCATGGATGCGCGTTATGTAATAAGACTTGCGGTATACTTGTGTGAAACCAACCTGCTGTAATGATTAACCTCACCAAATTATTTTGATTAATTTAATTGATTGGTAGTCAGTCCATTTACTCGTGTGGGTTTTATCAGAGTGTAACCTGGTTTTATCTGAGCTGCCTGTTTATTTTATTGGTCTCTAACTGGTTTTTAATTTCTTGTTTGTTATCAAATTTCTACCCCTCATTTTTTATCAGTCACTTGGGTACTTTATTTATTTTTTCTCTTGATGACATTTTTAGTCCATTTTGCAATGTTTGTTTTATGTGTTAAGATGTTTCGTGTTGTAAACATGTTTGGTTTTATTTGAAATTGCCATTATCATCATTATTATTATGTCTTCTGAGGTTTTTACCAAGATTTAAATTAATGATGGGTGAAAAGGAATGAACAAATCTCTCTTAACGACTTATTTTAGTGTCCAGTACCAGGTCATCCTGTTGAAGATCGGAGTGGTCATGAATCTGTAACATGTCATGACGTAGTGCAGCAATGGCACTGAGTGAATGAGAGAGGAACGATTGAATCGGATTCAGGACATCTGCCAGTTTTAGCTAATGGTGCATTAACAGGTTCCTCAGATGTTCCATCTTCTGAATTTAGTGCGTTCATGAATTTTAAGTTGTAATGTGGAAACAAATTGGACGCCACAAAGATGATGTATTTCATTGCTCAGAGCATTTAAACATGTTGATAAAGTAGAGCGAAGGAAAGGGATCAGGTGGGTCATGAATTATGATCGGGAACTCGTTTTTTTTTATTTTTCGACACCACATGAATGCAGCACAAGGCTACGGAAGTAACTGGGACGTCTGCTACTTGCTCTTCAAAGAACGACAGATTGTTTGTCGTGACATTTCTGTAACAATAAATTGAGCTTACATAACCTACCTACATACTAGGTTTGTAACGATGCATCGATCTGAATCGAGATATCCATTACATGATCAACGATCCAGTGCCACTGATGAAATGTTGATCCATATCATCATCTTTAGGATACGCTTTTATTTTGAAGGTCTACGTCACTGTCAAACAGCATCAGGCAGATGGCAGAAAGCCAAGAACAAGACTATGAAGATTATTATTTAAGACATTATTTACTTGGGAATGCATCGGCAGTGTGGAAATATTTTGGATTACAGAGAAAATACCAGTCAACAGACAGAGAGATAAAACACGACGTAACGTTACCTACCTGGTCAGGCATCTCATCCTGCCAGCTTCTCACTACAGCAACATCAGCTGCTCTATATTAACAATGTTTGACTGAATAAACGTGCATGCAGACTGAAATTCAATCGTACTGTTCTGTCAGGAGATACACTCACTTAATTAAGAAAAATAATAATGTTACATGTAATCTATTAAGCAGTAAGTAGAGAAAAAAGTCTGCTCGTCTCTAGGCTAATGTAAACATGCTAAAGCTAATAATGGGGCACTAGCAAAAAACAAGTGTTTTGTCTCTGAAGCTTGACAAGTTATTTGTGTCAGAAAGCCCTTTAGATTATCACAATACCATGTGCTGTTTACTGTGTATCAGTGGAGCCAGTTTTAAGTAAACGTTACTGCACTTAAGCAGTTAGTTATTTACATTATTCATGTGTTGCTTTTATTATTTATGGCAGCTTGTTCTGTAATCGTCTGTGTTAAATGGACAGATAATATTGTCTCATATCGATCACAGGCAACTGATAAAAACTGTCAAAGTGGAAGTAAGTACCACAGCTTCAGAAAAACATTACTTACACTGCAAGTCAGTAACTGTTACCTCTGGTCCGTCCCTTTCACTCCTCTCCTAATATCGTTAATCCTTTGCAATTAATTCTCTGAAGTGCTCTTTAAGCACCGTGCTTATTGTTCCATAATGACACCCATCTGTTAAAAATGACAGAGACGAAGAGCACAGAGCAAGAGGAGATAAAGACAGAGGAGGCCAATGTATCCGAGACAGAAAACAAAACCATGATTTATCTTACTGAAAATCTTAAAAATGCTGCCAGCTCTTCCTTGGTTTCCTCCTTGTCTGTTTTCTCTGGAAATGACAGACTGTAATTACACCCTGCAATATCTCTCCTCTTCCATTGTTCCGCTTCCATCAACCTTTTCAGTATCCATCACCATCTCTCTAGCCTCCCAACCCTCTGAAAGCAAAATAAAAACCCCGAGGTCACTGGTGGGGAGGTCAGATGAGGGACAGGAAAATGTCACATAGCCATATCTCCATAGAAAAGATAAGCACTGGCACTGTTGGTTAAATGTGTACATTAATTTTGATGATAACATTTGCGTTCCCTTTTCCAGCTGCACAAAATTCCATGAAATCAGTGCCAGTAACTACTTTCATTTCAAAACAGCTGTCTCTCCTGCCTACCAGCAGACCTCAGTATGTTCACACCATTGCATGTCACATGATTCTCCACCTACCTGCACACCTGCCCTTCAATACCTCATCACCCTGAAAGTATATCTGCCCAGTACCCTGAATGCGCTACCACAATACTCTGTGAGGCCCCGATCACAAGTCTTTTGCAATCTGCAAAACGCAAGGTGCGCCGCACTTAGTGAATGCCAATTTTAAAAAAACACTTGCATCGTGGGGAGTACCACCAGTTGGTCCAGGAGCTTTGCCTCCACGATGACTGTTTTAAGTACCGCACTTACATACTTTTTTCTATTGAGATGGTGGTAACTGCGGTTTGTAAAGTCGTATAGCTCTTGGTATCCAGTAACCTCTACCACCAGTTTCGACTTCATTGTTTACCAACTGTAAACTTGTGGTCGAGACCACTACAGAAGGCTCGCCTCTCAAATCATCCAACTGGACAATGGGAAAAAAGCAGAGATGACGTGGGAGCTTTTCCACTCTGAGTTAAAGTCTTTTTAACCCATGGAGTTTGGAGTGCTCCATAAAAAATGCCAGGTGTCTACAGCGCAGAAACATGAGGCACTTAGCAACACGAAAAGCTTCATTCTCAATAAAAACAATTACAAAAAGCTGCCTACTGTTGATAAAGTGCTTTTTGTGTGATCTGGGCCTTACAAAGCTAGCTCATGTGGTGCCCTGTGGTGTGTTCTATTAGTGTTACTCACAACAGTGCATTGTGTGTGTCCTTGGCGTTTAACAAACGTGTGAAATGCATTTCCCTCCTCATAAAGCATTTGTAATGTTGACCACTTGCAACATTTTGCACCCTTTATTGTTAACGTCATGTTTACTGAATAGCAGTCTTCTTACATGTGCATTGCCTGGTACATTACCACCACCTGAAGACCAGTGGAGTAGTCTCCAGCCATAGGCCTTTTTCATGGAGGATATTTCGACATGTCACAGTCGGAAGAGGTGTAAATAATCAAATGAATGATGGCTGAATTCCATTTAGCTCCTTTAAGGATGTTGGTATTGTGCACACTGGCTTACTATCACTCTGAGTGAGACTCTTAGAAAAGAGCCATTGTTAGTGTTATTGGTAAAACCTGCGCTGTTCCTACTACGACAACATTGTCTGCTGTAGAAAAAAAGCCTGTTGGCAGGAAAGGGTATCTTGGTACCCATGTGTGTACGAGTGTCTACGAGACAAAACAAGGACACACTCTAAACACTGTGATCAGAAATAATTTAGTGTGAACATATTCTTTACATATTTTTTCTGTTTATTTTTAAACAGTTAAAATCCATTAGGTTCCCCTTAGTAAAGAATCATTATACATCTATATCTAATGAAAAAGCATCCCTACGGTAGGTTTAGGAAAAGAATCATGGTTGTGTGTACGCAACGTATTGATGTGGCAGGACGTAATGACCTGACATCATGTACATATGTAACTTAAAGTAACTCAACCTTGACTTTTGGTTTGCTACAGAACACAAATCCCTTCCAAAATAGCCCAGTCTCACTCTAAAGTTGTCCAAATCCGGCGCTTGGGCTGTGACTTGTGGCATCAGAAACCAAGGAAAAAAGGCGTCCTTTAACGTCGGCATGATATGTGTCTGGTTGCTGTTGTAGTTTAACGACGCCTGGGGACGTCTGGGGGAAACTTGGCTGGACAAGGACGAAAGTTAAGGCTGCGAAAGTCCAACTGGGGTGGGGAGGAGGGGTGGTAGATGGGTCCAACAAACACCAACTTTCATCCAAGAGAGCAGTGTTTGCGTCCTGTAAGATTCTAAAGTCAAACCCTGTTCTTTTTTCCTAAACCCAACCACATGTTTTTGTTGTTGAAGGAAAAGAGACTGCATGCAAACTGTACCAAACTGGACCAAATGTCGATAAGTGACAAGGTCGGAGTGAGGATGTGTTGTCCAACAATGACAAAAGATGTTCCAGTCATGTACTGAATACAACTGAAATAAAACCATGTTGGGCTGAAGAGAAGAGACACTGGATCTACAAAAATATGAAGTGGATAAACATTTTAAGTGACAGTTTGTTGATGTGCTAAAGTGCATTTGTAATGTGTTAAATGAAAATCTGCTCAGAAACACATCAAATATCAGTAAACAAGAGCCCTGGCCCACCAAATGATGAGAAGCAATTCAAACAGGGTAAAGGGCTGAAGAGAGATGTGAGGAGAGAAATCTCATTATCCTTATCCAGCCAGGAGAGATGGTGACGAAATACAGAGAGAAAATGGAAAAAGAGAGAGAATGGGTTTCACACTTCTCCCCCTTTGCCCCCGTATGACTCCTTTTCTGTCATTCTGCAGCTATTTTAGTGCAGTAATGGACAAATCAGCCAGTTCCTCTCAAACAGAGGACACACTGGCCATTAAGGATCATCTGCATGCAGGAGGTGACTCATTTGTCCTGAGTTGGCCAGGCTGTGTCCTGGTCATGGTTTGGTCACAGTAAATGTCACCAAATTATCTTGTCTTTTGTAACAAGGACTGAAGTCACATTTCAGCTGTGACTACTGTCATGTTAACATTCAGACGGAAACAAAGCACTCCACCTACAGCTAAATCTTTATAGCCTTGCAGTCCAATAAAACGTGAATCCCTGCCAGTGTTGCCATAATGTACAATAATTTGACCATTTTGTGATGTTTACAAATAGTAGTTGGTTTTAATCTGACTCATTTTCATTAATTTCAAACAGCATCAGGTTGGATCCTACATCTGTGCTTGTGCATCTCTTCTCATGTGACCCCTGCCCAGCCAATCATGCTTGACGTAGGCTATCGTAATTCCCAAGCACGCCTGGCATTCTGGAGCTTGAACTTTCTCACTACGGTGTGCTGTGTTCAAGTCACTTCTTTTGATTGCACCAGTAAGCCTAATTATCTATTTAATTAGCCTACTATATGGCCTTTAGGCTTGGGCTGTTTCTTTGTTTTCATATGTTTATACGTTCCTGAAATTTCACTGGCGTATACCGCATGAGAGTCGTTTACTTTGTCCACTGTTCCAACAATCACCAACTCTGGTTTGGTCAAAATAAAACCTTAATTCACAGAGTTAGATGTGAAAATGAGCTGTTTTCCCCTGTTGTTTCTCAGCTCACTCTCTGCTGTTGTAGGCATGACACAGGCGAGCTGTTTATAGTCGGCCCTATAACATCATCCCCACCACTCGCAGTCAGCTGTACCACACTGACCTCTGGTGGCACCTGATGTGCACTACATGCATAACAACCCCAGTACAGCCTCTCCATTATGAGATTTACAGAAATATGAGCATCTGTATGTTTGACAGTATTGAAAATCATGCCATCTAGCACAGAGTAATACCATGATATTGCCCTGGCCTAACAGCCTTAACTGTTTTCATGCAGAATATGAATATGCTTTTGAATGCTTATTACCATCGCCTGGGCAACTCACAACATTATGTCCTCTCGTCGTCCCCTCCATCATTAGCTGCTATAAAACTCTATCCCAATAGATATGCCACTGCAGTGTATGTCCCTCGTGTCCCAAATATTTCATGGATTTAAAAACAGGTCCACAATTGTCCTTGAAGATTTCTGTTCTTTCTCAGCCCATTCATGTCTGTGCTATTTAGTACCTCCCGGTACTGCAAATCTCTCCCTAAGTTTAACATAAGCTGCCCCATGAGCTGTTCCAGACCCTTGCACTTTGACTTGACGTGATGTCATGTCAGATCAGAGGAATTAATAAAACTTGCATATTCTTAACATCTTTTTACTTTTATTTTTTGAAAGGCATCTTATCATGTACCTTTCAAAATGTAAAAGAAATGTTCAGATAGCCCCTGACTTATGGTGAAATATCCAACTGTTTACAGACTGTTGTTCCACCCCTTGTCAATAGAGCATGCTACAGCACCCTCAGCACCCACCTTCCCACGCCTCTGAATGACAGGCAAATACAAAAATTGTCAGACTGTTGGTCTTACGGACTCATACCCCCTCCATACATCATAGCTTCGTCAGCTTGCTTTTAAAATAATAATGATAATAATAATTTTAATAATAGTTTTAAGCCTCTGGCACCGTAGAGTCACATTTACAAGCAGTCAAACTCACACTTTTTTAAGCACGGACATGTGGGTGGGAGGATATGCAAATACAGACACTCTTGGTGCCCTCTCACTGTGGCTGTACTTCATCCCATTAATCGGATTTAATAGTTCTTCACATCTGTGTGCCTACATCTCTGTCAATATTTGGTCAAAGGTTTAAGCTCCTTTTAATAATGATTTTCACGGAGAAAACTCTCTGATTTCTCTGTTCTGAAAATAATTTCTGCAACGTAGATCAAATCTCCTGTGTCTGTCTTCCTGTGTGTGTGGTGAAGGTCATAACTCTCCTCCATCCCACAAAACACGCACAAATCAATGTGGACACAATCCTGTACAGTCACATTACACCCACCATCCTCCTGCAGGTGTGTATCTTAATACACTTATTGACATCCTATTAATTATGTTCTCATATATTTAATTGCAGGAGACACCAAGCATGACTGTAATGCAAGTCTCTCCATTAGACATCTTAATATGACGCATCTGCCCCCACAGGGGAGGCTTTGCTCAGTCAACACTTAGTTTAGTTTTCAATGGGTGAAGTTAAGGCCCGTTTCCACCGCAGGAACTTCGGGGTAATTTTATGGGGCCGGGGCCGTTGGTGTGTGTCTCCACCACAGGAACCACCCCCGAAGGACAGAGTTCCAGAACTTTTACGGGGGCTAAACAAGTCCCTGCCTCGGGGTAGGTACTCAGAACGGCCCCGAAAGACTCCTGGCTGGGGCTTGGGGGTTACTTGGTGCTGATTGGATATACTCAAGGAGGGATGTGACGTCAACAGAAAGCAACAAAATAGCCAGCATTTTTAAACTCAGCAGACGAGGGTTAGCTCGTTCATATAGCTTTCGCCGCCATGTAAAAAAAACTCACGAAATGGCCCGTGAAAAAAATATTCTTTCCAGCGGATATCTTAGTTACAACATGATTGAGCTAGCAAAGCAGTTTTGTGTTGATATGTGTGGTATTTATTCAGTTTTGGGAAATCACGATGTCTAGAAAGCATGAGCTACCAGCAGCAGCAAAGCTAACATCAGGATGTCATCTGTTAAAAGCCTCCCGTTGTCGGATACGACATGAAACTACTACAGTTAGCTGAATCATGTTGTAACTAAGACATCCGCTGGAAAGAATATTTTTTTCACGGGCCATTTAGTGAGTTATTACAGACACCACTATCGGCTAACAGCTAACGGCGTCCCTACGTCGCCCCGGTCAAAATGGTCGCGCAACGATTACGTCACATCCAGAGGCAGCCCGTAACTTTACAGGAACCTTCCTCGTACTCCACTCAGTGGAGGGCCGAACAAGAGGGCGTTCCTGTAGTAGTTCCTGCCCCCCCAAATAGTACCAGGAACTTCTTCAGTGGAAACGGGCCTTTAGAGAATGGGAAATGTGCCTTTACGACTAAGGTTACCTTCGTACAACGGTTCGTATGATATCTAAAGAATTAGCGTTACGGATGGTTACATATTTAACAGAAAGTTGCATACTTAATGTAGTTACATAGGTTAGGTGTCGGCAAGTAAAGATACATAGGTTAGTTTAAGAAAAAAAGAAACCTGGTGACAACGTGCCTTAAAATAAATCATACTTCACATGGATATACACGGTTCCTGGGGGAAAGTGCTGTGTTGTTTGACTCATCCACCACCTCAACCTGCCTCCTTAGACAGACTTTTCAGTACTATGCTCTTTGATAATTTTGCCCCACGGCTCAATCAGTACCTGGTTTTGGTACCCATCCGTACTTTACATGTTTACGCTAAGTCTGAAAAGTCACATAACGGCGTTAAATTTAGATTTCAGATTGGACACAAACTTTTGTCTCCAAATCTGTTTGACACATCTGCCATCCCTCCCACCTACCAACCCTACGTGGACTTTCTCGTTCTTTATATTGACTTTGAATTGGCATTGCTTTTGTGTTGCCAGCATGTAATTTCAACATTTCCTGTCTATTACCTGTATTTCTATGACACTGGGCTGACCCTTTCACTTTTCAACATTAGATGGCATATCTAGACTCCTCCCCTGGGTGATTTCTGTTACACCCCTTACAGTATGTTTTTTTTTTTGACTGAGTAGTTGCAGTTCTGCAGCTAAATCTTTTTCATGTGCTGCGTGTTTACTCTTGGCTGTGTTTGCATTATGCACGTGTCTTTGCCTAATCTCATCTCGAGGCAATGTCTTTCATCTTGGCTCTGCATCAGATGTCTTTGTTGCCTGTTGTGTCTTTGTTTAGACGGACCTAAGCCTCATTGGTTCACAGATTTTTCTGAAGCTGTGCATTCAATCATGCTCGTGTATTCTAAGTGCATCCTTATTATATAACCTTATTTTCTTTCTTCTCCTTCACTTGGTGAAAGGAGAGATGCATGCACAGGTAATGGGCACATGAACTTTTCTTTGATCATTCGATATTACCTTCTGTGTCTGTGAAAGAGAGACAGAGAGAGAGGTAGTGACAGGCAGACATGGAAAGTAATTTTCTACTAATGTGGGTGAAATGGATGAGGGAGAGAAAATTAAATGACATATGAGACGTATTAGACGGCTTATATGGGGTAGTGTAACAAATTCCTATTATTAATAGAGTGATGATATCCATCTTTGAGTCAGAAGTTCGATACAGCCTGTAGGGTTTGTGGACATTGATCCATGGTTTGCAAAAAGCCCAAACTACAGTTCCTCCAAATTTCAAGTATCACTGAAAAAGCTAAAACTCATTAAAACTTTTCTTTATACTTCTTATATAATGTATTATGTATTAACAATAAATCAAATGTCTGTGTGTGATGTAATAAATGGGACTCACAGCGACAAACCAACAGAGAGTAATCATCAATTTTACTGAATAAAAAGACAGATTAATAAAATATGGCAAACATATTTTGTTTTCATTACTTCTGCAATAATAAAAACAGCTGGACGTCACTTTTCTTAATGGTTTTCTTCAGTGTCGGAAAGTTACCGGTTGTGCTCAATCAGCAGCACTTCGTTTCTGGCGGCTGTTTGTTTCTTTATCTTGGTTGTTAAATTTATCTTAAATCCAATTCCGGGTGCCAATAAAAAGGTCCCGAAATATCTTGCATTTTGTCTCCCTGCACGAACTGCCCTCCAATTTCCACAGCCTCTTTTCCCTGCTGAGCATCTAGACAGCGGCGGACCTCCCAGAAAGTTACTGTTGTCAGAGAAACCAATATCACACATCAGCAGACTTCTCTGCACATGGTAATAATGGTGTTTGTGTGTGTGCCTGTCTGTGTGCTTGGATAAGTGAGCATTGGCATTTAGTATTTTTCTCCTCCCCCCGTTTCCTGCGGTAATCATGAGCCATTTGTTGTTTGTGCCTGTCCACCCATACATCTAAGTGTTTTCCTCGTCCATTAGCCTCTTAGTTTGCCTCCCACAATATTGCCTTATATTACGCTATAATTCCTCCTCGTCGTGGTGGAAATGTGTTTCAGAGTTTACCCCAGTGTGAACGCATATTTATCTTCTACCCCCAGTGGCTTCAATGAAGAACTAGATATGTTCTCTCTTATTGTCTCTCTGAACCAGTGAGTCTCATTCCCGATGTACAACTTAACATTTGTATGTATTTCTACATCAGTATGTGCATGAGAATGTGTCGGTGCTATGGAGTTGTACTGTTTTGGTATGTTTATAATGACCTGGCCTGATGGCGATTATCTTCATGTGTGTTCAATCAAGGCCTGAAGACTGACGCAGTGCACCTGTAGAGGAACCCACATACAAGGTGACTCTTTATTCATGCCTAAAGCCAAGTATACACGCTGCGATTTTAGGCTGTCCCAGACGAAAGATGACCAACGTGAAAGAAATTTGGCAATTTTTTTTAATTGGGGCTCTAAATTGGTGGTCCTAAATACACAGTGAGCAGGCCAAAGGATGGCCGTTGTCACGGTCTTGCGATCAAAGACAGCCTGGGATAAAATTCTGACTGTCAGAGGTTTGGGATGACCATCTTACTGTGTGACTGCTGTTAACACTTGCGTCTACTAATCAAACAAGAGAAATGCAGCATGAAATGATGCACTGATCAGCGCTAAACCCAAACAGACAGATAGCTGCTCGCCATGGAGGCAAAATGCGTTCAAAGAAACGTGTTGGATTCCAGCAAAGAGGAAAACCTTGTGGAGTTGAGGCAGCACAAGACTGAAACATTGGTAACATTTTTTCACTCGCTGTAACAGCGCCAACATTTAAATACAAGCATTTAAAAATCCGGGCTCTTCTCAGAATCTCTTTTGTTCTCTGTGTGCAAGTCCTCTCTTGCTGCGCTTTACTTTTCCCATGACTACTACTCCACAGAAAAGACTAACAAAGGACAAACGTTACACTAAAATGCAGCTCAAGTCTTGTGAACCACTTACATTATGCTATCACATGAAGTGATCTTAGCTAGCCAGCTGGCTAACATATGGACAGCATGCTAGATTTAAGATGGAGACAGCAGACAGAGAAAGAGCTGAGAAAGGTAGCTAATGGGAGCTCAACTTTGCAGAGCTGGATTCAGCAGGTAAAGCATTATGGTAGAAATGTCAAGAAACTATTTCCTACATAATATAATAGATAGTAGGTCTATTTTCTCAGACGCATTTTTTAACATTGGATAGTCTTATAGTCCATCTCCTCCTGATTTCACTAAGGGCTGAGGAGTGGAGAGGGCCTTAATCAAGGTTGGGATAATCTCTCTCTGCATCTCCCTGTCTTTTTCACAGTTTATAATGTTATTTTTATTATTTTGTCTATTTTTATACAACTCTTACAGACTCTCTTATTTCATGTTTCATACTGCTCTCCCTCTGTCTGGTTCTGTTACATTTGGAGTGAGGCACTCACTGCACCAATGTGCACCTGAAGGCAAGCACTGATAAGAAGGCATGAGTCAAATGAATCAATAAATGTACCACACCAAAAGCCAAAAGAGCAAATTAAAAAGACATTAATGAAAAAATGATAATATAAAATAAAGTAGTAAAATGTGGCCCAGACTGGTAATGAAAAAAAAAAAAAGTTGAGTAAAAAGTTGTAAGGTCAGAGAAATTAATGTGAACGTTTTATAAAGGGGATTTAAAAATTGATTTGACTTATCTTACAGATGCAGGCGTACTGTTCCAGGGTTTATATACTCTGACCGCATAAGCTCTGCAGAAGGCACTCTTTGAACCGAGACAGGAAGTTCACTGGCAGGCCTAAAGGTTTATTTTGGGGCGTAGGTGGTTAAGAGGCCTGAAATGGAGGCTAAAGCCAAGCCAGTGATGGTTTTACAAGTAATACATTTGATCCTAATTCTTAATTTTTTGGCAGCTATTGCAATGAGGTAAAAGTTTTCATCATGGCTATGAAAGTTCACTAACGTTAAGTAGTTTTGGTTGCCTGAAGTCTGGCCCACACTAAATGATTTTTCAAATTTTAACAGAAGTTGAAAATGTGGGGGATGCCACACCTGGCCCGGGGGCCAATTGTGGCCCGCAGACCAATTTTAATCGACCCTCAGTTTGACTTTCAAAATATACCATATGTGGCCCTTTACACAATAATGGTTAATCGAGCAAGATCACTTCCCATTTTTACCCTTCACCTCACATATAGGACTATCATACAGTTTGTAGACAGGCATTGCTAACTAAAAAATGTAAAATTATGAATGAAGTCAGGGAGATGGCGTGTACTTGGACTGCATGTTACAGCACAAGCTGGAGGTGAGTAAATTCTGCCCTGACTCCCATTTGATATAACATTAAAACCCTCTGAGATCTGCGGGACTGCTGGTAATTCTCTGGGTTTCCCTGTCACAACAGGATATTGGATCAAAAGTAATGTACCTTTAATATTTGCAGTTTGAAAATCGTTTTGGCCAGGATGGACTTCCCAGCACATCTGGCAATGTAAAAACTAGGGATGCTCAATGTTGGATTTTTTGCTGATATCCAATATGCCAATATGTAACAGCTCATTTGACCAATAACCAATACCAATATCTGTATATCCACTTTTTTTCCCAAACTAATTTTAATGATCATCACGTCTTTTCTGTAGTGGAATTAACATCATATTATGCATGCAAACTCTTATTGTGACGGCCCACCAGCAGATGGAGACATGACATACAATACTTAAAAGTGAATGTAACATTCATTCATTGTGCAAAATAAGAAAAAGCATGTTGGTCAGTTCATTTTAAAGCCTATATTGGCCGATGCTGATGACATGCCAATATTATCGTGCATCCCTAATAAAAAAACATTCTTAATGTGCCTCACACCACAGAAAAAGTCTGGCAAGATGATCTTTAGAACCACCAAAAACTGGGGCTTTAGTGACAACTGTCAGAAGGCGGGAATCTGGCCCAAAATCGCCTTGATTCTCATGTAGTGTGAACCCAGCATAAGCCTCACCAAACCCCAGACACTAAGGTGGCAGATCAGAAAATAGTCACCATTTTTCTAATGCTCATGTGTGTTGCTCTGGAAGTCTCTGACTGTATTTTTGGTATGACTTGTTTCTACAAAGCTGAGCAGGTGATGGGGACGAGAATGAAACAACACATAGCCTGAAGGCAAGGCAAGGGCAAACAGATCATGCCACTAAATGGAAAGAGGAAGCAATCCCTGAGTGCCTCTGGGCGCTGAGGGTTAACCCAAACCAACAACCGTTCCCAACAGAAGATGAAAAGATAAGACCGAGGAGGCAGAAAAAGGGAGCCTCTGGCTGTGGCTCAGAGGGAGGGAAAATGATCCAAGGGCCAGCTGCACAGGGAGGCAGAGAAATGTCCCCAGTGACGGCTTCCTCCAAGATGATGACCTTGCTGTTGGCCCAGCAGCAGCGTGGGAGCTAGTATCAGACAGTGTGCCCTGCAGGTGTTACACCCACTCATTCATCTATCAGGAAAAATGTGGCTGCATGACAGGGTGAAACTGATACTGGTATTCATGTTTTTGCTGAATTCAGAGCTAAAGAGGATTTATTTGTTTTTACCTCCAACCAGCAGCACTTAAACTCAGAGTTTATGCAGCTCTCCTGGGCTGTTTATGCAGTTTCATATTTAAAGGGTGGGTAAACGGCATTTATGTGTTTATCATCCACTCTTCTGCTGATTATAGGATGCACCCCGGCCCAAAAAGTGCCACAGAGGCCTGATTGATGCTGAGCCCTTGACATTTTCTTCAACACAAATCTTTTTTATAGTTAGCAATTTGGATTTCTTTGAAAACAAAATTAGCTTTCCTACTGAGAAGTGGTGGAGCTCTGAATGTAATGCCTCATGCATGGACCCTTTCAAGCCACAGGCCCCAGTGCAGCTGCATACTGATGCCGCTGCCCACTGGTGTTAGCCCTGTAAGATACTGCAGAGCTGTCAGCTCTGCTACACTGCATTTCTCATAATGCTGAGAAAAGACTTTAGATCCTGTATGACTCTGAACAAAAATAAGAAGTTACAGAAGACGCACATACTAGAGTGCACATTGCGTGTGTCCAGGAAATGACAAAGATGTGGCATCGGTGGGTGTTTTCAAGAAGGCAGACAGGGGACTGCGATGCCCTCCCGCCTTGCCGGTGCCAGCTGGCACACTTGTTCTGGGTCAAGTCTATTGATTTTGAAAAGCACACCTCTTTAAAGACAGACAAGGCGAGTAGGACAAAATGAGAGCTCCGTCCAATGCAAACACACAAACACTTCCCAGTTTAAACAGTGAGTATTTGCACAGACAGAACATGCCCATGCCTGTAGGGAATCAGTGAGTTATTACAGATGGACTGGACTGTAAAAATGTGCAGTGAGTGGTGATAAAGAGACAACTGTATGCAGTAACGTTGTGAGAGTGGATTTGTATTGTTTGTGAATATAATGTCTATTGATTTCAGTACATGGCAGAAGCAGGCAGCGTTCACTCATATAAACCAAAATTCAATAACAGCTGCTTCTGTACAGCCTCCCATAAAAGCTAATGTAATCATGTTCTTTCCTTTCAAGTTAACTGAGGACTACATAGAAATCACATTTGAGACAACAGTAATAACAGGACGAAGTAATATACTCTGACAAATAGCAGTCATCAGGTCTCAGTGGATCAGTGGAGGCAGCCATGTGTCAGTCTCTGTCAGCGTTTTCATACTGGTTTCCAATATACAGTACAGGCCAAAAGTTTGGACACACCTTCTCATTCAATGCGTTTTCTTTATTTTCATGACTATTTACATTGTAGATTCTCACTGAAGGCATCAAAACTATGAATGAACACATGTGGAGTTATGTACTTAACAAAAAAAGGTGAAATAACTGAAAACATGTTTTATATTCTAGTTTCTTCAAAATAGCCACCCTTTGCTCTGATTACTGCTTTGCACACTCTTGGCATTCTCTCCATGAGCTTCAAGAGGTAGTCACCTGAAATGGTTTCCACTTCACAGGTGTGCCTTATCAGGGTTAATTAGTGGAATTTCTTGCTTTATCAATGGGGTTGGGACCATCAGTTGTGTTGTGCAGAAGTCAGGTTAATACACAGCCGACAGCCCTATTGGACAACTGTTAAAATTCATATTATGACAAGAACCAATCAGCTAACTAAAGAAAAACGAGTGGCCATCATTACTTTAAGAAATGAAGGTCAGTCAGTCCGGAAAATTGCAAAAACTTTAAATGTGTCCCCAAGTGGAGTCGCAAAAACCATCAAGCGCTACAACGAAACTGGCACACATGAGGACCGACCCAGGAAAGGAAGACCAAGAGTCACCTCTGCTTCTGAGGATAAGTTCATCCGAGTCACCAGCCTCAGAAATGGCAAGTTAACAGCAGCTCAGATCACAGACCAGATGAATGCCACACAGAGTTCTAGCAGCAGACCCATCTCTAGAACAACTGTTAAGAGGAGACTGCGCGAATCAGGCCTTCGTGGTCAAATAGCTGCTAGGAAACCACTGCTAAGGAGAGGCAACAAGCAGAAGAGATTTGTTTGGGCCAAGAAACACAAGGAATGGACATTAGACCAGTGGAAATCTGTGCTTTGGTCTGATGAGTCCAAATTTGAGATCTTTGGTTCCAACCGCCGTGTCTTTGTGAGACGCAGAAAAGGTGAACGGATGGATTCCACATGCCTGGTTCCCACTGTGAAGCATGGAGGAGGAGGTGTGATGGTGTGGGGGTGTTTTGCTGGTGACACTGTTGGGGATTTATTCAAAATTGAATGCACACTGAACCAGCATGGCTACCACAGCATCCTGCAGCGACATGCCATCCCATCCGGTTTGCGTTTAGTTGGACGATCATTTATTTTTCAACAGGACAATGACCACAAACACACCTCCAGGCTGTGTAAGGGCTATTTGACCAAGAAGGAGAGTGATGGAGTGCTGCGGCAGATGACCTGGCCTCCACAGTCACCGGACCTGAACCCAATCCAGATGGTTTGGGGTGAGCTGGACCGCAGAGTGAAGGCAAAGGGGCCAACAAGTGCTAAACACCTCTGGGAACTCCTTCAAGACTGTTGGAAAACCATTTCAGGTGACTACCTCTTGAAGCTCATGGAGAGAATGCCAAGAGTGTGCAAAGCAGTAATCAGAGCAAAGGGTGGCTATTTTGAAGAAACTAGAATATAAAACGTTTTCAGTTATTTCACCTTTTTTTGTTAAGTACATAACTCCACATGTGTTCATTCATAGTTTTGATGCCTTCAGTGAGAATCTACAATGTAAATAGTCATGAAAATAAAGAAAACGCATTGAATGAGAAGGTGTGTCCAAACTTTTGGCCTGTACTGTATATGAAAAGACTCCCTGGACCAGGTGCTTTCTCAGTTCATTTTCTTTCCAAGTAAATACAAGTAAATATGGTGAATCTGCCAAAGTGAACCCAGCAGATACCTGCTACCTGACCACGCCCACCTTACCTGCCAGGTAAGGGGCGGAGACTATAAATTGTTCGTTCACCCCTCAGTTCATCCTTTGCACTCCCTGCCAGCACTCCAGTATATCCATGTATCCTGATTTGTGTGCGTCTTCAAGTTAACGTGAGTGGTCAATTCATCATTTTGATTGTTTCATTTGTATGCCTTTTGTGGTGGCTTTGCTGACATGTGCTCTGCTACCCTAATCTCTTGTGAGATTGTTTGTTGCTTGACCATTGTACTGTTTAGTTGTGGATTGTATATTCACACATACTTATTTGTTGTTTATTGTTTGACCACTCCGTTGTTTGATTGTAATTATATTGTCTCTTTGTTTATCTCTTTTCTGATGCAGCACACGAAAATAAGCCGTGACAAAGACAGATAAAGATCAAATCAAAGATAAATAAAAGCTACTGGTGTTGCATCAAAACCTGCCTTCTCCCTTGCCTAATTCCATCACTCCACTCCTTGCCATTGACGTCTTCTGACCGAGACTCTGTTTGCTCACCACACACTCACACTCCCCAAACCACATCACCCCTATAGTTCCTTCAATATAATAAGTCAGTATTGAGACATTAGTTCCTGTGAGCTACCCAGACAAGACCTGACAGAGTTTCAGCTGCTACAGGCCATTTTCATGCTGTTTTCCACTGAGTTATATGTGGAGAGAAAAATGACAGATACATTCGGCATCCAAAGCTTTTAGATGTTTGGTGACAGTCTCAAAAGTTTCCTGACTCACTCTGGCTTAGAAAATCACCTTTGAGCTCTGCAAACTTGGATGAGTATATTTCACTATTTGGGGGGATGAGGTCTTCATGAAAATTCTCAGTGCTGCAGATTCCTTGAAAGCTCCTTCAAAGAGAGGAGGCTTTTCTGACCGATCAAAGGCCCTGTTTACACCTAGTATTAACATGCATCTTGGGTGAATGGATTATAAGTGGACAGCTCTAGATACAGGTGTGAATGCACCCAATGTTCCCTAGATGCGTCTTTTGCTACAGTTTTAATTTTACCTTTATTTTAGCAGGAAGTCCCATTGAGATCAAAAATATCTTTTACCAGAGACCTGGCCAAGGTAGGGCTGCAATGGGAGAAGATTTTCACGGTACAATCACCAGAAAATATTGCGTTATCTCTGTCACTGCATTACAAAATTTATATTATTAGCAATCAGAATTCCCCTTAAAGGAATGAAAATGGAAGGGTTACTGTTGGTTTAATTGATATAATTATCACTATAATTAAAACTATAACTGAAACTTGAAACCATTTTGTTACCATTTTGGGAGAATCTCCATCAAGTTGCATTTTTTTTTTTCAATACTGTAGATAAGCAGATTTACACGATATGATAACCGCCAACTTTTACATCACGTTATACCTTGAAACTGGAATATTGCTACGACCCTAGGCCAAGGTAGAACACCCACTACCACATGAGATCTGATCACCCAGACCACATGCGGAGGTGATCTGGGATGCATATGGCCATATTCTTAAAGCAGTACACTGATGTGTCCTGGGCCACACTGAGGGCTGACTCAGCTGACATCATGGAAGTACTTACCCATTCATGCGCAGACTGTACACTGCAACCCGCCTCTTCATCTTTCTACCTCTCCTCCTGAGGTCTCTGTTCGCCCGGGTCGTCTGAAAACCAGCAACACAATGGTCATGTTTGCATCCTGAATATCTCCATGCAGCCATTTCAAGATATCAAGTATCAAGATATCAAGGTCCATTTATTGTCATTCCTGCATGGGGTACATGGGGTACTTCTTCTTCTTTTAATTTCTGACTAGACACAGGAAGTGCACTGCTGCCTCCCATTCGCTCGTTACTGTTAGTGCAATCAAACCTTACCTAGTAAGAAGCCAATACTTTATCAATACATGTGTTCAGCAAGCTTCAATATTCAGATAATGATATTCAATATGCTCTGTCCATAGTCTCTCATCCAGGCTACTGATGTTATGTTTTACACAAGGACAGCACGCTACTTTGGCTAATAACGAATTGTTACACATATACTAAAACGACAGCTGTCTGTATGTAGACTAACTTAGTTTAACCCATCTTAAAATTGGACAGATACTTTTAAACTAAGCTGCTGGCTGAGACAAACAGCCCTTCCTCTCTCTACCAGCACTAATGTTACCTGCACACAGTGAATCATATCAGCAGAGAGGGAGCAGGACAAAGGACAGGAGGACAGGAGGAATGACTTATAGCAACTAATGAATACTAAACTTAGCTCAGTATTGTCATCTCAAGAATATTATTTATATAGTGACTTTGCTGTTGTAAAAATTATTGGTGCTGTTCCAGAAACAACAATTTGTTATATCTAAAATATTCAATAATCCTGTTCTGAATTTATTTTTTTTAAATTAATACATTTTCTAAAAGCATTTATTTAGAAATGAAAAAGAACCTATGAGAGTACCAATAAAGTACCGAATCGATAAGGAGTATCGATATAAGTAGTAGTATCGTTAAAATCTTAATGATACCCATCCCTAGTCACACCCCTCGGCATCTCATAGCCACGCACAAGGTACCCTTTAGCAAATCTATGTGACACATAGCTAAAACATTATAAAACATGGATGGGTTGCAGTTAGGTTAAGGCAGCAGAAATACTTGGTTAAGTTGGAGTAAGATCATGTTTTAGGATAAAATAAATACATTCATTGCGTTATGTCAGTGTATGACAACCGTACCTAAATTATGTTACGTTACATTAAAACAACACTGACTGACTGACTTTTGGTTTCACACAGGACACGAGCTGTGGTCCCTACGGTGAGAGTCCCATTTTGTAGGGTCCATCCACCTCTCCGCCCTTCTGCCTTACATGGACTTTCTCGCCCTCTATACTACATCAGTTTCTTGTTGTCGGTCATTAGCTGAAAGCACTGTGCGTCTCATGAAGACACTCAACGGTTCCTTTGGCATTGATATCAAGTGTCTGTATTTTCCGATCTGGGAATTCTAACGGGCTGGAAATGATGCGCATGTTTATTTGCATATAGAGCGGGAAAGTGAGATCCAATCACAAGTGGTCATTCAAGAAGCATGTAGAGGCACATTCTAATGCCAGGTGAGACCAGACAGACCTAAAGCTGTCCACTTTTTCAGATCACCCGAGATGCATGTTAATACCAGGGGTAAACCAGTTACAGTCAGCTCCTCGATATAAATGTAGGAGTTAACCTTTCTTGTAGAGACAATTAGGGAGAGAAAAAGGAACAGTTTAGATGAGAGGCACAGTGCTGTAGTTTATACAATACTGGATGCACACAGTCTGCCTGTGAAAGCTCTGTTGTTGTTAAAAGGGAAGCCAAATTATTTTTGGAAATTCTATGCTTTAGTTTGTCCTTGTTGGCCACGGTTTTAAGAGATAAAGAAACAGAGAAAGGAAATGTGTTGGGTTAAATTATCCTTTTGCAACAGAGGAAGACGGGAGGCAACAAAGTGCTCTGAGTTCACTGATAACAGCCAGCCTTTGTTGGAGAAACGATGGAAGTCAGTAGTGCATTTCTGGAAAGTCGATTTTCTCGTCCACGGTGAGTCAGAGACTCCCAGCCAGTCTGACATTAAATTGAGTGAAATGTTACCATAATTTGGTGGGTGGCTGCTGTCGATTTACTCAATACTTACATCTGCTGTGTTTCTCATGGGAGTTTAAAAGCGACAGCGTTTAAAACAGCACATCATTTTGGTCAGAAATATTTTATTTTGTATTGATTCTCTGAAGAAATTATTTTTGCCTGCCTGTTTGTTTTATTCTCGTGATGGTAAATGTCATTTTCAGCAATTTCTGTAAACACCAATAATGGTTTATAGCTGTGTGATTTGATTACAAAGCCACCCACGCTTTGAGCGCCAAGCATTCATTAGTTTATGAGATTAGTATTATGGGATTGCAGCTTTATTAGAGAGGGCACACAGCAGAGAGGAGCAGAGGGGAGAGAGACAGAGAGGAAAACAACAACAGCACAACATGCAGTCAGGACTGGAGTTCACAGCCTTTTATCTCCTGGGACACATTGACTCTCACCAGCCTGACCTTCAGCACTGATGTCACACTGAATTTAATTTGTTCAATAAGGCTGATTTAGTTTCACATTTGTCTGAAGTCGTTGTTTTTCCAAGTGCGATTTTCAAGTGTTTGTCAGGGGAGAACTTGAGTGGGTTGCAAACAGAGGTCATCAATTTAAAAAAGAGAACATTTAATATCAACCAACTGTTGTGTGTTATTGTGCACCAGTCCTTCCTGTAATCTCCTGTTCTGCCAAAAATAAATTAATAGCGGGGCGACATAACTGAAAAACCGTGTGTGATAAAAGCACCAAATTTGGTACATATCTAGCTTAATATATGCAGAGGACATCTACATATCTGGACATTGCAGACTGGCATTTTGGTGACAATGCCAGCAAAATCCTATATGGCCGCCAACTAAAAGCCGTTTTGGCTATAACTTCTTAACCAGGTGAGCTGCAAATGCAAGCTTGGTGTCTGTTTTATGGTTTTTGACCATAAGAAACACATTGAAATACTTATTTTTATGATTGGATGCATCAGGGCCTTTAATTTGCATATTTCCAAGATGGCGGCTACCAAAAATAAGGTTTTTTTAAAGACTCTTTTGGCAAACTTGGTGTCTGTTTCATATTTCCAAGCATTAAAAACACAGTGGAATACTCAAATTCATGATTTATTTTTAAATCGTATTATATTTTAATCATGCTCTCGAATTTGCATATTACTGATATGGCCGCTATCCCAGAAAATTAATTTACACACAATGTTTACCATTTCAAACATTTTTTAAACCCCTTATAGTGAAAACTGATTCTCATTCAGTATTTTAGCTTACATCATGAGTATTATTTTATTACTAACTATTGTTATTATTATTATTATTATTATTATTATTATTATTATTGTATTGGCCTCCTCTTTTTCCCCTGGCATTTATCATTACATTTCCTGCATTACATGGCCTGCTCACTAGCTTGCTAAATTGTTAGCTTTGGTGGCTTCTAGACGCCATGTTGCTGTTGCCTAGCAGTGGTGGTCTTATGACATAATCGCTTGAACACCAAGCATATAGTGTACACAACTTTCCATGTGGTAACCACGAGCTCACAAGTTCCATTTAAAGGCAGCGATAAACTTTCTAAGTGGGTCCCTTTGTGTTTCCTGTTGGAATGTTTCGCAGTGTATGTGAATGACATCAGCTGACAGGAAGTAATCATGGGCCGAAGTTGTTGCCTAGCAATGTAATTCCAGTGAGGTGATCTATAAAGATAAAAAGTGTCGCGACAGTGCCGCGACAGTCATTCTGCCAGCTGCAATGACGGTGCAGAGATGCCAAGAACGCAGATGTGAAAGACCCTGAAATGCTGACCAATTTTTTTTTTTTCAGGAGGGGGCTTGAAGAGAAAATGGAGCGTTTCAGACAGAGGGTGAATACAGGTATTTTCAGGCAGACAAAGTAAGAATAACTAAGTGTTTTTTGACCATTAAAGTTTGTAAACATCTTTTAGTAAAAACCCAAACTACGTATGAACCGGAAAATGACCATAGTATGTTACCTTACACATATACACCAGTCTACTGTAAACCTTCAATTCATAGACTGGGCTATTGTTTACTTAAATCACTGATATCCACAGGTCTCTATATGGGACAGGCATTTAATTCCTTTCACACAAAACTGTTAATCAGCAAAGATCAAATCAAATTCTTTATTTAAACAACTATGAATATTGCTTGTTTAAAAATTAGGCTTCAGATTACATATCAATTACGAATCGTTCCACTGGTCTAGCTCCAACAGACAGAGCATCAGAAAGAGAATGAGTTATGGCACGCGGCATACGAATACAACACCTTTTTATCCTGTTAAAACAATCCTCACAACTTGGATTGATTTTTATGAAAAATGCTTTTGATTATTTTGACCTGAGGACCCTTACCGACTAAAGGGATATGAATAACTTACATGGTAATCTAGGTATGGACACATAATTTGAGATAGCCCACAGCCCGCTTTTATACAACCAAGGAACTTCTATATAAAAAAAAAGTATCTGCTTGGCAACCAGACCAGGCATCTAATATAGACAGGTCTTTATTTGTCAAGATGTGTGGCCACACGGGGCTAGTAAAAGGGACTTTAATTGGGACTATGCTTTTAATTGAAGTTTTACGGTATATCACTCTATTGAGACAGAGAAAGAGACAAAAGGAGAAGTAAACTTCAGCATGGAGGCACCCCTACACTGCATCAGTACAGAAATATGTGGCTGACAAATACCTGTGTGTCACTGCTTTAGAACAAATTGGTAAAATTATGTGGGTTGGTATGTTTGAGGTATCTAAATTATTCTGCGCTTTTGTATTCATTTTGAAAAACTATTGGCAGAGGTATGCATTGTGCTGTGTTGCTGTGTGTTTGATATGCATAATTGAAATAAAAATATTCGACCCAACGGTCACTCCAGTATCTTCATTTCTTTGTAATACCAGAGTTTTGATTCATTCAGGGAAATATCTCAACATCTAATTTATTGTTTGGCATAAGAGTTTGTGCACACATTCATGTTTCACAGACAACGGATGCTACTGACTTTGGTTATCCCTTGACTCTTCCTGGCAACCATCACCAGGTTAAAAATGTAATTTATCCAATACTTTGGCTTAGAACCAAATAACTACACAACAAATGAAATTCCCACCAGCTTCAGCTGTACTTTGTGTTGGTGCTAATTAGCTAATGTTAGCATGCTAACACACAAACACTATGATGGCGGACATGGTAAGCTTTACCTGCTAACCATCAGTATGTCTGCATGTTAGCATGCTGAAGTTCAAGGCTCAAAGCAAACTGTGCCTTAGTACAGCCTCACAATGCTAACACACTGTTGTCTATTGATAATGCCGCTCTCTCATCCTTCCTTCCACTCCTCCACCCCGTTGATCAGTATTCATGCAGTGTAGTCAAGTCTCGTCACTGGCAGCAGAGAACTGCTGGAGGTGACATCTGCAAAGGTCCTGAGAGACTGGAATTAACTGTGGGGAGTGACGGGATGGAGGGAAAGAGTGAGGGATGGAATGAGGCATAAAATTATGATGGCAGAAATAGGAAAAGAGAGGGAGACAAGGTGAAGGAAGGAGAGAAAAGGGGGGAGCGTGAAAGAGAAGTAGAAACAAGTCATTAAAGATGCACACATTAAGACAAGAGGAAGAGGAAAGATTCAGGAGAAACCAGACTCACTGTGAAAGAAATAAAAGATGAAACTGTCAAAGAGGATAAGACGCTAGGTTGTCTTTTGAGCCACCTGAGGGTCCACAAGAATGTTCTGTCCTGCTCTGTGAGACCAAAAAACCATGTTGTCACTTCACTCTGCAGACCCAAGCGATCGAAAATCATTAAGGCCTCAGAGGATATAGCTGCCATGGCCTGAGACCATGGCCTCAACATAGATCAATATGGAGTGATAGCAAGATAGACAGATAGATAGATGAATAGAGGAACAGAGAGAAGTCAAGTCAATTTCATATAGCCCGACGTCACAAATCACAACTCTGCCTCAAGGAGCTTTACAATTTGTACCCTCTGCTTTAGACCCTCTATTTAGGTGAGGAAAACCTCCCCAAACCTCCCCAACCTGCCCAAAAAAGGACAGATATGCAAAAGATAATGTGTGTACAGAATAGACCAACATGGTAAAATTACAGTATGGACAATCAGGATTACTAAATTGTGGATAAATTATAAACACATGCAGTGTGGAGAATATATAGATCACGGAGGATGTCTCGTAACTTAAAGTTGCTGCCAAACAAATAGAACCTGAACCAAACAACCTCCACCATGGTGGCCTGCAAAGAGTACAGACTACAGACTACAGAAACACACAGCAAAACTGAACGAAGCAACTTGTTCATGCAGAGGAAGAGACTGAAGCACCCAGAGGACAAAGATCAAGATCTAACATGTGAAAGAGCTAATGGTCCAGCACAGAGAAGCCTGAGTGAAAAAGAGAGAATAGGAAGGAGAAACTAGAGAGGAGAGAGAGGTGGAGGCCAAAACTCTCAACTGCTCAACTCAGCTCAACTCCTCTACTCATCATTGATGTATAAAGAGAATTCTCAGGGCTCGACAGTGCGAGCGTTTCACTCGCATTTGCGACTAAAAATGGGTGTGTGCGAACTGTAAAAAATATTTAGGGGCACATGTGCGCATAAAAAAAATCAGCCGAAGCAGCCTATATTTTTGTCAATAAAAATAAAATGTCAATATGATAATCTAACCGCAAATGTTGGAGGAACTCCAGCCGCCTTCCCTCTTCCCTCTTCCCCGTGTGACACGGTGTGACAAAACTCGCCAGTTTTCTAGACTACCGCTCATTTCCATGTCAAGTTAGTGGAGTGGGCGCTGGGGTACCCCTATTATCACGTTTCAACCAGCAGCAGAAAGGAAAGGCGAATCCTGGCGGTTGTGGGTTGAACGGGGGTCACAGACAGGCATACAGTGGAGGCTCATAGTGCTCTGCGGCGCAAGATAACGGCTTACCGGCGACAGAGACGTCCGACTCCAGGTCCAGTAATTTCCTCTTTCGTTGGTGTCATGACTGCCCAGTAGTACCTGGACAACCGAGCCGTGGCGGCACACAGGTATGTGGCGTGTCAGAGGAGAAACGAGCCGCAGGTAACGGCCCACAAACCTCACCGCACTTTAGGGACTGTTCTTTACTTATGGAGGGACTGTTCTTTACTTGTCAGGGGAGGAGGGTGGCTGGTTGATTTTTATTTTATTTATTTATTTATTTTATTTTGATCCCCCCTATGTTAATCACTTATTGATGCAGTTAGGGACCGTTCTCCACAGCCAAGCTGTCGGCTGGGTGAAAATAAGTCA
The DNA here is from genome assembly GCF_041903045.1 of Epinephelus lanceolatus. Taxonomy (NCBI): domain Eukaryota; kingdom Metazoa; phylum Chordata; class Actinopteri; order Perciformes; family Serranidae; genus Epinephelus; species Epinephelus lanceolatus. The sequence goes on along the minus strand of NC_135741.1, from coordinate 4,960,509 downwards.
AAGTGTGGCGGAGACGAGGGACCAGGAAAAGTGGCGGATCTCTGGAGAAGCCTGCTCCGTTCTCCCCGCAGTTAGGGACCGTTCTCCACGGCCAAGCTGTCGGCTGGGTGGAAATAAGTCAAAGTGTGGCAGAGAAGAGGGACCAGGAAAAGTGGCGGACCTCCGGGGAAGCCTGCTCCATTCTCCCCGCAGTTAGGGACCGTTCGCAACAGTACCGCTGCTGGGCAGGGTGGAAATAAGTCCTGCAGAGTTTCAGAGGACCTGGAGAACGTTTTACGATAGTAATAACATTATATAAGATAATCATATTGCAAAGATAATATATATAAGATAATAACATTAAAGACAAAATTAAATTGCAATAGTTTTTCAAAACTTGATGATTTTACCTTTCTGTACATTTTGTATACAAATTCATTAAATAATTTTGCTTGTAAATGTGCTCCTTGGGAAAAAAAGTTAGCATCAAGCCCTGACTCTCTAGCTGTTGTTGTCACATGTGTGATGAAGAATGGATGAGGAGAGACTTATTGTTCAGGTCGGGAAATATCCCGAGCCAAATGACCCACAGTCCCGTCATTACAAAGACAAACAAAAAGATATTGCCTGGTGAGTCATAGCTCTGGAGATTGGCTCTTCAGGTAAGAAATCGAATTTAATTAAGCACTGTCCACACTTGATTTTAGACTAATGCAGATGTGGAGGAAGAACAGATCTTTCAGTAAAAGGAGTAATAACTTTGCATGGTCGTCTGTTGACAAGCTGCAGTGCGACACATGCAGTGTGTGCGAGGGATGGCACTTGATGCACATCACACGAGGTGCCACACCGCAGTGGTGTCAGTGTGCTTTCAGCTTTAGCCTACAGTTTTGGAGCTGAGGCTAACAAGCCCTTGCAACGACAACCAGCATATAGATGAAAAAGTTAAAATTTTCCTGAAAGAGGACAAAACACTGCTGAATGTTTTTCCATGATGGCATCTGTATTTTCATTAAATCTCAATCTGTCAGTTAAACATAGTTCCCAAGTATTTGTAGGTTTGGGTGACTTCAGCACTAAAGGCAGAAGGTTAAATGTGCTGGATGTTGTTTGTTGTTTGTGGGTGTGCTTCCTCTGAGTATAACTATTTTTATTTTACAGTATTGCATGCATGCTATTTTCAAATGTTTTTATTTGGGTGAAAATCAAATAAAGAAAATCTGTATCGTTATTCTTCACCCGCCATCCTTCACAGAGGATCAACATCGTGCTGAAATATATAACATCCCTGTCAAAAAACAGGCCCCATTTCCTGAAGACCCCTTCTAGGAAATCATCGTTTGTTACGGACATTTTCCAAAACAACACTTATGGCTGAGTGGAGGCACTCGACAGAAAAGAGCTTCCTTATTCCGCCGTCCGTGGCAATGAAGAGAATGATTAATTGATTCTGAAGTCCCTTGAGAAGTGTGTTTTGGGAGAAATATAATGACAGTTGGATTATGTTTTTCTACTTGAAAGCAATTCTTGAAGATTCCTCACACACACACACTGACACACACACTATATCTCTGAACAGCCTTTTATGAGGTCAAAAGTTGTATACCCTCAAGTGGTTGTTTCCAAATCAGTCAGTTTTATTTTTACAGGAGGGGTTGAATTGTGGAACAGCATGATGAAGTATGTCCATAAATATGCTCAGCAGCACACAAATATAAAATGAGAAGCCAGGTCATCATTATGGACTTCAGTTCCAACACAGGAAACAACCCAATTGCCATGATACATTACATTTGTACATTATTGTGTAATGATATGTTAAAACTACGTTTAAGAGTCAACAACTCTGTGGTTAACGTGTGGTTAGATTTAGCTGCAAAAACCACTTGGTTATCTTGGTTTTATGTTATGCTGCTTACAACCAATCACACAAGGTACAATATTAGTATTGTTAGACTGCAATATCGATACTTACTTTGGTCATTAATGTAAAATCAGCCATTCATTCTGTCTCTTTATTATATTCTGCTTCTTTCTGATGCTTCCTGATCATATTGCGTTGTGTTTTTATACTGTTTGCTTATTATATTGCTCTTTGTTTTTGTACAGTTTACTTACTTTACATACTTGTATACTGCTTTGTAGGCGATCTTGTCTTGTGTCATTTCGTCTTGTCCATGGCACAGTCCTGGTTGGAAATGCAACAACATCTCGCTAAAAGAACTACTCATTTTTGTGGCACTATCCCGGCACAAAATGCAGCAGTGGCTCAATATGAAAACATCTGCTTTTTGTGTCACTATCTTAGCAGTGATGTCTCAGTTAAAAAAAAGTGCTTTTTGTGGCACTCCCTGCAGAAAATGCAGCCATGGCTCAGTAATAAACTACCACTGTTTGTGGCACTATACCCTGTGGAAACAAAGCAACAGGTTTCTAAAAAACACCTACATTTAGTGGCTAAATGCTGCTGGAAACACAGCAACTACTCACTAAAAAACGTTTTGTCTGCAATTTTTGGTCTTGTCTAGTCATCTCGTCAAGGTGTTTATATGTATGAAATGTACGAATGTAACGTATCCATTGTTTTCAGAAACATACAATGTCGACATTTTCTCTTAGCATCTGGGCTGCAGGAAGAGAACAACATCAATCTGCTATTTAAAAGAATAGTTGGGACATTTGCTTATTTGCATTTTTGGAAAGACAAAAAGTATTTCCCAATTCTAAAACTATGTTAGAAGAAGCTTTTGCAAAATAAACATTGGTATTTTTCATTACTACTGATATTGGAGATGAACGTCTACTGATATTTAGTTCTCAATGTCCTGTTCTGTTTTCAGTGTTTTGTTTTATGGATTCTTTTCTGTAGAACTTTGAGATTTCCTTTAATGAATATGTTTTTAATGCTTTCTTTTTAATTATTAATTGTGGGGAGATTGAGCAGAGCAACAGGGGAAAACCAACGCTCACAGATTTAGCAAAACGTCTTTAAAAGCAGAGGTTGATGTTGAAGAGACGGAAGAAGAGAGGCAATTCATCTGCAGCCCTGTTGGAGATTCATCAGCACTAACAACCGCAGAAACAGAGAGGAGGCCTTGACTTGAAGGCACATTAGACATGGGAACAAGGACAAATGAGAGCAAAGTTCAGGTGCTTTTTTTTTTTTTTAATTTGTTTCCACAAGCCACGCTTACTTGGGGGACAAGAATGCCATCCAATTTCTTCTTTGCTTTGTACAAAGCGGAGGAGGAAGAGCTGACTGGAGGAGAGATCGATGATGTTTGCTAGTCTTCTATATTACTCTTAATAACTGGAAATCTTTTCTTCCTTTTTTCTCTTAACAGTCAATATGCTTTTGTTTGTTATACCGCAATCTGTAGCTAAGCTTTAAATCTCTTATACATTGTAAAATATGTCATAACCCAACAATAACACCTATTTTTACATACCTGTGTACATTATAGTTCTATCTATCCTATTAATCTGTTCTTTGCCTTATTTGACCAGCTATTTTATACATGTTCTTACATGTTATGTCTTTTTCTGTGTAAGTACATGAGAGCAATGCAAAAATACTAAACCAAATTTCTTATAAGTGTTTACATACATGGCCAATAAAGGTGATTCTGATTCAGATGGATGATATTTGAGTGTAAAATAGATCCTCACAACATAAAAATGTTCTATGTTGAACCTACACATCATGTACTATAAACACATCTCTAGCTTGAAACAACAGTTGGTTGACATATAGATAACAGTAAAGGGATCTTTAAATAGAGAGATGACTGTACAGTAAGGGTGATGACCCTATCATATGTACTATATCAATGTTTCTATCGTGATGTAGTATGTGAGCTCAATCTGTCATTGGGAGGTGGAAGAGATGATGGATGGGGTGTCACCAAGGCAAGATGTCTGCCAAGCTGCAGACCACTATTCAACGAACAGCAGAAAGACATTGCTGCGTTTCTAGTCAAGATACTGACACCAAAAACCGTTGTCTTCTACAGACACATCTCTGAATTTCCTGCTGGCATACTGCCATAAAAAAAACAGTTCTTTTTTTTACAGAGAAGCCAAAAAATGATCTTTTCCTTACCCTATCCAAGTGCTTTTGGTGTCTTACCAAACGTTAACCACAGTGTTGTGAAAAGTTAAAGTTTGAACGTGTCCACTAAATAACATGTACAAATGTTTCCAGACCAACAGAGGGAGGTAGAAACTGATTTCCTTGTGCATCTCTGTGTAATCAGGCTACTTCACCCCTCTCATCGTCACAAGTAAAAGCAGAATTGGAGAAAATGACAATTCACAACTAGAAGTGATGAGTTACAGAAACATGAGCAGACATAATCTCACCAGGAAAACAAATATTTTTAAGCTAAACTAACTTAGCATAAAGACTGGAAATGGGGAAACAGCTCACCCGACTCTGTCTTAAACCAACAACATTTTCCTGCCAGCACCTCTAAAGCTCATTCATTGACATCTTGTTTGTTTCAGCAATAAATAAATAAAGTGTAAACAGAGCTGGGTTAGTTTCCGGTATCACCAGTCTGGTCCAATGTACGAACTTAAACCAGTTTGATTAAATGCAAACCGACTGATTTGATATTTGTCATTATAGGGAGTTCTGACAAATTGAAAAGTTGCAACCTGTGCTGATAGCGTCACAGCGCTAAATCCAACTTGTACTACATTAGCATTTAGCAATATGACAACGTGATGAACCTTACTAATGAAGCCAACAGTGTCTGACGGGCCATAAGCCGAGCACCCGTAACATTAGGGAGATCAAATTTCAGTAGAGATGGGAGGGGCAGAGTGGTGCACACTTTGCTTGTTTACAGCTACATTCATGTGTCTTTTGGGGTGATGGCAGAGTTAGTCTCAAGAAAATTCAAATTTCAGCAATATGGTAATAGTTTGGGTTTGAAGAGCTGAACATTTGTTGGACAACCTATTTCTATTTAGAGGCTACCTGTCGCTGGCTTTGAAAGCACCGCAATGGACGAGGAACGGCTAATTCACGAAGCTGAATTAAAGAATTATTTACAAGATGTTCCCTTCAAATACAACAAAAAAGCAACATAGGTGGCAGCTGGACGGAGGGAGTTCACCAGGGAGCTGAAAGTTTCTGCTCAGGTAAATGACCATCGCTAATAACAAGCTAGGCTACCTTTCCAGTAGCCGCCACTGCAAAGCCTCATTTTCCCACTCATGTCTAGTTATTTTAGCTGTTGCCTTCGTGTCATTATTTTATGTCCTTTCGGTCCTCCAAAGAAATTAAATAATTCAAACTGAAACATAAAAACTTTTTCTTTTTTTTTTCTGATGCATCATAATTTATATGTTTTCCACCTATAGTTTGACCGTTTATAGAAAGACACTAGTTACGTCTGGGTACCATCTGACTGACCTTGTCTTTTTGAGCCTGTTGCCATGCATTACAATGAACATAAATACTTTCATCAGGCAGGTGTCACATGTGGGAGTTCTTTTGATCAGCTTGATGAAAAGCAACAATCCATGAGGGTTATAATCACAATGAACCATGCTGCTCGCTCGCTAATAACCTTTCAATTCAGCCTGTGTGCACAGTTTCCATGCAGGTATTCATCTGAGCTACAATCTTATGCGGGCTTCAGTTATGGAGGACAAGTACAAAGGTGTGACATGCATACAAAAAGAGACCTGTGCATGTACACCTATGCAAGACTTTCAACACAGGCACATAATGAGATGTACATGGCCAGGGACACATAATCAGCACAAGCACAAAGGTAAATTTATGTTTGAACACTCACTCACATATGAAAACTTAGATACGAATAGCATTTTAACAAATAGCTTTCAGTTTTTTGAAGGACTTAAAACATTTAATTTTGGTTTGAAAAAATAATGCAAATGAAAATTGGATTATAAAATCCGGTTTTAGAGTTTTGAGTTTGAGTGACTGATTTGCAGCATCATTAGCAGCACTTCAGCAGTTCACTCTCATATGTTCCCCCTTACTTTGTAAAGATAACAGAGCAGTGGCAACATACACACATCGTGAGCTACACATGGTTGGTTAGATTGGATTGCAGTCGGGCTTCATGACTCAAGGTGCAGGTAACATCACCTTCTTTAAAACCACACAAACCACTTTTACTCTTGTTCCGCTTGCCTGTCGGTTTTGTTTCCACTGTACATTCTTCAACCAGCTGACGTGATCACACACACAAAAGAATACAGTTTCATTTATGTCAAGACAGGATAAAGATTAATGTGTGATTCTTATCAGCATCCCTCATCCACAAACTAGTATGATGACAGCTTTTCTTTTAACCTGGTGACTCAACAACTATCTGAAGGTGACAGACCCATACAGCATTTATGGTATTTTTATTCATAGAGGCACACTGACAGATGTCTGTGACAACTGTGGCCAATCATATTCACTACTTTTGCTGTCTGCAGAGACAGGACTTTAACAACATGATGCACTGACAGGTCAGGAACTGTATTTTTCACGTCAGCTGGTTAAAAAATAAAAACTGGAAGTGAAACATACATGCAACACTAGAATAAAAACATTTCTGTGACTGTAAAAACTACATTTCTTTTTTTTTTTTTTTTAACTCTTTATTTATAAATCATTTTCCTCTTTTAGTACAGGAAGGTAAAACAAAAGACAAATACAAAACATTGAACAATTACCCATATTCAAGGTCCGGGGGTGATCAGTAAATCCAAAAGACAAAGTATCATACCCAGTACATGCATACAGTCTCACTCATTAGCCAAATAGGCTTGCCATTTCTGCCATCGTTTTTCCCCTAGATCTTTTTGGAGTCTGACTGAGTAAGTCATTTGCTCTAGTACATGTAATTGTTTTACAATATTAACAAAAGAATCTGTAGTGGGGGCATTTTTCTGGAGCCAGCATTTTGTGATGGCTTTTTTACTTGCAGCCAGCAAGACCCTAAGTAGGTACACATCAGCTTCACTCAACCCATATGGCATATTCCCAAGATAGAGAGTTGTGAATGATACATTCATATTAAAACACAGAAACTTTGAAATAATTTTTGCCACTTCCCTCCAGAAAAACTGGATGGAGGGGCAAGACCAAAAAATATGGGCATGATCAACAAAGACCTCTCCACATTCTCTCCAGCAGGCCAGTTGTGTACCAGTCTGTTTGGACTTCTGCTTAGGAGTTATTAAAAAACGAATTAAGCTTTTCCAACAGAAGTCTCTCCAAGTCCAGGAGTTGGTGGAGGATGACTGTGTTTCCCAGGCGTTCAGCCACATGTCCTCTCTTTTTCCCATCGTTGTTTCACATAGTCTGTAGAATCCTTCTTCAATGAGGTGATGCTGTGGTATAACTTGCTTATAAGTCCTTTAATATTCCCAGAGTTGTATGCATCCATAAATATATGAATAATTGCTGGTGGCTCTGCTGAGTTACAACCTTTCAGCTTTTTACAAAAATAATCACGGAACTGTAAGTATCTGTAAAAGTCATGCCCACCTAGTCCATACATTTGACATAAATTGTTAAAGCTGTTAAGTTCCCATTTTTTAACAATTTTGCATACGGCAGTAACACCATAATAGGTCCATTGTTTATATCTATGATCTAGTAATGCTGGTATGAATTCGGGGTCATACGCTGGCAATCTAAGTAGTTTTATCTGTTTTTGGAGTTCAAATTTTTTAGCCACCTCCCCCCATACCTTCAATGAGCAGTTCACCCATTGGCTCTCCGTATGTAATATTTTTTTCTCCACACAACCAAGCAGTGATTGTATTGGTGCAAAAACTACATTTCTGTAGATATTTGTGCCCTATGTGCAGCATATTTTCTGTATAGTAGCCATTAGTTGTGGTTCCAATAAAGTGTCAAGCAAATTTTTAAGCAAACTGTTGATATGTCACAAAAAAGAAATGCGATTTACATGAGTTTTTTTATCAGGTGGTCTAGAGCAAGGGTGTCAAATGTACAGCCCGAGGGCCAGAAACGGCCCTCCAAAGGGTCCAATCTGGCCCACTAGATGACTTTGCACACCTCATATTGAAGCAGTTGACAAGGCTAAGAGCTGCAGCTTTCAGGAGTAAGTTAAATAAGTATCCTACTTCATGTAAAATGCTGCCTCAGAGGTGTTTCCACCCTGACCAGAAAACAGTTCTCTGAAAATACAATAAATACTTACTGTGTTCATATTTCAAGATACTGAAAATTGTGAAAAATATTGTCAACCAGCAGCTTCAGTACAAAAGAGTCTGTATCTTCTATCTTAAAACACTTTTAGTGGAACTCTACAGCTAAGAGACGGCCAAAAGTTTAGATATGTAAATGGTCTGTGAGGCGCGGATAACTTAACTCTTCAATAACTTCCACTTTGGTGTGGTGATGTCAGCGTTACTGCAAAAGAGTGGAAATGTGTGAAAAAATGTAGTGACAGCGAGTTGTAGACTGATTAAATGTGGAAAAACTGAGACATACTGTTGAAAATACACTTTTTTTCTTTAGATATCCCAGGCTGTTATTAATCTGTTATTAAAGAGATAAATGTTTTTAAAATGTACTTGTACTTTAAAGTAAAAGAAAATGAAAAATGTTAAGGTTGGTATTATTTTGAGGTAATTCTACAGTGGTTTTACTGGACCAGCCCGCTTGACATCAAATACGGCTCTTTAAGGTCCATGAACTAAAATGAGTTTGACACCCCCAGTTTAGAGTAAATAAACTAGGCTACACAATGCATAGTTTTTTTTGGAAGTTGGCGGGAAACTAGTCATGTGGGCCATCTAACACATTTATGAGAGAAAAGTCGTCAGGAATTTGTTTCAGTTGGGCAGGTTTTAATTGTTCTTTCATGTCAGCTACTTTTGATCATGTTTCATGCTGTCCAGAGACAAAGATAAAATCAGTGCAATGATTCTAATGCATGGAAGGCCACAACCTTGAACACAGCCGTTCAGTGATTAAGTAAAATGTTCACTTAACTTAAAGCAAGTGTAAAATATTTTTGTGCAATCAAAATGTTGTCAAATTATGCCTGTTTCATAGTTTTTCTGATGCATTACTTCAAAATATGCATAAAAATGGCTGTTGAAAAGCAACTCCTTTAATAAATGACTCATTATTTTTCTGTAAAAAACTACCAAAGAAGAACATATTGTCATGTTGAACTTTTGCTCAGCATCTGTTGTCTGTTTGTTGTTTTGTAGCTATAAACCTGGCAGTGTTTCAGTGGCTTCCTCTAACCACCACACCACTGAACAAACAGAAGAGCTGCTCTGATCGCTCCATCTGTATGAGCTGAACTCTGGCAGCTTATCTGTCCTGCTCACCAGCAGCAGCCGGGCATCACTCCATCCTCAGCCTGACTTAAGCTGATTCAGGCTGGATAACAGTCAAACACATCGGGGTTAACAGGGGTGGAATAGCTTTATAACTTCTTTTTATGAGCAATGAACTGTTTCAAAGAGATTTGCCATGTTCTTCTTGGGCCGTATGAAATGATCAAATTAAACGGAGAGGTACATATGTCATAGTTTTACATGTCAGAAGTAAAAGTAACAAGGTGAAGTTACTAAAGACTTTTTTCCTGGTATTAGTACATCTCAGGTTCTACATATTTCCTCCTTCTGGCCAGAGTTAATGGTTTCTGTCTGCATCTCCGGGATTCTTCTGAAACATTTCTGAATTTTTTTCTAACCCATAGCCTGCTTTTCATACCTCAACTGATCTAAAAGCATTACTCATAGAGCATTACTGCAGAAAACCTTTCTGTCTTTAAGTTTGAGGCTCTGTAAACATTTCTGACAGGATCCATACTTCACAATGAGTATTTTGACTTTGATGCTTTGATTTTGCTCTGGGATCAAAGAACAACATTAGTCTGAATTGTTAAAATAGAAAAATTTTAAAGGTGTTGCAATACTAAGGCAATGCTGTTGCATCAGGATTGTTATTTTCACTCACACATTAGTTCTCACTGTGGAAAGACTTATGATAAATTAAACAGAGGATGAGACAAACCTGTCATGACAAATGAAGGAACTAAGAAAACAGAGTATATGACAGGATTTCCATTAAAATAGATGCATGGTTCATGAAAATATTTTGAAAGGTTGTACATCAAAGGATTGAAATGTCTTGGAAAACATCCTGAATCTGCAATAAATACTTCCCACTGTTGGTGTTTGGCCCACCATATTTTATCAGAATCTGTGACAAAGGTAACAAACCAGAACAATGCAGCCCTACAGAGACATATTGATTACCATGCAGCCATATTGTGTGTGTAAACATGTGAATTAAGGTTTTGTTTTAATACAGTTTTTAAATATCCACCTTTACTGTCTGTTCACTACAGTTTGTATTTCATTCGTCACATCCTGTGGCACCCCTGGAAGATAAAAACAAGTTCTTATCCAAAGCCTGAATTTTATTTGGGCAAAAACACATATAACAAATCTTCAGTTTCCTATTTATGGATGAGAGACTGCTTTCTCTTGCTAGTGCACATTAGAGTCTACACATACTGGTTACACTACTAGCAGTCACTTCGATTAGATTAAATCGCAGTTTATTATTAGATGCCTGTGATATTATTATATACTTCCCCCAATAATGAATACACAACACTTTCTGACCCCAGTGAAACACACAGCCCAGTCACCCGGAAAAATGTTCTGCAAGTTTCTGATCAAAAGGAGGAAGGAACGCTGGATGGTGTGAGAGCTAGGTGAGACAGCTGCTAGGCAACCAAGCAGCTGACCATTGTTCAAGACCAGCCATGTTTTTTAACAACACTTAGTGACATTTCAAGCGCTGTTTGTGGCGACAACAACCGCGTATTTCTGAGGTAACATCAACACATTTCCATTGATGGTTGCGGTGAAAACGAGTGGGTATTTGTTAAGGCAATGTCGGCTCATTTCCGTCGGTGGTTGAGGCAAAAACCTGCAAGTATTTTTTTAAAGCAATGTCAGCACATTTCCTGTGGTGTTTGTAGTGACAACAACTGAGACTTTTTAAGAAGTCCGCTCATGATGACATATCATGACATATCAAGTGCTGTTTGTGGCAACAACTGCATATTTTTTAAGGCAACGTCAGCACATTTCAAGTGTTGTTTGTGGTGACAACGCTAAAACATACTAAAACATGATTATTTTCCTGACCATAACCACGTGATTTATGTGCCTACATCTAACCTCATGTTAACCACAGCATTGCCACATGGTGAATTAATGTATCAAAAATGGCCACAGAGTTTGTCTGACAGCGTCAACAAAACTTAAAAATGACAAACTTCATAAAGGTAGCAGTTACTGCAAGGCTGCTGTACTGGATTGCATTAGACTGTGCAGGTGTTCCTATTCAAATGATAACTCTGTGTAGAGTGAAATGGTCTACCAACATGAAGAAAAGCAGTGCTGTGAGGTTTGCCCTTCACCATGCTCCTGAATGGAGATCAGTGAACAGGTGAGTCACATTCTGATAATTAACTACAGCTGATGAGAGACAGAGAAGAAAGGCTCAGCCTTCATGACCTGACTCCTGATTAAACGCTTTCATAGATACATTAAAGGATAAACAACTCTGCTGCTCAAAATTCAAAACTATCAAGGGAATAAATTCCCAAATTTGTCTGACAGATTATTACTAAATATATCTGAATGGAGCTGTGTAGAGCAAGGCTGAAAATACAGAAACAGAAGTATATTTTCTGTTTGACTTATTTCTATCAATGATTATTTGTTTGATATATAATTTTGTTCTGCACTGTGGTGTCATATACAAGCTTTTTCAATAGTTTCTGCAACCATCCAATGCAAATAAAGCATATTTGAACTTGAGCAAACTGTGAGAAGACAGAAAGTGCCAAGAAGCTGGCACATAATAAACTTCCTAACCTAAAATTAAATTCTGCAAGAAAAACTGTTAAAGCAGCATTTTGGTAACAAGGACACTGAGAACATGTTTTCAGTCTGCTAGAGAGCCCCCTTATTAATTTTCACCTGGTGCAATCCATCATTCTGCAAATGTGGATGTCACTTGTGTCAAATGAAGCCCTCATCATTTTACAATGACAGTCACAACACTGACAAACTGACTGATGACTGAGGAGAGAGGAACTGAATACAGCATTATCACAAATTGCAAAAGAAAGAGCTCAGGTTCTCGGCTGACAGATTCTGCATTTAACATCATCGTGTCAAACACTGATAACGTGCACAGAGGAGCTGGGAGCCTGCATGCCAGACACTCTCAGTATTGGCCAACAAAGATACTGGAGGATTCAGCTTTGGTAAAATGCAGAACAGTAAAAATAAACAGAATTCACAGTCATGCCAGGCTGCATATCTTCAGTTGTGACAATTTTCTGCCCAAAATAAAGAGAACTAACCAAAATTTTGATCATCAATTGTAATTTCGATTTGTAATGTCTCCTCTGCTGGCTTGCCATGTTTACTGCTCTCTGACTGTTAGTGAAAGCAGGACAACAAGCTGAATGGGAGATGCACGGCCTTTGTTCGCTTCATGTATATAAGGTTAGAGAACAGCACAGTGTAATCTTCTCTCCACATTATCACTTGCATTCTGGTCTTTTGTTGCTGGAACAATATTCACGCATATTTCATTCATCCTGATACTACTGATATTACAGACCAGAGGTACAAGGTTTTATTTGTGCAATATCTTACTCATGTGTTTTAAATATGTTTAATTTAGCATCCAGTGTTTCCATGTGTCTCCTGTTTTTTGGCGCAGGGCTGTGACATGCAGCAAAATAACAAATCATTCTCTGATTCCAGCATCTCAAGTATAATGATTCGCTACCTTCTTATACTGTGAAGATACTTCTTGTTTTTCGACAAGGGTGCTCTGTATGCATTTAAAACACCTTGTAGCCTGTTCACTTTGTAGCTCTATAACAGTGTTTAATCAAATGATTGCAGACACCAGAGTCCATTTATTGCTTTAAATTGAGAATGAATGAGTCAACACATGCAGTTAAAAAATATTTGTGCTTTAAGATGATTTTAGTAAATATGTTAAGAAGAAGAAGAAGTTGGAGAGGTTGTTAACGTTGACATTTTAGAGATACAACAGTGTCCCTGCTGCACAATATGATAATGCACATTTTAAACATCCAGTGTATAAACTCCAAAAATCGGAAGTGAGGAGAAAACAGCAGAACAATTGCTGCTAACATGAGAATCGGCCCGTCAACCAGCGAAGTAAGACCAGTCAGGCTTTACAGGAATTATCACCACATGGGTATATGTCTTGGGCCAATCAGATTACTTGGCAGAAGCTTCCCTCTCTATGATAGGGATTACAGCAGTTGGCTAATGGAGCCTGGTTTCATTTAGACACACAATGGGATCAAGCTTCTATCTCATTTCACACTGCTTAAAGTACAGACTGGAGCCCTGACAAGGAAAGAGCAGGAAAATGAAAATGAATTGTCTGCGATAACCTGGGTGTTGGAGAGGGGACGTGTGTGTGTGTGTGTGGACACTGGCTTCTATTCAGAGCGCACAGTGGCAGATATCCAGATTTGTTTAAAAAATCTGTTTTAGAATCAGGGTTTAGGGCTGAACGATATATCGTTATTGTATCTATACCGAGATATGAACATGCAAGATATTAATATCCCAAAAGGCAACGATATTGACGATATAATTTCCCCACGAGTTTCCCCAGCTTGACCTGCATGTACAGCTCAGCCAATCACAAACATCCTTTTTACGCTTGCCCTAAATGTACAGCTACGGCCAGCCAATCACAAACCTCATTTCCTGCTTGCCTTGGATCGACAACAAAGCCAGCCAATCACAAACATCCCTGCTAGCAACTTGCTAGTACACACAACACATTTGCGACTAAAAATAGTTTTGTTCGAGCAAATTAAATCATTCAGCACACTGTGTGAGTACAGATTTCAACCAGCAGCAGAAACGAAAGGCGAAACTTACCGGTTGTGGGTTGAACGGGGGTCACAGACGGGAATACGGAGGAGCGCTATGGCCGCCGCGAGATAATGTGGTTTACCGGCGTTTCGCCTGGTGACGCGAGGCTACTGGTGACCGAGAAGCCCGGCTCCAGGTGAATAAGTTGGTGTCATGACGGCCCAGTAGTACCGGAACAGCCGAGCCGTAGCGGCACACAGGTATGTGACGTGTCAGAGGAGAAACGAGCCGTTAACATTTCCACAAACCTCACCGCACTTTAGGGACTGTTCTTTACTTATGAAGGGACTGTTCGTTACTTGTCAGGGGAGGAGGGTGGCTGGTTGATTTTTATTTTATTTATTTATTTATTTTATTTTGATCCCCCCTATGTTAATCACTGATTGATGCTGTTTTTGAAGTATGAATAAGTCAATAAGTAATTTATTCCATTGAAATATCATTGATGTATTATAGAAAAGTGATTTATCTTTTTATATATGACAAAAGGCACATCTGCCTCATTTTGGCTGTGGTATCCTGATACTACTCAGAATCGTGATACTTTCACTGGTATCGTACCGTGGGTCCCAATTTTGGTACCGTGACAACACTACCGAGGACTGTATGAACAGTGCCTTGCATTAAAAGACATGGCAGGGACATCTGGGTCCTCCTGTGTCAAGCTCAAGCAAGGTTGGATTGCCGATGCATTCAGTAGCATAATGCCATACCAGTCGACGTCCAGCAGGCACAAAGACATTACAAATGCTATAACGTACCATATTGCTACACATGATTCCTGTGTATTCAGTCACTAAAGAGGAGGCATTAGGAGACAGCATTTGCAGCCAAAGAGAAAGCAGAGGTTCAGAGCACTTTGGCTTTTTTGTGTTGCTGCTCTGAGCACTTCCATTTGAAAATCTCTGAGCGTTTTAGAAAGGCACTGTTGTTGTCACTGCCACTACTTTAGCTACTGTTTATTGCGAGCTCTATGATATGTCAGCTAGACACTAAACAATAAAGACAGAAAAGCCAATTTGCGGGAGCAGATCGGCCGGACACTAAATGATGCTGGTGAGTCTTGTGCTTTTATCACCATACTTATTGTAAGCTTGTTGTTAACTGTGCAGAAAACCCTCTGTTGAGTGTCAAGATGTTGTTGTCTTACAAACAAAACCCATGCGTAGCGTGTCATTGAAAAAAAGTGTTGGGATTGCTTTTTTTACACAGTGTTGGGATGAAGTGCTCCCATAACCCTACCTCCACTTTACTGTCAAATAAAAACCCTATGTGGATACACGGCCTTAGAATCTTTCACTTTATGTTTTCTCACCAACAGTATATAGTGGCCAACATCCCATCAGTCACTGCTACATACTATATATTAAATACATTATTTTTCTCTGACATGGTGGAAGTCTAGTAATAAACTTTTCAGCTCCTCCTTGACATCCTCATCAAGCCCTCTGAAGGCCAATGATGAAAACAATACAGTACAGTACAGTACAGACAGCGTGTGTGTGTGGGAGTTTTCTTCTTTTCACTGCTCAACTCCTCCCCAGTGCCTCCCGTTCTCTTGCTTTGCCTTTACACGGAGCCTGGTGGTTACAGATGCTCTGGTGCACACACCAGATCTACAAGGCGATATCCATCTCGCTGCAATGCTCAAGAAAAATGAGGTAAGATATCGCATTTGGGAATCTGGAGACAGCCAGTGAGGCTCAGACAATTTTAACACGACGCTGAGCTTCATTTATCCATGTTTCCCCAGGCCACAGACATCAACACCCGACAGTCACAGTCTCAGCAGCACAGACACAGCATCAGAGTCTTATTTAAGGATAGGGGAAAGATTAAGGTCTTGGATAAGTACACGCTGACTTGAAGGATTTGAACCCCAGCCCCTGACATCAAAGTGATGTACTTTGTATACACACCCATTCACTCAACAAGCACTTCTGTGCTTTTTCACTGAGACATAAAGTCGTGTTATTTCCACTGAACATCCAGACTTCATTATGTTTAAACTAAAGTAGATTAGTAGGTAGAAATTATCTGCTTATGAACTTGATTTATAGGAGACACACTGTGTAAGTGACATGTCTCCCATTAAATAACACCTCTCGCTAAATGAATAATATGTCCTCCCTCTGAGGAAGTGAGATCACATGGTGGCTTTGAGCTGAAGATGTATAAATAACAGCCACTGCTCCAACAAATTGTATTCTGTGATCATATCCTGTGATCCATCCACTTATCATCAATTTATCAATTACTTCTATGAATGTTAATGGAGGAATAAAATCATATGTGTAATATACACACCATCTGTAATTAGGATCGTCACAAAGTAATTTAACCAGCAAAGAAACAATCAACAGTTTAAACAGTGTTTTCTACAAATTTAGTAAATTGGGGCAGCCTGCCTCGATAACAACATCTGCCGCTACATATTGATTTTCTACTTTTGCAGCTGGAACGTTCATTAGGAGCACTGTTGGAATATATAGCAGTCATTTATTAATTGCACCACACTGTCGGAGCACAGAGCGTACTTTGGACATAGACAGAGCAGCAGAGCGCCCAGTGCAGTCAAAGTGGATCTTAACCGTCCATTGCGCTGTTTCATAAAGTTTGCTTTATTTGTTTCTGCAGCAGCTGCCTCTCTCATCCATCAATATGATCAGCACTGACCCGTCAACTGATCAATTATCTTAAGTGCTGTTGAGGGGAAAAAATAACTGACAGAGTTCAGCTTGTGCTGCATTCACGGTCCCACAAAAAAACATCCAAATGTAGAGAGGGGACACAGACTGATACTGAGAGACACACACACACGCCCAAAACGAAAAGTTTGCCATCCTCCTGAAACCAAAAAACATCCAACTTTCAAGTTCTTCAGGTTTTTAAGCACGAAACAAAGCCCACCTTTCAGGCAATGTGTGGATATCGAGAGGAAGTAAAGTAATCAGTGCTTTACTAACCTTCCAAACCATTAAGCTACAGGCTACACAAAGCTGATAACATATAAAAGACAAAAGTGTTACATTGTCAGGATTGTGTTGATTATATTTACAGTAAGTAAATCAATAGCCAACTATTAATATGCAACAACTGACACCAACAGGCACTAAAAGTTGTTTAACTATCATTAGTTAGCGACTAAAAAGTATCTGCTAACCGACATGTTTGCAGAATTAACACACTCGCTGATATGAAACAGACCATGGTGTTGTCATAAGTTGGGTTTCCATCCAAATGTAAATGTAAATCTTAACTAAATTAGCAAATTGGCAAAAGAAAATGTGATTTTATGTGATTTTACACCCACTACTGTTAAGCAAATGTTTGAAGTTGGTTCATCAAGGAAAGCATTAGGTTGTGTTAATTCTCTGTCAGGCGCCAGTCAAACTTCAAACAAAGGAAAACAATGGAGTTAAATAAGAGGCACTCAGGGCAATGGAAAAAGATTTTTCAACAACAAATGTTACAACTCTGTGCTCTTGTAAGAGTCCTGGTAACAGTGTGCAGACATAATCTCTTAAAAGGCATTCAGAGATGACGAGGAGAGCTTGCAGTGGCCTATGACGGTACGTTATGAGTGTACGTCATCATTTAGTCACTGAATCTGTTGCCATTGCTCTTAAGTCGCATTCACCTTTTATTAATACACCCACTTTTCCACTTCCCCCGAACATAAAAACTTTACTTCTAAATCTTTTTGAAGCTATTTTGATAGGTCTTTTTGAATTTCTGTTTTTTTTATTTAATGTGGATGAATGCGCATGAAAAGAGTGTGAAGTGTGAAAACAAGTCACAGTAATGACTAACCCTTCCAAATGCCTGAAGAAAGGAACCAAGGTAGTGAGTATCTGGACAAAATGTGAATAGCCTTCAACCTTTTCCTTTTTCTTTCTTGCTGTGTTTGAAAACATAATCACCGCCTTTAAAGATTTGTCAGAGTTTCACTTCCACGGCTCCTAATTAATCCCTACATGTAACTGTTTGTTTAATTTCAAGGCTGTTGTAAAGTTACCACAGCTGAATCTCTGTCTATCAGAATGGCAAACGCTGATATATGTGCTGCTTTTTAGACAGTGTTAAATGATTAGACCTTTAAAACTGCAGGTAAAGGCAGGTGAGGACAACCGGAAAGTGCACTGTAAAAATAGATTTTTCATCAACACTTTATAATCTGTGAAAGTCAGTCATGGTCAGAAGGCAGCCTGGTGGAAAGAAAGCAACCCCTCCAGACGTACAGATGGATGCCATTTTGGCTCCAGATGATAAAGAGTCCTAGGTCAAAGTCATTTACCTGATGTCATTAGTTTGATCTCGACATCACTCAGACAGGTACTCTGTAGTGTTTTATGGGTCTCCCATTCAGCCAGACAAAAGAGGGGAGTGGCAAATAGCTTCTCCTCTGGTTTATGAGGGGGGACGTCTGAAGTAGAGGACGCTACAGCACACAATGCTAAATGATGATAGCGTGTTCTCTCTCTCTCTCTCTCTCTCTCTCTCCTCTGATCCTTTCTCTTTTCTCCTAATAAACATTTCCAGACTGGATGGTTTAATTTTGATTGAAAGCCGACATGAATATAATGCCATAACTGAAGTTCAAATCACGCTTACAGACGTCAAGCTGCTGTCTGCAGAGAAGCAACAGCATTGGTTTGACAGAGACAGTTAATTCTTGACCTTGAAAATACAGTCTATGGTAAATGGACCTGCACTTGTATAGCTCCTAGTCTTCCGACCACTCAAAGTGCTTTTTACACTATGAGTCACATTCACCTATTCACACAAAAATGTATACACTGGTGGCTGAGGCTACCATACAACAAGCCACTTGCTACTTAGTTTTTAACACACATACACACCAATGGAACAGCCATCAGGAGCAATTTGGGCTTCAGTTTCTTGCTCAAGAATACTTCAACATACGGACTGGAGGACTCATGGATCGAACTGCTGATCTTAGATCTACCTCCTGAGCCACAGCCGATCACAAATAATCTTAACTCCAAGTCCACTGCCAAATGTATCATGTTAGAGCAAACTTCACTACTAGACCTTCTGTCTGAGGAAGCTGGTTGAAAGCTCTGGAAAAAGCAGGTGGGAGAATTCCAAGAAAATATGAACTCTTTTTCCATAACCGCTTATCCTGTTTGGGGTTGCGGGGCTGCTGACATTGGGTAAGAGGTGGGGTACACCCTGGATACGTCACCAGGGCTGACACTAGGGCTGCAACTACCGATTATTCTCACTGTCGACTAATCTGTCGATTATTTCTTCGATTAGTCAACTAATCATTGTATCAAAAAATGTGTAAAATGTTGAAAAATGTCGGTCTGTCTTGCCCAAATCCCAAAATTATGTCATCTAATGTCCTGTTTCGTACTCACGCCAAAGGGTTTTAGTTCACCGTCATGGGAGAGTGTGTAAAGCTGCCAATATTTGAACGTAAGAGGCTGAGTATTTTGGGGTACTTTTATAGTACTTTTCTATGAAAAATGACTCAAACCGATTAGTCGACTACTAAAATAGTCACTGATTATTTTAATAGTCGATTAGTCATCGATTAGTCGACTAATTGTTGCAGCCCTGGCTGACACATAGAGACAGACAACAATTCGCAACATTCAATCATGCAGCCAATTTCGAGTCATCAGTTAACCCGATGTGCATGTCTTTGGACTGTGGGAGGCAGCTGGAGAACCCAGAGAGAACCCACACTGACACAGGGAGAACATGCAAACACAGAAGGGCTCCACCACCCTGGGTTCGAACCAGGAACCCTCTTGCTGTGAGGCAACAATGCTAAACACTGCCCCAACATGCCAATTTTGTTAACAGAATTGGTTGTTCATTAAAAAGGACTTTTTAGACGAGCTCTAGCAGTCATGTAAATCTTAGCCTCAAAGGTGGAATTATTGTGATGTACGGCTTCATAAATTTTTAAGGGGATGGGGTGCTGTAGTAGCTCATTTTTCTCAGCTATTAAATAAAGACCTAAATAACATTAAAGGTGTTTTTTTTTCTTTCTGTTTGCTGAGACAGTGAGATTTCAAATTAATAAAAACTAACCAAAGAGACATCTGTTGCTTAGGGGCAACTGTAGAACTTCACTTTAAAAACAGATGGAGACAGGAAGACACGTAAGAAAAATATCAAAGCGCTTTTTTCTGGAAAGAAGCCTCCCAACAACCAACACTATTTCTTTCATCATGTGGGCAATCTTTCCCTTACTTTAACCAAGTAGTTTTAGTTGCTTAACTCTAACCTGGCCTGGCAGATCAGAAAAAGCTCCTGTCCATTATTTTTGAATTGGTCATTGCTTTGGAGCAAACTGACAAGCAAACTAATGAGTTGTTTTGGCAGCTGACTTGCTGAAAACAGTTTCTGATATCAGTTCACAATCATTTCCAAAGCTGTTTAGATATGAATCTTGCAATTTGGATTGATGATAATCTTCTCCATCTTCTCTCTGTGTGACCGGCGGGAATGTTAACTTAATCTGTCCTCTTTCCTGGCTTCCCTCAGACATGTTGCTAACACAAAACACAGTCTGACAGAAACATATGCATGACAGAAACATATGTCACATGTCAGAGGCAGCAGCCCCTACATTGTAATGACACTGTATTGAAGCAAAGAATTCATCCCCTCCTGCTGATCACCAACAATGGCGCAGGCCTTGCTGTTGTTATATTAAAACCCTTCTATGTAACAGACCCTGAGGAAAAGTTAGAACCTGATGTTTTTCATCATAATAAATTAGAGGGGATGATCATGATAATACGTATGTTTACAGAAGTGTCCTTTGAAATGGAAAGCTAGAGTCTGGTTTCTTGTCAATGGTTTCTTGAAAGAGGTAACGAACGGAACCCTACATCTGTCCTTGTATTATCTTGTGAGTGCACATTTTTCATCCACCCATTGTACTGATAGTCCTAGCTTTATCAAAGGACTGACAGTTATTGCTACAGAGAAGAAATATTGTCAGGATCTTGACCTACAGCATTATTTCTCTTCGAAACACAGGTGTAGTGCAGTGCCAGCAACGGATGCTGGGAGAAGTTCAGTGATCAATAATTTCACTGATTCACTAAGTTTGATTTTTTAAGAAGACTGACAGATGTTTTAATGGGAAGCAGGCTTTTGTATTTTAATACCTTTTTCCTGTATCCATGAAAACCAGCATAGAACTATCTGGACCCTCCTGTTGCCCATTATTTTAGTTTACATGTTAGAATCGCCTCTGTACATGGGGCGCCGGCACTATCCACTACGCTACCGACGCCCCTGTGAAGTTGGTGTCTTTAAAAAGACATTCTTTAAAACTACTTTGCTCAAATTCAAATGTGTATTTTGCCTCTTCTTTTTGCTCTTTTTTGTCATACTTTAGCTGTTAAATATAAAAAACTGCTGCGCTAAAGAAAAATTTAAATCCTTCAGTTGATCCTTTGTTGTGACAATTACTTTTTTCGCACAAAATAAGCCCTTCGACCGTCTCCTTAAATGTTGTCTTTAAAAGACCACAGAATCCTTTTAGGCATCAGACATTCAGCTGTTGTAAGAAAATAAACGTAGCAGCAGTGTGGTCTCTCAAAAACAGAAAAAGGGTCAACCGACTTTTCTCTCCTCACAGTGAAAAGCTGAAGGCTTTGTTCTTGCAAGTGTCCTCTCTCGCCCTTTCAGAGGTTTACTAGTCTCGGGAGTGGGGAAGGACAGTCATTGTGTCTCCACGAAAGCCCTCTACAACAAAGCTCAACTCAAGTGCTTTCAGTTCTGTAGACGTATGAAAGGACACACTTCCCCAGAGCACAACTCGTCCTATTGCAGTACAATAGCTTGGCTACATCTCTATAAACAACTACAGAACTGTTTTTATTTAAGAAAGTTTTGGTGCCCCCTATAAATGGTGCCTTAAGAAAGTTTCTGTTGTGACATGCCACTTGTTTAATGATGACTTCTTCAAAGGAAAATAAAACAATAAAGATGCTCTGTGACAGTTTCTCTTGCACTTAATGCTTTGAGGGCAAATGTCTGGCAGCAATTTCTGCAACACTTGTGCAAATACACTCAAGACTGTGTTTAAACAGAGGAAGGAAATGACAGCTCAATCAATACTGTACTGATTCCCAATAGCTCAGAGAAGGTAGAGATTGGCAGGTCAGATACGAATGTGTGTGTCTGTGTGTGTGTGAAGTGAGAACATGTATGTGGGACGTGCCACCTGTTCATGTTATCTTTTAGTTAAACATTCCAAAGGTTATTCAGTGTGTGTGTGTGTGTTTGTGTGTGTGTGTGTGTGTGTGTGTGAGACCCATCAACGTTCATTTACAACTGTTTCATTACCAAATAATTTTGGGGTAATCAAAGGAAAAAAATCAAAGCCCAGTGCTGTGATGTTGATATAGTACAATAAAACATACTGCACAGTGTTTTCCCTTCGGTATCTCAGCCCAACACTTTAATCCAGAGCAAAGTACGAACACCTTTGAAGGAAACATATGGCAAGTCGCACAAATGTTGACACTGAGCGTGTCAGTAAAATATTCACTGACAACATATTTCATTAATTTTCTGCCAAAACATCTGATCTGGCAAAAGATCAAAGTCTTGGTTACAGGATTTCACAACTTTTGGCATAACAGTTACAAGGTAAATAGTAAGAAATATGTCTTTCATACTACAAAATAATGTATGTGTGCTTGCATGTATTTGACTGGCCATGACATCACCTTGCCGGACAACATCATAATCAAGTTCATCTTTTTTGCCGTAGGCCCTGTATAAACATAGCGCCTCCAGAAGAAGGCCAGCGTCTTTTTTCTGGCCGCTCCTCCTTTTTTGTGCGGCCGCTCCGAGCGTTTTGAGTTGAAAAATTTTTTCAGCAATAGGCCTATATAAATTGAGAGATTTTACAGCAACACACATGTAATCAATTCTAACCCATACAGTGGTGGCAAAGTTACTAAGTACATTAACACAAATCCTACTAATAAAACATGATGATGACTAGCCTGAATGTCAGACTGAAGCTCCCAGAACCTTCAGTCTGACATGGCTTCCATTGAAGGCGATTTACAAGGGGGAGGGAATTTGATTTTTCCCTAACCAATCAGTAGAGATCAACGACTCACCCAGAATTTGACGTCATTAGTATCCATGCCTTGGGGGTGCCGAAAACAAGCGAGCACTGCCCGTTTAAAATGTCTCCATCGTCGTGCACGCCCAGCTGCATCGTCGTTAAATCCAGTTTAGTAGCTTCCTTAATTTGGTCCTCCATTAACACGAGTAGTGGCGAAATAACTCGATAGCATCGTCAATGTGGTCTGTAGGATCTGTAGCAGTTGCCATTGTTGCTATCCTCACCAGTTACCCACCGGCATACAGCGAGACATCAGCGTGGCGCTGATTGGCTAATCGCTAGAGCCACCCCCACCCCCGGCGTTCATTGGTCCGTCCAGCGTTTGGACGAGATAAATCACAAATTCATTGAAGTATGCCAGACCAGAGATACAAGCCTACTCAGTTCAGTGGGCGGGGTCTATGGTCTGGAACCAGGCTAGATGATGACTTCACCAGCTGTAGCATTAAAAGATTAACAGTATATGTATCATACAGAAGACAAGAATGGCCATGCATTTTTTTTGTGTGTGGACTGTTATCTCGTGATAATGACTTATTATTTTGTTATATGGTCGGGGCGATTATTTCCTCATTCATTGCCTCAAGGAGGGACAGCCCTGCCGGCTGAGGGACTGTTTGCGCTTTTACGCACGGGTTGGTGGTGAAGTGGCGCACATGACTCGTGCTACGGACGGACGGACGGACAGACAATCACGTATCTAAAACAGGTAATACATCTGGCTACATCTTTCCCACATCAAAGATCCGTGATCACCTACACCCGCGTGCGTAAAAGCGCACACAATTCCGTGTCCTCTCACCGCAGATGCTGTGATTTGATGGCCCGGTAGTCATTGTAGCCCACTCTTATAAAACCCAACAATAATAATAATAATAATAATAATAATATAAAGCTACTGTGGACCTATATGCCATGCCTTTTAATTAAATTACCAGAGGAGTTCGCTGAAAAGCAGGTAATGTCAGCCTAAATTACTTGCGTGCGTCCCCGGTGAAAATCGGCGTGCCCGGCGGCTAACCTAAAATAGGCCTGGAACCGGTCTCCATCTAACCGCAGCTCTTGGACAAGGCGATGGTATTCACCGTATTGATGCCTCCAACGGTTAGTGTCGTGCACCCACATCCTCCTTGCTCTACATGTACGTCTGTCAGATTGAGCAGTGACAGCAGGGACATCACTATTAAGCTCATCCAAACATAATATGAGCACAAGCATCTTCCGGTTGGTGCTCATCGTGAAAGAAATGTCAAACTATAGATAAAAAACAAAGAGGCAATGCTGCAAAACTACGCGGCTACAGGAATTGTCAAGATATTGTTGTCATAGAAACGAAATCCCTCCCTTTTTTTTTGGGCACACAGACGCTTCATCCCAGCGCTCCACAGCGCCCTTCCAGCGCCTTTCTGCCAGAAAAGGCGCTATGTGGACACAGGCCCCTAGATCTCTGCATTGACATCCGTGTCACATAACCAAACTGGCTTCATTAAGATGAATAAGAGGACTGCACTGCACTGAGATAAAATTGGTCTAAATGCTTCTCTTGTTTCACCTCAGGAAACGATCTAAGATTATTAAAGGTTTAATCTGTCTCATATCAGCCTCAAGGAGCTGTTGCCATGGCCGTAGTCTTATCATTGACTGTGTTTCCTGTTTTTGCCCTTACTTGCCATCATTTTATGTTCTTCTATGTGCCTGTATTTTATATTAATTTTTATATCAATGAAAAAAACAAATCTGTGTGCCTAAATTGTTACATTTTTACATGTATCTCAGCATAGCAAGTTGGAAAAAGACATATTCTACCATATATGAAGAGGGGAGACTCTCTGGAATCTGGCAATATAAGAACCATGATGGTGGGACATTCTGTCACTTCACAGTTGTCCAAAACATGTGGTTTGTGCCAGGCGGACATGATTGCCAGTATTTTTTCATTATTGCAAGAAATTCCATTGACTCATTCACAAGTCAAAAGTGTGTTTTATCTGAAAGAAACATGCAATATTTACATCTAAGATCATAGAAAAATAGTCAACCAAGTGCAATGATGTCCTCCAAGATAATATTTGTTTTTCAGTTTCAGTTATATATTGGGGAGACATTTTGGGCATTGGTGGGGGGGCATGTGTCCCCCTCAATGTATATGGTGACTACGGCCCTGTCAGCATGCATAATTAGGCTACAGTTGTCTGGGTGCGCAAAGGTGAAGTGGCTGGTCTTGTCATACAAAGTTTGATGGAGTGTCAACTGGACAATATGGAGATATTTACATCTTGAAAGCTGGACTACAAATGTGGATAGACAGGGAGAAACACACGCAAGCCTAAGACGTGGTAAGATACGATATTCCTCACTATATGAAGTGACTGATAACAAGATCTGTATAATGGATTGTAAAGAAATCCGTCAAGTTTTTATTTTGTAGACAATAGATCTGTATTTATAGCATGATGGGATGACAGCACAATGATGTGTGTGGTCCTGCACTTTCATGTGATATGTGTGGCATTTCTGTGCGAGCCTGCATTCACGAGTAATCCATCCAAGAGTAACGTGTGTGCAAAGCTGTATGAAAGCTCTGTTATACATCATTTTATTGTATTTTTTCACTGTGAAAACATTGGATTACCGACAAGTGCTTGGTCTTGTCGGAAAGCTACAATTCTGCTGTTTCCGCTGATATGCGTGGCTTCTTTCTAGGATGCACGGTCGCGGAGAAAATCCACAGAGAAGAACGGGTGTAAATTTGGACGCACTATGCGTCGTTCGGGCCCATAGTCTAAACTTCTCAGTTTCAACATTTTATTGAGAACATTTAGGAACAGTGCTGCACATTAACTTTTGTCTGCACATTGTTTTTGTCGCCATTGTTGATGAGTCTGAGGTGCGAGTCATGCGCTCTCGCTCCGCCTCCACCTCAGGTACCGAAATTTGGCACCGTTTCATTTTAAGTGAATCGGTACTCGGTAGTACCGACATGAATCGGTACCAAGTACAAAAAGTACAGAGTTTCGGTACCCAACCCTAGTCGTTACTATAATAAATTTCCCCCAAGTTGTGATATTTATGTATATCCAAAAGTCTGTTAATATCAAAGACTTTATAATGTTTAAAAGTAGGTGTGTTTTTTTTCCACCTAGAAATGTGGACATTTCTTTTGGGCATGCATCTCTAATCCAGCCTTGGTTAGTTGGTTTGTGTACAACCATGGCAACAAAGAGCTGATCCTAAACAGGCAAGCGAGCATTCATTCATTCATTCATCTTCTAACTGCTTCATCCTCTTGAGGGTCGCGGGGGGGCTGGAGCCTATCCCAGCTGACATTGGGCGAGAGGCAAGCGACCATGTGTCACCAAATGCAATAAAACCCGAGTTGAGATGCGTATTCTTGATGTGCTGTATACGTGTCCAAAGAATGCTTCTAAACCCGAATAACATCAGCCTATCCCACCTGTCCTAATTGGAAAATGCTTTGTTTGGGAAAAGGTCCAATTTGGAATAATATCCAAACAGGATATGCTGTTTACACAGCCCCTATAAAATTCAGAATATTGTCATATTCAGAATTTTAGAGCCATATTAGTGTGCATGTTAATGTAATCACTTAACCATGACTGCCATCTTTCCTTAGCTAGCTTTAAGTCTACTTCAGCTGTGATGCAAGGATACTGTGGGGCAGTAACCTTTTGAAAGATGGCGGTCAGTGTTTAGAGATGTTTCCACCAAGATGTGATTTATTATTGGAATTTCCTATCAATACAGTTCCAGAGAGATAAGAGAGATGAAGATCTGTGTTTGTGATGGAGTGTACATGTATGAGGAGTAGAGAGACAGTAAGAGAGAAACGAGTACTTCTCCTTTAGGGAATATGGTCTTACACTCAAGCACATATCCCATCTACAGCTACACAATGCCATCTACAGTATTAATTCTCCACTTAACTACACCTGGACACATTTATCATTGAAACACTTGTAGTAATGGGGTTACTGCAGTTAATGGAGATAAACTTTACGCACACCAGTTGCACACATACGTTTTGTTTTGATCAGTAAGTCTGTGGCTGTGGTATTCTACTTGAACTGCCAAGTCTGTGTTTCCAGTCAAAATATTAGAACAAATGAAGCTGAAACAGGTACCACACACATACACACATACACACACACACACACACACACACACACACACACACACACACACACACACACACAGCAGGAGGAGCTACATGGACCAACACTGCCCTCTAGTGGCTACAATGTATTCTCACAAATACTGAAATTAACATCTCCTTGTCAAATTGACCACTTGGAGACCTTCAGCCATTATCTTGAATTTGCTTTAAATGGCAGGAGGTGGACAAAACATTTTATTCTTTTATGCTGACATGTGATACAGCAAAGTGTCTGTCTGATTCCCTGGGACCATATTCACAAAGCTTCCTGGTGCTAAGAGTTGCTCCTAATGACAAAATTCTAAGAAAATTCTCAGAATTCCCCCTTGAAGTTAAGACAAGGTCCTTGTAAAGATAAAAATTATGAACGGAGCATCTCAGACTGCTCTGAGAACTTTTCTAAATCACTCCTAAGCTGGGACTCCTTACTAAAACAATTTAGACGAAGTCAGGAGCTCTCTGAGAGTGCTCTCAGAATGTTTGTGAATACGGCCCCCGGGATACTGTGGTCACTCATAACTTCAACACTGTTTAAAGTGGAGTCAGGAAATACTGTTTACAATACACTGACAGACAGAAAGTCAGAGAGATTTTAAAAAAAAAAGGGGGGGGTGAAGGAAAGAGAGACAGTCGGAAAAAGAAAACCATTATCTAGTGATTAAGCAAACATTTTAACAGTGTAAATGAGTTTGACGCAAGTAAAAAAAGATATTTTCCAGGCAGTGTTTTCTGAAGAAAAAAAGAGATCTTAAAAGGTGGATTTTTACCATCCTCCACTCAGTACTGGTACCATCATACTGCAGATACTGTCTATATTATACAAAGAATACATCTCAGTAATGACCTAAAAGGGCCAGTGCCCATTGAAAATTTGATTAAGTAGATTCTATATGGGTCAATTTTTACAAATTAGAAAAGAGGTTCATTGATTAAATTAATACAAATCTTACAGCTCCTGACATAGTGTCATAAACCCAATGTATTTTTGATACCAAGAACATTAAAGATTAATGTAGAAGCCAAGAAAGGAACGTAGTAACACAAAAAGTAACAGTTTTCACAGTTTTCTGAAAGAATACTATATGTGTATTCAGAATTACTGCAATACATACGTTTTTTTGGCCACTTGAGGGTAGCAGAAACAAGCTGTGAACATTGACCTTTTAAAGGTATACAGTGCAGGTATTGTGTGTTACTGTGCCAGCGAAAAAGCCAACCATAGATTCCTTTCGCTTGTGGTTTGTCAGTGCTGTGTCTCTTGGGTGCCTGCTGAATACAGGCCGTATTCACCAAGTGTCCTAGGGGTGAAGATTTACTCTTTGAGAGTAGGCGTGGGCCATATCATATCATTCACGATAATACCGGTATAATTTTTTAAATCATACGAAAGATTAATTTCGTGATATTTACGATATTTCAATTGTTGACATATGACGTCATACTGTTACCCACAGCAACAACAAGCATGGCTGAAAGTGAAATTACTACGGACTCTGCAGTGGTTCTAAAAAGAGGAGAAGCTCCAGCAGTGTGGAATAAACTGTGGCGTCCTGAATGTTTTATGAACAGCCCCAGACTTCTCAGACTAGTTACCGTGAGTTACCCTTCCTGTAGAAGGGAACTCATTCAGCAGCTCCTTTGGCAGCAGCACAGCACCTCTCCCTCTCCTTTCTCGCCTGTGCACGCGGGAGTTGATGTCATCAAGTTATTGTCATAAACCTATGTTGATATAAACCTACACGCCAATCGCAGTTGGACAAAAAACTACATACATGTGAATGTGCAGTAGTTGTGGTATCATAACAGCCTGTCACAGGTTACAGCGTGATGATCAGAGGAGAAATGGCAGAGCATAAAGGTCCAGGTGGAAAAAAAGAACAACTCAATCATTTAGGATTTTACTAAAAGTAGGAAAGCACCTTTTGATTTATATATATAGATCCCAGGGTACATTTTTTGTATTTGGGAGCTGTTTAAATGTGTAAGTTGTGGAAGATTTAATTTATTTGTACTATTAATATTGTATACAGAATCTGAATCTCACTCCGAGTTACTGTTGTTGTTTACAAACTAAAGAAATGAGAGATGATTTTAATTTTCACTGAATATTTGACGGCCAACTTTTAGGGTGATCACTTATTTCGTTGCAAATCTATTTTCTTAAATTGTGGAACCTCATAAAGAGAGGAAAATAAGAATGGGAAAATACAGGCAAAGGGCTTTTATCTCTGTTTTGGTCTTCACTGACTCCTAAGAAAAACATCTTTAGGTGGTAGATGCTCCATTTGCTTCACCAGCTAGACGCCAACTGTCTGTTCTGTACTTGGCAGGTAGTGGCCAGTAGGTTTATAAACGCACACTCTTTAATTAAAATTACCATTAATGATAATTTTTATTAGCAAATATTAATTAATGCAGCTGTTGTGATATTTTATACCATGATTCATTTTGATTTTTGTTTTGAGACACACCTATCTTATTGTAAACCAGCCACTTAGTGTTTGCTGCACTGCATCATCAGCTGCCGGTAAATTTATCGATGGCTCAGCATCGTGGACACAACAGACTGCTGCTGAGATTGAATCTGTGACCTTTGCTGACAACAAGTTTTAACCACTAATCCATCCTGCTGCTCTTCATCTGATAGCTGATGTAGTCACCCATGTAAAGAATCTCTCTAGTGACCCTGACACTGGCCCACCGACCCTATGACACCGCAGTAGCTGATTTTTACTATTTTCACCCAGATGGAGATTGCACGCACTTGTGGAAAACACTGCCACTTCCCTGTTGCTAGTGAAAGTGAATAATCTCTGCTCGTGTTTAATTGATGACTTGTCTGAGCAGTTAAATAGTTGTAAAACAGCTCTTGACAGTAATATAACATTTCATAATAAAGAGATAAAATGGACTGATTGACCAGATGATCAACCAGTTGATTTATGGATTATTCCTTTCCAAAATCTACACATTGAAACATCAAGTTTTTTTAAAGAGATGAGACAGATTGCTGAACAGGATCTGTTTATTAGATCAACTGAAATTAAATCAGAAGTGTCAATATATTTCCAGCCAGCCGTGATGTCATCGAGGCTCGACACTCTGCTAGAAATGACATCATGATTGGTGATGTGACATCACCATGGCAGATGCAGATGACATGGAGGTGATCTTCACAGGTGCTTGCCACAAACATAAGGTCTCTTCAGATGGCAAGGGACATCGTTGGGAGCACCTAGAGTTAAAAAAATAACAAACAATTAGGGCTGCAGGGAGTGACTGTTTTAATCATGGATTAATCTCACCACTGTTTTCAGATATAAAAGAGGTAATCAATGCGTACCGAGGTAGTTCAGCTCCAAGCAGTGTTCTGTCTTGCCAGCGTTGTCGGGCTGCCCTTTACCCCAAAAACCCTTGCCAGTAAAAGGGGAACCATCACTCCACATCCACACACCCTCCTGAAACAAAGTTATAAGGGTCAATTCAGTTCAGTCACAAGAATGATATTTTTCTATCATGTATACTTACCTTTGATGTGTCATGAGCTCCAACCCAAGTTTGGTCATCTTTGTTAGTTGCTGTGTTGATGAGCTTTTTGACAAATGCTTGAACATCTGGTTTCTGGACTGATGCCAGATTCCCACCGTCGGCAATGCAGGAAACCTAATGAGAAAGTTTGAAATCATAGAGGGATGAAATGAATTAAATGAAGCCATAGAAATAAGTTAAGCTTCTTCTACTGAATTATTCTCGAAAGAAGTAGCTGTTTCAAAGCATATGGGATAAATACAGTTTGGTAGTTGTAACTCATATTGTTTCTTAAAGTACCTCGGCATCAGCCCAGTCCTTTGAAGCATGGTGGTAAATGTAACAGTGATCTTGAAACTGAGTCCAACCAGAAGGGCAGGTCTTACAAGGCTCACAGCAGTCTAAAACACAGTTGAGGATGGTTAGAAAAATAATAACACAAAGACTGAATCATCTGGCTCACATGGCACAAGTGGGACAGGAGAAAAGTCGCAGTCATGTTCCTCAGTGAGAGTTACTGATCCTTGTAATCATATCTCTGGTAGAGCGACTACACAATGAAAACTGGGGGATAAACTGCCTGTGCTCTGTGAAAAGTACCATTCTAAACTTCCTCTAAAGCTAATATGAGGCTTAAGCAGTCTGAGTTAGACAAATCAAGTGGACATCCTCCAAAGTTACAAAGCACAGAATTCCCTCTCATGTTGTCCTGTTGAGCTGCAGTGGAGGGACAGTAACACAAAGAGGGAATTTTGTACGCAAAAGACTTCAACTTACAAAGATACTAACCTCATTTATCTTACTCAGACTGATGATATCAGCTTTGGGAAAACTTTTGAATAAATCTTTACACTGAAGGAATTTATTCTCCAATACTGGTGCTTAAAGTGCTGTAAGGATTGATATTCTAATGTCCAGTACGAACAGGAGACATGATTACAGAAAGTAAAACCTGGTTCAGTGTTCATTTGGGCATCTGACTGTTGTTTTAAGACAGAAAATATGAACCTATCCTTTAAGTGAATAAGTGCCTGAAGACATTGCAAGTGTATGGATATTATAAATCACCATTGTCATCAAAGCTGTCTGCTCAGAAAAGCAGCCCTCTTTAAAGGATCACTTTGAAAATTATACATAACTTAAATAGCAGTCACAAAGTGCCAGCTGCTGTATTATGACCATCCACCTCCCAACTCTGAGAAGTACCAACCTCCACACTGCGCCTGTGAACATAAAGAAAATATTATGAGCACTTAACTCCACTTTAACCTCACTATTTTTCTTACTTTAGACTTGGTTTTATTGTGTATTTCATTGAGTGTTACCACCTTACCCGCTATCTTTGGTTGCAGTGGTAGTTATTGTGATGACAAAATACGTAAATGACAGATTTTGTTGAGAACTTGATGTTGGTCTCAGAGACACAATGCTAGTGTTTAAAGTTTAGCTGGATAACTCCGAAGATATTTCTAAAATAAATGTTTATATGTGCAGATTACTTACACTTGCTCCAGTCCACAGTCCAATGGTCAGACAGAGGACCGCAATGAAATGAAGGCTTGATGCCATCTGTGTAAATGAAGTAATGCACCACAGATTAAAAGGAATGGTCTAAATGTGAACTTAAATTACAAAATTAAAATCTGAGCTTTTCTTTTTTAATCTGAGCTTTTCTTTTTTGGTGATGTAGGAAGAAAAAATGAACATCAAGTCTACACAATCTACAGAAACAAGGCATTGCAAAGAACTATACATGAAAAGGGGATTTTCCCTTAAAGTGAATGCTAAATGTAACAATGAACAGATGAAAACTTTTCTCTAGATATGAATGATAACAGCTGATGCTATGATGTAAGGCAGGTATAAGCCCCTTACCTTGTTGTGATGATCAGGAGAGGTTGCACTTGCAGCGGTAGCAGGTAGCAGGGTGTCTTTGAGAGGGAAACTCACAGTTTATATACCATCTCTGGGTGTTTTGACTTCAAAGGCTGAAACGCCTCTTTCGTTGATCGCAAGCCAATGTTTAATCATCATTATTAATCAGTTTTTTAATGAGTTATCTATTGGCTTGCACTTGACAAACCCGAATGCTCTTCAAACAAACTGCCTTTTAGCTATCGGCTACAGCATGTGCTACAGGAAATCAAGTAAGAGTTCGTTTTCTGGGTGGCTTTAGCTCAGGAGGTAGGGTCGTCCACTCATCGGAAGTTTGACCCAACTACTCTAGTCCGCATCTCGAAGTGTCCTTGGGCATGATACTCAACCCCTCAATTGCTCCCAATGGATGAGCCTATATTGGTTTGTCAATGCATGTAAATGCTTAACTGAATAGTGGATGGCACGTTGTCCGGGAGCCACCAGTCTATAAACGTGTGCAAATAGGTGAATACATGTAGTGTAAAGGCACTTTGAGTGGTCAGAAGACTAGAGAGGCAAGCACAAGTCCATTTACTGTTTACCAGTTACAATTAAGCAACAGCCATACAATGTATTTACATTTGTTCACCGACATTGGCTTGGGTTTTTTTGGCCAAGCACTTGTGGGATAATTGCTTCACACCTGAAAACCTCTGATGCCAACCCTGTATGTTTTGTTCTTCACCTTTTTTACTGTCTTTAGTGAAACATCTTGACAGTTTGGAATGCCATTAAATTTAGTCTGTCAACCCTAGTCACCCTTGTCCAGGGTGTACCCTGCCTCATGCCCAATGTAAGCTGGGATAGGCCCCAGCCCCCCTGCGACCTCCAACAGGATAAGAGGTTACAGAAAATGAGTGAATAGATGAATGAATAATGGTGAAATGTTTATGAATATCCTGTTACTATATTTTTATCTTATATCTTAAACTGCATGCAATGATATTGTTTTAAACTTCTAACTTTTTTATTACTTAGGCTGCCAACTCAGATCTGGCCAGGGACTGCGGATGAAAACTAGCCTTTTGGCTAATTCCGGTATATTTACACTTCACTGTTCATTAATATGCATTGTCCCTGATAAATAAACAAATAAATAAATAAAATAAATGAAATTAATAGAAATATCAATTAAATCAAAAACATAGTGTTAAAGGTCACACATAATGTGCCGGCCCTTTTCACTGGCTACTACCACTTTCAGACCTGTGGAAAACTATTTTCATTTTAATTAACACACACACACACACACGCACACTGACACACACACACACATGCACAGGTACCCTGTTACCCTCTACCGCTGCAGGTAGATATGCAGGACTGTAAAACATGTGAAACAACCCTAGGGTGGATTCTGTGAATACAGCCAGGAGAGTAAACTGGCTGAAATTAATCTCTCAGGGGTGTTTGCTTAAGATGGTTCTCTTTAACTTCAAACATCCTGGTTGAAAATTAACCCTTTATGGCCTACCATAGAACAAGTCCGCCGGAGTACATCTTTACATTTTTACATACTGTAGTGCCATTTTTGGGAGTATTTTAATATGCTATACATCAATACAACCCTTACATCCCAAATTTTAATAATATGTGTGGACATATGTCCATACTAATTAAAGGAATTGCTAAAAAAGTGCAATAAACCACAAAAAAAATGAAATTCGTTTTTGTTTTTACACATATTTTTCTAAATACAGAAATATCATGGCTGTATCCCTCAAAATTGTAAATGTAATAAAGTTGCACAAAATCCTTTCAAACCACAGAAAACTTATTTTGAGTGTTTTCATAACTTAATTTTTGAGATGCACTCATGTTTATAAAATGTTACAAAAACGAAAGTAAAACGCACATTGTGCACAATTTGCAAAAATACAACATGTACTCCACAGAGCTCAGCTGTCAACTGCTCCTGGAAGGACTGGTGCGTCATTGGCTGCTGCTCCAGTCTGCCACACAGCTCCTTGTGGAGTAAATAGCTGTTTGTTACAGCAGTATCAATATAGTGATGCAGCACTGTCAAATACCACTTCTTGCTCTTTCTCCATGAGGAATAGGAGCCAATCAGCTGGTCTGACAGGTCAACTCCCCCCATGAAGCTGTTGTAATCCTTCACAGCCTACAGCACTGGCACCTGGACTGTTGTATGTCTTCCACCAACCTTGGTCGCTCTTCTTATGGTGTCCCCTGAGAAGGCAGTGTGCATGCAAAATACAAAACGAGAGCGAGAGTGAGAGCCAGTGTATGACTGTAAGCTGAGAGAAATATTTACCACGAAAGAAAGAAAGACACACTCACCTCCCTCGTGTCCATCCACTTCATGTAGAGAAGAGCTCCCTCTCTGATCCACTTGATTGTCCCTCGTTTCCATGTAGGGTGCTCTACATTTTTTATAAGTCATTTTCCATGGCCATTCCTTATTTAGGCTATTAATCTTACATATGCACATAGCATCACCAGAGAGGACGAGGCAGGGAAGAAGCAAGAGAAACTTTGTCCTCGATCTATAATTCCTGTGTATGAAATGTCCGTGTTCTTGCTGCCTTTTTTAAACACATCTGTTGCCTGCATCCAGGCGCCGTCTCGTCACACAATGATCCACCTCACAGACAAACTAGCAAACAAAAGCTCAACTGGCACAATCAAGCAGCTCTCCCACACATGCAGCGCAGAGCTGTATTGCATGTGTGCTACTGCGCTAATTTAATTCGTCTCACAGACTGATTTAACATAGCACGTGCAACAGATGTTGCACTGTAAACTACTAACAAACACATTAAACAGACTTGCAGCTCTGTGTCTTAGTGTCTAAATCATCAACGTGTCTCTTAGACCCCATCCCAACTAGGCTACTTAAGGAGGTCTTTCCTTTAGTTAACACTCATATATTAGATATGATCAATATATCCTTATTAACAGGCTATGTACCACAGTCTTTTAAGGTAGCTGTAATTAAACCTCTACTAAAAAAGCCCACCCTGGATCCAGAGGTGTTAGCCAACTATAGACCAATATCTAATCTTCCCTTTATGTCAAAGATCCTTGAGAAAGTAGTCACAGACCAGCTGTGTGATTTTCTCCATGATAATAATTTATTTGAGGAATTTCAGTCAGGATTTAGAGTGCATCATAGCACTGAGACAGCACTAGTTAAAATTACAAATGACCTTCTGATTGCTTCAGACAAAGGACTTGTCTCTGTACTTGTTTTATTAGATCTTAGTGCGGCGTTTGACACAATTGACCATCAAATTCTACTGCAGAGACTGGATCACTTAATTGGCCTAAAAGGTTCTGCACTAAGCTGGTTTAAATCTTATTTATCTGATCGTTTTCAGTTTGTTGACGTTCATAATGAATCATCCTTACGTACCAAAGTTTGTTTTGGAGTTCCGCAAGGTTCTGTGCTCGGACCAATCCTATTTACTCTATATATGCTTCCTTTAGGTAACATCATTAGAAATCACTCTATAAATTTCCATTGTTATGCGGATGATACTCAGTTGTATTTATCGATGAAGCCAGAAGAAAGTAATCAATTAACTAAACTCCCTAACTGCCTTAAAGACATAAAAACTTGGATGAGCACCAATTTCCTGATGTTAAATTCAGACAAAACTGAAGTTATTGTTCTTGGCCCCAAACAACTCAGAGACTCTTTATCTGATGACATAGTTTCTCTAGATGGCATTGCTCTGGCCTCTAGCACTACCGTAAGAAACCTCGGAGTAATATTTGATCAAGATTTGTCTTTTAATTCTCATTTAAAACAAACCTCACGGACTGCATTTTTTCATCTGCGTAATATTGCGAAAAAACTGACCCGAAAAGATGCAGAAAAATTGGTCCACGCTTTTGTTACCTCTAGGCTGGATTACTGTAACTCTCTATTATCTGGTAGCTCTAGTAAGTCCTTAAAAACTCTCCAGCTAATTCAGAATGCAGCAGCACGTGTACTAACAGGAACTAAGAAACAAGATCATATTTCTCCTGTTTTAGCTTCTCTGCACTGGCTCCCTGTAAAATCCAGAATTGAATTTAAAATCCTACTGTTAACTTATGAAGCTCTAAATGGTCAAGCTCCGTCATATCTTAGTGAGATCATAGTGCCTTATTATCCCACCAGAACACTGCGCTCTGAGAACGCAGGGTTACTCGTGGTCCCTAAAGTCTCCAAAAGTAGATCAGGAGCTAGAGCCTTCAGCTATCAGGCTCCTCTCCTGTGGAATCATCTTCCTGTTACGGTCCGGGAGGCAGACACCGTCTCCACATTTAAGACTAGACTTAAGACTTTCCTCTTTGATAAAGCTTATTAGTTAGGCTTATAAGCTTATAAGCTAGTTAGGGCTGGCTCAGGCTTGCCCTGTACCAGCCCCTAGTCAGGCTGACTTGGGCCTAGTCTGCCGGAGGACCCCCCTATAATACACCGGGCACCTTCTCTCCTTCTCTCTCTCTCTCTCTCTCGTATTCTATTACTGCATCTTGCTAACTCGGCCATTCTGGATGTCACTAACTCGGCTTCTTCTCCGGAGCCTTTGTGCTCCACTGTCTCTCAGATTAACTCATATCGCAGCGGTGCCTGGACAGCGTGACGTGTGTGGTTGTGCTGCTGCCGTGGTCCTGCCAGATGCCTCCTGCTGCTGCTGCTGCCATCATTAGTCATTAGTCATACTTCTACTGTTATTATACACATATGACTATTGTCACACAAGTATACTGCCAGATATTAATACATACTTTCAACATATTGTACCACAGTAGCCAGAACTATAACTATAATATTATTACTTTCAATAATGTTGTTGTAAGCTACTGTCATTACCTGCATCTCTCTCTCTGTCTCTCTCTCTGTCTCATTGTGTCATACGGATTACTGTTAATTTATTATGCTGATCTGTTCTGTACGACATCTATTGCACGTCTGTCCGTCCTGGAAGAGGGATCCCTCCTCAGTTACTCTTCCTGAGGTTTCTACCGAATTTACCAATTTATATTTATAACACCTGTGAGCGGAGTGATTTTACTGTTACAAATCCCAGTGATGTTATACTCTATATCAGGACTCACGGAATGCCTCCCGTCCAATTTCAAATTACTCGGTCAGAACTAACTGTTGTATAAATATCGATATATCGTACATAATCGTTATATCGCCGAGCCCTACTACCACCCCAACCCCACCACCTGACCAGTAAGTTTGCAAACTCTTAGATTTTTCAATCTAAGGAATAGACAATGAACTCACCAAATGTCAAGACATTGTATATTCTTTTATGTATTTGCCTCGTTAAAGTGAGAAAAACATCCGTACACCTTCTGAATTCAAGATTCTCTCTTTTACTGAACAAAGACTGACGTCAGCTTAATTGTCTTGTTTACTCAGTAAATCATCAAACTCGATAGAAACACAAAATTCACCAAAACCATGTTGGTTAATCTTGTTAGTCATTTAGTTGGTTAGTCCGCCGTTTCAATAATCACCAGCTCTGGTTTGGGCGAAACATACACAGGGATAAAGGAAAATATAATCTTTTGACTGAATTTCTTTTCACACTGCAGCCAAGTCATGTATCCCATCTGCAATTCATAAAACGTATATTTGAAGCCTGCTAAACTGCACTTGTCTATATGAGTTTTATTGAGGGTGATGTGAAAACCAAGAATACAGCAATATCAGTATAACTGGATGGATCAGGACATGAAATGATTATTGGATGAAAATCTATTTTGTATTTGAAATTATACTAGTAAAACACTATATAGCCTAAATTGGTAGCGGGTTGCAGGCTGCTAGGCCATCTTCAAGGTCAAACAAGGGCAAACAATTTACATAAATGAAATAGCCTCGCCACGTAACAACAGGATTTGGATCATTTCAGCCTGGTTAAATAAATCTGAGGGTTGCTATTTTCAAGACTCACAGGGCTATCTTCAGAGTCTAGCAATTGCAACAAAATACAAACAGTGGCTTCATAACAATGTCACATACATGAATATACCCATATTTAAAACAATAACATCAAATGTGAGTGCAACACTACAATTTGTCAAAAAACTCATTTTATTGGGGACACACTGAATCAATAATGAATGCCCCCATGTAGAGATTCCACATCTCTATCCTCTTGACATTGTGTGTAAAATGGTGTCAAACATTGTCCTCAGAACTTAATTTGAGAGAATATAAAATGTATGAGCAGCACTGTTTGTTCTGTCAATAAAGCTGAAACGTGTGAACAAGTTAACTTTGAACAAACACCTCTGAGGGTTTAGTTATGATGAAACTGTTTAACTTTAGAAACATTCTGGCTGACTCATGCCTTGATCAGTCACACCATGTTGCTATAAATCTTTTAACAGAGAAGACAAAGCCCCCAGGTTTCCAGCAGTGGTGAATTACAGGGGCTCTATATAAAATTTCAAGCGTATGAGTTGTCCGGACACAGTTATCAACATAGAGGCAACAGTGCTGACAGAGGGGGAACTGGAGGGTGGATGCTACGCTTCCACAACAACGCCATCCCAGTATCAGCAGTAACTGCCATATGAGTGCAGTGCAAAGCATCAGTGATGAACTAGCCAGTGGGATACATACATTCCACAACACAAAGGCACGGTAGGACCAGCTTACATCCCAGACCGAGCTGTTTAACAGTCCCAACACCTAAACAGCAACAGCAGGGCAAGAAGGCGCTGATTAAAGCAATAAGCAACACGCAGCTCTACAAAGAAATACGATTTTTAACAATTTTAAATAGTAAAAAAAAATCTGAGAGGAGCAGCAGCGAGTACATTATACATTTTACATCATCCAAAACACAGGAATTAGACTCTAACAACTAAATTTAGAGCACAGTAATATGAGGTAAAGATGTGAAGCACTTAATTTTTACAAAAAGATGGTATGTTTTGTTTTACAGGATGCTTCCATGCACCAGTCAAGTTGCACTTAGATGGTGCTTCCCAAAGTCAAGGAAGGATCCTGAAACGGAAGGAGAAGCTAGGAAGGAGTTTTGCGTAGCCTCTATAAGACCTGACTTAAAAGGACCTGTCCTTCCAAAAAAGTATCCTTGACTTTGAGAAGCACTGACAGTTCACATCCATGTCTGTGGAAACATGGATGCTTCACACACATCCACCCCCGGAAGCACAGAACTATACAATCAGCACAGTTTCAAGGTGGACACCCAAGATTAAGGTCACCAATTCAGTATCTGACCAATTGTCTCCCTTTCTGATCCTGAGATATGACACTGAGTCATGGCCAGGAAAATGTTTCTGCTGAACATTATGATGTCACAGTTCAGTTGACCTATGACACTTTGGATATAAGACGTCATGACTTCATCATGACACCCTATTAGACCTCTGTGTTAAGTTTTGTCATAATTACATATTGATTCTTGAGTTATGGCCAACAACATGTTTTTGAGGTCACAGTGACCTTGGCCTTTGAGCACCAAAAGATCAGTTTATTTTTGAGTCCAAGTGGACATTTAGGCCAAATTTGACTAAATCTTTCTCAAGGCCGTCAGGAGATATTTTGTTCATGAGAGTGAGACAGATGCAGGGCCACAGTTACTTTTGACCACCAAAGTCTAATCAGTTCACTGTTAAGTCCACGTGGATGTTTGTGTCATATTTAAAGAAATTCCCTCAAGGTGTTCTTGAGATACGCGGTCATGAGAACAGGACATACTGACAGACGGACAGACAACCCGAAAACAAAATGCCTCTCACCACAGTTATGGCCAGGGCGAAGGCAAAAAAATGAAAAGGGATTTCAAGGGTCCTAAACATGGGCCACCGTACAGAGAGTAAACAGAAAGTGACTGCTGGTTTAATTAGGCCTACTATACACTTAAATGTGCACTGAAGCAACCCAGCAATCTGCGTTGATATCAACTAGACTTTTATGACAAGCCCAGCTATAAAGCCTGCTTCTACAAAACCTGTCTGTTTAGTTTTCTGCAAATAAACGTATGATAATTCCCTCAAAGAAAAGGTGCAGTAGCAGTGGATAAAAAAAGTTAACAGACTTCTACGTCACAATTCAGAGAAGATGCCTGTTGAGCTACTTTTACAGCACTTCACATACAATGATACACTGACGTGCAGAATATAGGTAATATACGTGTGTCATTTCATCAAGTGCCCAAACAAAAAATAGCCAGCATTCACTATGTTTATCAGAGATTTAAGAAAACGAATGAGGGCTGGTGCAGGGCGAACACAGGGAATGTTTAGTTCTCCTAAAAACTAAACACAGAAGTATTTTCTATTTGTTTCCTCCTGTGGAAGGAGGGAAATCACCTTGCCCAGTGTAGTGGGGATCAAATGTTCAACAATCTGTTGTGAGGATCAAATGTTCAACAATCCAAGGCTAAAGAAACCTGACAAGTATAAAAACTGATTTTTCCTTCCTTGTTTGTTTGTTCATCCTCTCATCTTGTGTCAGGCATCACCACAGCACAGGTAACATATTCCTGGCTTACCACTTGCCTTTCAAAATGAATTTTTAGTTTGATATATTTTACTTTGGATTCTCCTAACTCATTCGTGCTAACCTACAGTCACTGGTGTTCTGCATCAGACTACACAGTAAAATTATTTTGTCAAATATCTTTCCACAGATGGCATCAGGTTTCCACTTGGTTTTCTTCCTCTGTTTGGCCAGCAAACTACTGATTGTAGGAACGGCAAGTAAAATTCACTGCAAAATTTCTTTAATTTTCTCTTGTAGGTTTGACTGGCAGCTTGACTAGGTTGTTCTGTAGGCTTCTTTCTCTGAAGAACATGACATCTTGTTTATGCTTGACATGCAGTGAACAGCAGTATTCCACGTTTCTTAACCGAAAGATGAAAATCAAATTAACAGCAAAGAACTGTTAAAAGTTATGGGAAACTCCTGACAGGTTTCAATTGCGTATGTAGATGCATGTTTAAGTTGTCTTAACCTGACAGGATAGTGAGCTGCTGTGACATTGTTGCTACCCCTGAAGACATTATGGAACTTCATATTTTCATTGTTTCATCAGTGAGAAAGAATGTTATCGGGTGTTTATTTCGTCCTACACGTTATTTATTTTACAATCACTATACTATTTCTTGTATTTGATTGTATTGATAGAGCATTGCGACTACTGAAGTAGCTATTTTGACTGTGCTTTCCATGTTCACAGAGAGCAGACTCTAATGAACCTGACTTGCCAGGTTGGTAAGATGCGCCTTATTTATACTTGGATTAACTTTTCTTCATTTACAGCTGAACTCAATGGAAAATGTTTATAAAAAGATTAACTTTGTCTGGTTTGCCCAGAAGGCTAAACTCCTTGATTACACTAATATTATCTTGGATTATGTTAGCATTATTATTATAGTAGCAGATAGAGGATTATTTTTAAAATATATTTATTAACTAAACTGACCAAACAGCAAATGTAATTTTCTCTCATTTAGAGCAACTTTAATATTAACATTAATTTGGCAAAAAATTATCCGTACATGAAAATGTTTGCTCTGTGTTGCTCTACCAGACTAGCGATGTAGTAGATTGTCTATATAACAATGACATAGACTGATAGTAGATTTGTGAAAAACAACAAATTGATATAAACTATAAAAATGCAAAGTTTCCGTCAAGGAGCCAAATAATTTTAACTGGACCACAATGCTTCTGCCTGGGTCAAGACCTTTGAATCTGCCCCATCCTTTGAGTTTGAGTTGACTCACTTATCTGGCAATCATGACACAAATCAGCAGATGGTCAGACTGTCTTTTGGTCAACAAAATACAATCCAATGAGCACAACAGGGGGACTGATGCCACTGTCAAGCTGTTAATGTGTTGTCAAGCAGTGCACTAGAACCAATGAAGAGTGATTACAACAATGGCGAGCTCTACAGACAAGACAGACGCTGCTACCAAGGCTGTTCCAATTTAACATGTCTTTTCAATATTGCTAGACATGGTAGTTACTTTTTACCTAGCATCGCTCTACTCTTAAAAATCTGGCAAAACAAATATGTTGGCAATATGTTAAAATCAAGCTGATGAATGGTTGGGAAAATCAAGGATGACATGATGTCAGACTGAAGATGGAAACAGTCTTAACTAGTTGACAATTCTGTCTGATATCAGCAAACAACACCTTGATTCACATCCAGCTGGGGACCTTTTCTGCATCTCTCTCTCATGCCCTGTCATCTCTCCACTAGTACTATCTCATACTTGCCCAAAAATGGCTTGTAATCCACAAGCCACGGTGGTAGGTCAACAAAAAAGTTCATTTCCAACCCTGCATCTGTTTCTACATACTTGAGTGGTATATTGGTACAATCAACACAGACTGCATTTGCAGTTCAGTGGTCAAAATTGTGGTGTGTGTTAATGTCAGTATGTGAGACTGACCTCTCCTCTAACTAAACTTTCATTTATTTGCTCTATCTTTTGAGTTATCTTCTATCTGACATAATTTGCATTGCAGTTCCTGGCTGTCCTCCTGATTGGACTCGGTTGGACTCTCGTTGCTTCATCTTCCAAAACACTGAGAGGAACGCGGGAGATGCAGAGGTATTGGAACAATATCACAAAGTGCTGCTGATGTGGCTTTGACACAGTTTGCTGTTAACAGAATCAGTTGTTCCACCTGCTGGTCTGTTGGTGCAAGGCTTTATTTATAGGATGGACTGGCATGAATTTTTTGTATAGACATTCATGGTCCCCCCAGGATAAATGCAGTGAAGTTTGGTGGATAGGGGGGCACTGATCCAAAAGAGGTTAAGCACCACTGCTCTTTGGGGTTGTAAATGATGTCCATGTATAAGCCTCTCTAATCCTTTAACTCATTCTTCTCTGTTAACATGCAATTACTTCTTCCTTTTCATTTTTTTTTCTCACCTCTTCTCCCCCAACAGAGAGTCTGCAGCTCTCTTGGTGGGAACCTGGCCTCGATCCACCGTGCTGAGGAACTCATGTTACTTAAGGAACTGATTTACAAAAGGTCTGGCTCATACTCAAGAGCCTGGATTGGATGCCATGACGGAGTAAAGGTAAGGCATTTAAAAACACAAAGGATCTGATACAGCTGTGCCTTGTTTTTGTAGAAGTAGCCTGTAAGTTCCAATCTTCAAAACTAAGCTTTTTTTCCAGGAAGGAATGTGGATGTGGACTGATGGCTCAAAGTTTGACTACCAAGCCTGGGGTCCTGGGGAGCCCAACAACAATGGAAGAACAGAACACTGTGTAGAGATGAACTGGAGAGGTACAAAAATCCAAATATTACCTGAGTTTATTATGGTAATTTTTAATTTTTTTTAAATGAATGGATTCCTGAAACCCACTTCTGAACTACTGATGTAAAATATTGAGTCAGGCATATACCTGAACTTCTGATAGTCATATTTAGTCAATAGTTGTTTATCATGTCTATTAAGAGAGACATTTACTGTTAGTAAAATATGTAAAATCATTTGTGAGTAAGTTTCAGCCTGCCACACTTAAGACCTTTTTTATTTATTCTTACAGAGCAATACTGGAATGACATCCCGTGCAACGTTGGCAGACCTTTTGTTTGTGCAAAAGACTTGTGATGCCTCCCACCATTGACTGACATATCTGCTGTGACGATGTCTCTTCCACCACATTGATGGCACTTCAGTGACATGCAAAAAATGTCTTTCTT
This sequence comes from Epinephelus lanceolatus, assembly GCF_041903045.1. NCBI lineage: Eukaryota > Metazoa > Chordata > Actinopteri > Perciformes > Serranidae > Epinephelus > Epinephelus lanceolatus. The sequence continues at coordinate 4,916,100 of NC_135741.1, read as the reverse complement.
GGAGTGAAATGCAATCATTTGTTTACATTATGTTCATTTTTGTAATTTGTCAGAGTAAATGAATTTAGAAAATGTTAGTAAATTTCTCAAGACTCAAAGTAAAATACTAAATGTCATGTAAAATTAAGTACATGTATGTAAAGAATCAAACCGTGTCTGTGTTTTAAAAACAAACCCATGCCTCTGTCTGTGAATTGCATACACATTAAACTAGGGAATACTCAACTTGCTTTGCCCAGGGGCCTCTTTTGCAAAATGGGTGGAGGCCAGGGGTCAGTTAATAAACAAATACTGATTATATTTATCAGTATATATTTTCAACCTTTCAACATTTGCTGTCCTCCCTTAACTTTGTCAAGAGGCAAATCCAGTTGCTCCAGGTCACATGTAAACAAGGGGTGTTTCTGGGAATGGGGCTGACATTTGGGGTTGGTCCAGACCTCTGTGCTTCTGCTTTTTATGCAATCTGTCACCTTATTTGCATTCAAAACACCACAACAAATCCCACAGTGAATCAATTTATTTCACTGTTACTTACAAAATGATTGGTGGGCCACCCAGCACCCTATCACAGGCAGATTTGGCCCCGAGTATCACTGCATTAAACCCCAGAGTGCGATAATCTACTACTTTCCTTCACATATGAGTGGACATCCTTAAAGAGCAGCCTGTTCAAAATCTTGTTTTTACTGACCTCCAGTGGTTGAGGTTGCCACATTGCTACAGTGATGTTAACATGTACTCAGGGTGTTCAATACACTTTCCTTAAAAACATAAATAGCAACAGTGGAAGCAAAAGTGCAGCAAAGTGCACATTAGTGGCCAAACACTCTCTTTAAGCTCAGTCTTATGCCTGGTTCACATTACACGACATTTCTGTCCGTTCTGACAGTCACAATGTCACATTACACGATTGTAAAGTCATAAAATCGTGCCGTGACTTGGCCGACAGACATGACACACTACACGATGGTCCACACCAATCATCCCCGGTCTTCTTTCATGACGTGTGATGTCATCGGGTTATTCTTGTCCTATTTTTATTAATTTTACTATTATTTCAGTCACTGTGTCCATTCATGTGCCAGCCGGAATGTTGTAAAAAAAAAGTAAAAAGTAAAAAAGTAAAAAGTGCCAACAGATGGCAGGAGCTAGCCTGAGTGTCAGACTGAAGCTCGCAGAACCTTCAGTCTGACATGGCTTCCACTGAAGGCGATTTACAAGGGGGAGGGAATTTGATTTTTCCCTAACCAATCAGTAGAGATCAACGACTCACCCAGAATCTGACATCATTAGTATCCATGCCTCGGGGGTGCCGAAAACAAGTGAGCATTGCCCGTTTAAAATGTCTCCGTCGTCGTGCACGCCCAGCTGCATCGCCGTTAAATCCAGTTTAGCAGCTTCCTTAATTTGGTCCTCCATTAACGCGAGTAGTGGCGAAATACCTCGATAGCATCGTTTAAGGGCCAGTGTGTAAAATGGGTTGAAAACAGTGACATCAGTGGTCAAATTCTAGATTGCAGGGCTCACTCTCTCACCCCTCCCGTCGGGTAAATGACGGTGGCCTCGTAGGGACAAAAAGCCTTGCGCACGACTTTTTCAGGAGTAGGTCTATCTAGCGACGAGGTGAATGTTTATTTAGAAATCTAAACCGTGTTACTATATTGTAATGAATCCTTCACGAGCAGGAGACCAGAGGAGCGTTCGGGAAAAAGGCCCGTTTATTTGAGCACTCCAGAAACTCCGGTAACACTCCACTCCGTCCCAAACTCTGACTCTTCTAGCGTAACAGACACACTTCATAACTTTACACGCATACTCGTTTACCATACCGAGTGGGGACCCCCTTCCCCTCTCTGCTCCGCCAATCTCCAGCCCGCACACTGACTGACAGTGTAGCCAGTAAACAGAGCTCAGCTGTTTATTTAGCCTAGCAATATCTCCGGACTATAGTGGCTGCAATGGACGACTTTGAACGCGATTTTGAAGAGTTCCTTGTAGCGGACACAGACCCAGAGCCATACCTGTTTGAGCCAGAGCATACAGATGAGGAACTCCATGTGTTTGATGCTGAGCGGGTGAGAAGAGAGGCTGAATGCACAGAATGGGATTCGGTGCTACTGCTGCCATTGTTGGGGAGATATATCATCAGGAGGAAAAGCGCCGCAGAGAGTGCATCACAAGGAGTGAAGTTATGTCTTCTTTTCCTCGCAGATGACGGTTCGGGTTCATTCTCTCCTGTTGTGTGGTAAGTGTGGGCCATTCGCAAACTTTATAACTAAAAAAACTTTTCACTACTCTCTATCGACAAACTACTAACACTCTGCTGTTTCTTCCTCCTTCTTCCTTCCTTCCGCTGTCTTCGTTGGTTTATTTATACACGCAAAACGCATTCTCTGGCTGGCTGGATTGTCCACTCTGTCTGCCGTACATACATGGCGGCGCAAGATGGCGACCTCTCTAAAGCAAGGCCCTTGCTATATATATACATATATATATATATATATATATATATATATATATATGTATATATATATACAGTGCCCTCCAAAAGTATTGGAACAGTGAGGCCAATTCCTTTATTTTTGTTGTAGACTGAAAATATTTGGGTTTGACATCAAAAGATGAATATGGGACAAGAGATCAACATTTCAGCTTTTATTTCCAGGTATTTACATCTGGATCCGATACACAACTTAGAAGATAGCACCTTTTGTTTGAATCCACCCATTTTTCATGAGAGCAAAAGTATTGGAACATGTGACTGACAGATGTGTTTTGTTGCCCAGGTGTCTCCCAATTACATTGATTATTCAAACAATAAATAGCACTGAATGTCTGAGCTCAGTTTCAGATTGGGTACGATAGGTTTTGCCTGTGCAGACTGCATTTAGAGGTGGAACCAACATGAAAACCAGAGAGCTGTCTATGGGTGAAAAAGAAGCAATTGTGAATCTGAGAGAAGATGGACAATCAATCAGAGCCATTGCACAAACATTGGCCATAGCCAGTACAACCATTTGGAATGTCCTGAAGAAGAAAAAAACCACTGGTGTACTAAGCAACAGATGTCGAACAGGTAGACCAAGGAAAACATCAGCAGTTGATGACAGAAACATTGTGAGAGCTGTAAAGAAAGACCCTACAACAACTGTTAGTGACATCAGCAACAACCTCCAGAGGGCAGGAGTAAAGGTATCACAATCTACTGTTCGCAGAAGACTTCATGAACAAAAGTACAGAGGCTACACCAGAAGATGCAAACCACTCATTAGCAAGAAGAATAGGAAGGCCAGGCTGGAATTTGCCAAAAGGTACAGAGATGAGCCTCAAAAATTCTGGGAAAAAGTTTTATGGACTGATGAGACAAAGATTAACTTTTTCCAAAGTGATGGAAAGGCGAAAGTTTGGAGAAAGAAAAGATCTGCTCATGATCCCAAACATACAAGCTCATCTGTGAAACACGGTGGAGGTAATGTCATGGCTTGGGCTTGCATGGCTTCTTCTGGGACGGGCTCTTTCATCTTCATTGATGATGTAACACATGATGGCAGCAGCAAAATGAACTCAGAAGTCTACAGAAACATTTTGTCTGCTAATTTAAAGAAAGATGCAACCAAACTGATTGGGAGATCCTTCATCATGCAGCAAGATAACAACCCAAAACACACTGCCAAAACAACAAAGGAGTTCATCAGGGGCAAGAAGTGGAAGGTTTTAGACTGGCCAAGTCAGTCTCCAGACTTAAACCCAATAGAGCATGCATTTTACCTGCTGAAGAGGAGACTGAAGGGAGTAACCCCCCAAAACAAACAACAACTGAAAGAGGCTGCGGTGAAAGCCTGGAAAAGCATCACAAAAGAAGAATGCAAAAGTTTGGTGATGTCAATGGGTCACAGGCTTGATGCAGTTATTGAAAGCAAATGATTTGCAACTAAATATTAAGTCTCATTCACTTTAATCTATTTTAAGTTTATATGTTCCAATACTTTTGCTCACCTAAAAATTTTGTGTTCCATTACAAATAATGCTATCTTCTAAGTTGTGTATCAGATCCAGATGTAAATACCTGGAAATAAAAGCTGAAATGTTGATCTCTTGTCTCATATTCATCTTTTGATGTCAAACCCAAATGTTTTCAGTCTACAACAAAAGTAAACGAATTGGACTCACTGTTCCAATACTTTTGGAGGGCACTGTATATATATATATATATATATATATATATATAAATATAAAAGCATAATTATAAGGCTACGAAAACCAAATGAATTTTATTTTATAGCGATCATACACTTGTATAAACATATTAATGGGTAGAATATTCAGATTCAGATTCAGATTGACAATAAACCATGCCAAATATTACACACTGGCCCTTTAATGTGGTCTGTAGGATCTGTAGCGGTCGCCATTGTTGCTATCTTCACCAGTTACCCACCGGCATACAGCTTGACATCAGCGTGGCGCTGATTGGCTAATCGCTAGACCCCCGGCGTTCATTGGTCCGTCCATCATTTGGACGAGATAAATCGCAAATTCATTGAAGTATGCCAGACCAGTAATGCAAGCCTACTCAGTTGAGTGGGCGGGGTCTATGGTCTGGAACCAGGCTAGGCAGGAGCGACATCTGAAGTTCCGCATGCTAACTATGACTCCACAACAAGTTCCTGCAAATGTTTCACAATAAAAGCCTATTTAGAAAATGAAGGGATTCTCTTAACCGAAGTCATAAGGGGCTTTTAATTTGAAACACATACAGGAATTGTTGAGTTTGAAAATTCGGAGGGAATAATGAATAAAGACCTGTTTATAATGTAGTCTGTTTTAAATGAAGCTGGTAGCCTCTGCAGTTCTCTGCAGCTCTGTGTTTCGATTGGTCAAAGTGACAGCTGTGACGGGAGAAATCTTGAACGACAAAAAGAAAATCAAACATGCTAGACTTTCTGTTGGAACGTCATGAGGCATCCCAGAGGTGGCGTTGGTTGTCGTCTACTATGACACACTACACGAGATGAAACGATGAATTATCGTGTACGACACCCTTTGTCGTTCACGATCCATGCCGACACCGTACGTCGCTGCAAATGTTCATAGTTGGGAGCAAAACAAGACCCCATCCCCACTGCTATCCGCCTTTTTCTTTTACTTGTAAAACATGTCCCAAAATAGGCAAACATAATCCTTCAAAGTTCACTTGGTAAGTTTGGTGAAAGACAATGAGGGGACATGGTATAATGGATCAGGATCAGAATTTCTTTTGGACTGAACTTCTTTACTGGTGTCCTGGTGGCACAGAGAAGGCGCATGCTCGTGCAGCGACCGGCAGCAAGTACGTCTGTGTCTGTGTACGTGTTGTAAGTGTTTTCTTTAGTGATCCTGGCTTTTAATACAGTGGATCTGGACTGATCAACAAGGTGGATATGGTCCTTGACTAAAACTTGACTGGAAGGTGTGTCTCTTAATGAACAATGGAGTTTACAGTGTGTTTTCTCCTACTGTGGCTGGCGTTCTGCCTTTCTTCTGGTCTACATCTGTCATATGATCAGCCGGCTCGGACTCAATATAGCAGGGAGTTTCTTCTGCAGTGGAGCGACCCCCCGTCAGTTCCTCCCCTGGATCTAATCTTTCCAAGCCTGGACTCCTTTACTGATCATAGGGACGGCGATCAGAAAGACTTTAATGCTCCGCTACGCAAAACGAGGAAGCGGGGCAGACGTGGTGGTTTACTACAACGCCTGCGGAGACAGTCGCTCTCGCACATCCCACTACCGTCCATCATCCTTGCTAACGCACAGTCTCTCCGTAATAAACTTGATGAACTCCAAGCCCAAGCACGATTTCAATATGAATTCAGAAACGCATGTTTACTGGCGTTTACTGAAACTTGGCTTTCGGATAGAGACTCAAATGCGGAAATGTCCATTGAAGGATTTGGCGAGCCGGTCCGCCTAGATCGGGATGCCGGCGTCACTGGCAAATCACAGGGCGGGGGTGTGTGCCTGTATGTTAATGAGCGTTGGTGCAAAACCGTCATTATCAGAGAAAAAGTGTGCACTAAACACACTGAACTGCTGTCCGTGTCCCTGTGTCCCCACTACCTCCCCCGGGAATTCCCCCAGATATTCGTCACCGTTGTGTATATCCACCCGAGAGCCAACGAGGAGGAAGCCTCGGAGTCTATACTAAAAGTGACCCAGAAGCTGCAGTCTCTATCTCCCGATGCTCCTGTCTTTGTCCTTGGCGACTTTAACCACTGCTCATTAAAAAGAACTCACAAAAACTTTTATCAATACGTCACCTGCCCCACCAGACATAATAAGATTCTGGACCTGTGTTATGGTTCTGTCAAAGGAGCATTTAAGTCCCTCCCCCTTCCTCCACTGGGTGGGGCTGATCATAACTGTGTGCAGCTCATGCCAGCTTATCGCTCTGTCCCCAGGAGAGGTAAAATCATCACCAAACAGATCCACAACTGGACTGATGATTCCAAACTGAGCTTGCAGGGTTGCTTTGAAAAAACTGACTGGGACATGTTCAAGGAATCATGCAGTGATATTGATGAGCTGACTGATGGTGCGAAGGCACCACTTTATGCATAAAATGTATAAAGAACATTTCACCTTCAAAAAGCATGCTGCTCATGATGAACCAGTAAGTCAACCTTCATTCTATTCTTTTTGTTCCATTTGACAGACAAACAGGGATAAATATCACATGATCACTGAGACTCTTTAAATAGCACCTGTACTCTATCACTTCTACCCTGAAGAAGACTATGTAAGTCGAAACGCGTTGGTCATCCCTGTTGATTAAAGGATTTTTATTACATTTCAATCAGAGTGCCTCAGACTGCCTTTTTGGCTTTAGCCAGCTCCTTTATTGATCAGGGATAAATATTGTTTTTTTTTTTATTATTATTACTATATAATTTCCTTATGAAAAGTCTGTTATTAAAAAAAAAAAATAGGACAGGATTAGGTTTGAATATTATAAAACTCAATGTTTTAGAGCAACCAGAGTAATGTTTATACATATATATATATATATATATATATATATATATATATATAATCAAAGTGAATTCATATGAGGGGCAATTAGCAGTCAAAATTGAAATAAAAAAATGTGACTGTTGTGTGTTGTTATTAGTCATATCAGTAGACTCCTACATGTAATGAAAGCTAGTTTACAGACCGCATTACTGCTTACTTATCAGGATGTATGCTGACTTCATCAACACAGACCTGAATTCTTAATGTTTACCTTGAAATATCGAGGTCAGCAAAATGAGATGATTGGTCCAGTAATATGCAGGATTAGCTGTGAACAGACAGATACACACATGCACACAATCTCACACACACACACACACACACACACACGCACACACACACACACACACACACACAGACCCACTGGCAGCCCAGCAAAAAAACAATGAAGTGAAATTTGCATGTTCACAATTTATCTTAAGACGGATGCTATCATAAGTTTGCGCTCTTACTCTCCCGACAAGGCTGACAGAAACCACCTGATATCAGATTGCTTCAGGGTTCATCTTCTTGGCTGCTAAACAAAAATGTGGTTGACTGCATGTTACACCTTTTTGTGACAGTAATTTCCGCATTTTCAAACATGATGCCAATCAGAAAACTTGCAACAATCCAAAGCCACCATTTTTCCTTGTTCAGGCTATAATGTTACAAAGCAGTAATGTGTTGTGGGCAGTTACCCTTTCAAATTGAAAGAAATAAAAAGGAAAACTAATGTACACTGGACACTCAATGTGTACAAAATTTTGAAAATTACCACAAAAATAAGGCTTCATTTTTCATCAACAAGAAATTCCCAAAATTTACAGTATCATGAATATATCCTTGACTGCAATGGTTTTTGTGGTACCACCATAGAGTAAATGTCCATCAGGGCAGGGGTACCAGTAGAAATCTTATGAACATATAACAACAGACTGAGTTAAAGATGGGTTAATTTCTTTATTTTCACACATGTGGATGTTCTGCCAAAACTGTGCTGTGGTTATATGTGAATAAAAAAATTTGTTTAACAAAGTGTTGCAAAAACTATTGATTTATCAATACATATCGATCCTGGATATTTAAAACGGTTTCAGTACTCATTTTTTGCAGTATCAATACACCAGCACCAGCTGCACTTTCGCCCTTTCCCTTATTGTTGGCTCATCACTTGTATTTAACATACCCTACAGGTTTTATAATGATTGCACAATCATTTTCTGATTTATTGTCTGATTTGTATTATCCCATGCCCATCTTTTGTATCTGTGGGAAATGTTAAGGATATGTTCCTGGTACCACTTAAGACATTGCTGTCAAGTTTTGTGATGACTGGCCCAAAGGTTTGTGCTAAGCTGTTGTGTGCTAAGCCCCCACTAAAGTTCATTGGTCAATATCTTCGAAACACAATGAGATATCAACAACCTTTTGATAATTTTGATAAGCTTAGTCCAATGATGAGCCACAGAAACTCTGGTACAAATGCGACCTAGAGCTTAGGAGAAGATGTCAAAAATGTGTTTATGAAAAAAAATTCGACCCTGTTTATAGTGCCCCAATCTGGCTGTTTGGCATTTTATTTCTTGAGCAGCATTTGCATACAACTTCCAATCATTGGTGAATGTTTCATGTCCCTATGATGTACCATCTCACAGGAATTTGCAAAAACATTTCTGAATAATAATAATAATAATAATAAACAACACAAAAACAATAGGGTTTCAGTCCTTCAGGCTAAAACTCTAAAACTCTAAACCCTAAAACTCCCTGAACATGACATTTAATGTCCTCCAACCGATGGACAGGGATTAATGGATGAGATGGATGAGAAGAAGATGAGAGGCATCGCACATACAGTGCAACGCTTTCGTATATGCTACACCAATTTAGTGCCAGAGTGGCAAAGACAATGGCCCTATTGAAAACTATTCACATGAAATCTGAACTACCATTTGAAAGACAAAAAAAAAAGTTTTATGGCCTGATGAAATTACATTTGGCCACTTTACTCAACTCACACAGACAAATAAGAATGGGGAAATTGACTTGACAAACATTACAAACAAAGAATCAAGGATACACTGTATTTTTTTTTTTTTTTTGGTTTGTTTGTTGCCTTATTGTTGCATGTGGGAATGCCCCATGTTTTCTGACACCCAAATGAGATGTTTTACATTCTAGAGAAAAGCTAGAGACATGCTATATAATGCCCGACTGGTTTTCCACCACAAAATCTGCTGTCTCTTCAACTGCTCTGCCTGTCACTACAGCAAAAGGTAATAATTTAAAAGGTTTCCTATGTCACTTCAAAATATTTTTTGGAATGTTTCAAAGGTTTCTGTACATATCTTTCACATGCATACTTAATTATCTGGCTACACTGTGTGTCTGAAATAATCTAAGCACTGACTTTCCACAGATGGCATCAGGTTTTCACCTGGTTTTCCTCCTCTCTGTGACCAGTGGACTATTCATTGCAAGAACTGTAAGTAACACTCCACAAAACTTGACTTTGCTTTCTTTCTTTTTTTCTCTTGGACTGTGACTAGACGCTAAAATGCATCTGAGCAAAGATGATTCAGTCATTCCTGATTAAAAAAAATGTAGAGAGCAGGAGATGAGTTTCACAAGTTGATACTGAAGCTGCAGAGTCACTTCAAGGTATTTCTGATGCTAGATGTCTAGTTTATTACAGAACTAAAAATTCTGGAGGCTCACGTGAAAAATAACTCGACCACTTACAAACCAACTGATCCTAAACAGCAGTTACTGGTATGATGTACACACACACATAGACACTCGATCACAATTCTACTGAAGATAAAGATCATTTATAAACAGAGTTGACTTTTGTTGTCAGGTCCAAAAAGATCCCCACACAGAAAACTGATTTATCACAAATGACAAACAATGTCACAGAGATTAGAGTTTTAGCTTGTATGTTTTCATTGGCCCAGCAGCCAAAGAATTAAAATAACTCTTTATTCCATCATTTTGGTGATTTATTGTAGCCTAAATAATATGGACAACAATAATATGTAAAGTTCCCTTTCGATTTGATTGTCGTCCTTTAGTTAATAATAATGTTGATATACAAAACTGTACAAAACATACGACAGTCGCTGTCAGGGTTGGAAATTAACTTTTTCGTCCACCTGCCACTGTGGCTTGTGGACTAAAATAATCTACCAGCCACTCAGTAGATTAGTTTTTTTCTCTGCTAAGTCTAGCACCCACTTGCATTTTTTACCAGTATTTGGCTGGTGGCTGGCATTAATTTCCAACCCTGCTGAATGCTATATTTTTTTGCACCTGCACCTGCACTTGTATAGCGCCTTTCTAGTCATCTGACCACTCCAAGCGCTTTTTACACTACGAGTCACATTCACCCATTCACGCTTGTTTGCCCCACCTAACAAACACATGTTGTCTTAAATTGTTTTTACAGCAGAGTATGGAAAACACTTGTCACTGTGTCTAAAGTATACTATGTACGAGTCAGTGGAACTGCCGAGGCAAGTGCTTAAAAGAGCAAATTCCCAGCTGATCAAACACTGTGTTGTTTCTTTTCAGATGTCGCAGACAGTTGAGGAAGAGACAGGTTTGTAACTGAATTATAGATTTGTTAGTTTGTTTCATGTTTAATAAATGTTTCATGGCAGGCATTTTGACATGTCATAGCAGGAAAAGTACAGGTCTTGCTTATAACATTAATAATGGCTCTGTTCCATGTAGGTGAACTAATAAGTCTGTGAGCCAGCATGAGTAACAGGACCCTTAAACTTGCATACCTAAATGTAATGTAGCCATGCCTGTGCTTTTCCTGCTATTACAAGGCAAAATGTTTGATGTTACCAGACACTGACTTTTCTCTTTTACACATATACAGTCTGTGTAATATAACTTAACATATACAAATTACTATCAAACAAACGCTTTGTCCTATCTTAAAGCACTTGCAAAACTTGCCAATCGAATAGGATGTTCAAGTTGCCTGTAGACACGAATCACACAAATGACCTATTTTGGATTCAAACAAAAGGTGAAAAGTTTGCACCCCTGATTTGTGTATTGTCTTTAACACGGACAATTGTGTTGCAGGTCCTGCCTGTCCTCCTGATTGGACTCAGTTTGGCTCTCGCTGTTACTTGTTCAATTACATAATAAAGCCCTGGATTGATGCAGAGGTACTTGATAGAACAAAAACTGATTGTGATTCTTATGATCCACTGGAATAGCTTATTGCTAAAATACTCACAGAGTGTGTGCAATTTAGCTACACTTTGGTCAGGCTGTCTTTTGACCTGTCTTTGTTACAGAGCAAAATATCTCTGCAAATATTTAATGGAAATACACATATACTTAGTTGCCAGTTTATTGGGTACACCGGCCTAAAAATAATGCAACCTAATACAACAGTCCTGCAATAAATTCTACCTTTCATGTAGGTTATAATTTTCTAATTTAGAGAATTTAACTTTATGATCATTTTGAAGGCTGCAGTATCCCATTACACTAATGGTTGTTTCTATTATTTTGTCCACTTCATCAGTAGGCTAAGCAGTAGGCTAAACAAAAATACCTCTCTGCATAATGCAGTGTTCCTCTCTTTTGCTCTGTTTCTCTCTCCTACTTAAACTCTCACCCTCTCAATCTTATTTTCTTGTTCTCTCAATTCGTCTCCCCCATTAGGCTGTGTGCATTTCTCTTGGTGGGAATCTGGCCTCAGTCCACAGTGCTGACGAAAATGCCTTCCTCAGAGACTATATTCAAAGAATGACTGGCGCCCGTGTACACACCTGGATTGGTGGCTTCGATGCAGTACACGTAAGATATACAAATGTAGGATCTGATGCTACTAGAACCAGTGAGGGGTAACCTGTTGCTACATGGGGTTTTAGTATGCTTTGGAAAATATGTACATTAGGGTTCACAAAATTCATGGTTTGGTTTGGTACATTTTTAGTAGCAATGCCAGAGAAATTCCCTTGATTTTTAAAATTGTGAATGTAGCTGTGCGGTCCCTCGTTCTTTGGCTCACAGCAAAACCAAAGTGGCTCCAAACACCAGAACTGTACGTTATCGAAGGATCTTCTATTTGTGGTCTGGTAATGGTGTTACTAACCAGCGTATAACAAGCTAACTTAGCATAAAGAGTTATTTTTTTATGAAGCCCTTTGTGAAGCCCATGAGATACCATATGAAATATCTTATGGTCTTAACGTTAATTCATTACCTTTATCTATTTACCTCATTTGTCTTACACGTGTTAATTATTTACATATACAGTGTTGGTGTGTAGTGCTAGACTGTGACTACATAGCCTACACTTTAAATAATCTGTAAATGTATATGTAACAAACTCATCTGTTACATAATGTGACGCTTACAGGCATGAACACAGTAACACACACACACACCTGTGCAGAGTAAAGCAATCTAACACAAAGTTTTCCAGGGTATTTTGCAAAGCTTATAGAGAGCTATAATTTTTGAGGCAGTAGGTTGCTGCATTGTTGTATTTAATCGCATGATATTGTCATGTGTTATCAACTTATTATGTATGCATTACATTGCATTACAACACACTCCCTCTTCCAGGAGGGAAGGTGGCAGTGGAGTGATGGCTCAGCATTTGACTACAAGCGCTGGAGTATCGGGGAGCCAAACAACCTGGGAACGGAACACTGCATTGAGATGAACTGGGGAGGTACAAATATTGTTACTTGACTTCATGATGTTCATTTTTAACGTGGAGATTTAAAGATGCTTGAAAATCTATTTTTATCAATAGATTGTGCTGCATGGTTATGTGCTGTTTTACTTAATGTTTCGTTTTCAAACTCTCCCTGCAGGAAACTACTGGAATGACAGCCGGTGTAACTACGCAAAACATTTTGTTTGTGTCAGAGATGCGTTGCAATGATGTATCTTCCACAATAACTTTACGTCTGTAATGACAGGCTATAATGATGGTAATGTTAGCTTTACTGACAGTTAATATCAAATCAAGTACTTCTGAATCAATAAACAGCAACAGAACTCTGTATGATCATAAATTCTGATTTTTTTTTAGGAATTTAGAGGAAAGTTGCCTTACTGAGCTGACTGAAGTGGAATTTTAAATCACGCCTTTATTAAGAGGGAAAAATAATTATCATTTGATTGTCTTTCTAGAATGACATTTGTTTTTACCAATTTAAATTTTTAAAACTATGTAATCAACCAGCCAATAAACAATATATAAAAATCATTTTTGCTGAAAGCACATTCTTGTCTGCTCTTGATTCACTGACTTTTGTATTCTGAAGTTTGCACACTGGAAGCTTAAAATCAATGCAGTATACTACACAGACAATCAAAGAGAGACAGACCAGTAATTAAAAATGGCTTTGAATCTTTGACAAATCAGACAGATCTACTAAAACAGATTTTTCTGTGGGAAATATGTTTGACATTACACTTGAATCAAACATACAGGCTTTATTCCTGTCTTTACAAAACAGAAATACTACAGCTTTGTAAGAAAACATCAAAGCTAAGCTACAAGATTACACAAACCCTGAATACACCACGTAACAAAAATTGAGGCTTTACATGCATCTAGCAGATTAATGTCATCTACTACAGAACTGTACACCAGGTGTGTAAATATAGACAGTGTAGGCAGTACAGTTGCACTGGCAGCGGTTGGGTGGGGGGCTCATTAAGAGACCGGCCATCCAACATTGTTGTCAAAGAAATACTCATGTTAAAGTAAAACAATGCCGTTTGCTATATATGCCCTCAAAAGTTTCCATTTCCATCTTAATGGTAAAATAGTCAGTAGCAATCTATAACAAAATGATATGCTCCTTCTACATAAACTACAGTCCGATGTTACGTCTATATTCAATCATGTGACAAGGCAATACAAAATATGGTAGCTACTTTGGGAGCAACATCTGTCAGGACTGACAAGCTCAACATATCTACAAGCCAAGCTAGCACTCAAGCCTTTACAACTAGTAACTAGCATGCACTAGGGCCCATCACAGTACCATGCACGAGGGCCCAACAACTCTACTTTCACAAAAGAAAAAAGCCGGATTGGCAAAATGACATGTAATATTTGTCTCCTCTGTATTTTCATAAGACAAATATGAAACAGTAACGGAATAGGAAGGACAGTTAACTATAAAAATGTATGGGTCTAATTAGCAGTCACTACCACATACATGTGTGGTTTATTTTCTCTGACTAAATGTGTCTCTCTCTCAAGTTCAGTATCACTGTAGCATGGCGGAAAAAGTTGAATCAACACTGCTTTACCAAACAGACTCAACCTTTAGTAGCCTATTTGAGATTCACCTTAGCTTTACGGTACAAAACTGCTAAATACTACTGCCTCACACACCATTATGTGCTACTACATAACAAAACAGTCACACCATAAAGAAGGCCACATCACTGCAGAAAGAGCTGTGGTGAGTATCATCCCATGCTCATGTAATTCAGTCAAATTTGAGTGAATTAACCAGTTCAACACAACAGCCTACAACAACTTTTAAATTGACACTGAAATTATCACAGATCAATCATATCAACCACTGGAATATAAAATGTGACTTGTGATGTGCAGGTGATGGAAACCCCAAATTATGCCCATCACAAACAGATAAGTTAAGCCTGACCTAACAGAACCCCAATTAACACACATCCTGTCACTACACACGCTTCACACAGCACAAAGTTACTTAAGTACAGGTCCTACCTTTTGAGGAGCTTCAATGTTCTTCTGCCTGATTTATGATGAAGTCCTTCAAGTCCAGGAAGGACGCTGTGTAGGTTGCAGCTCTCCAGAGTTCGGGATCTGTAGAAATTCAGTGTTAACGGCCACGAACCGCAAACTGGCAAATTGGCCCGTCGCCATTTTGTTGCAGTGAGTTACCTTTCAAACTTCGTCTTCTTCTTGTCACTCGCGTCTGCCCCATTGAGCTGTTTCTCCAACAGTCTTTAATGTTGGCTGTGAAACTTGTAATAATCCCCGAAATAACTGTTACATCCTTGTGTGTGACGGTGACTACCTGTTGCTACTGTCAAATAGCTTGCAGTTATTGTAAGCTAGCTAAGTAACGTCAGACGATTAGCTTACTTGTTAGCCCCGTGCGACGGTGCTAGCTTAAATATAAAATTTTCTAATATAAAACTAAAATTGAAAATATGATTCCGCTGAAGGGAAGGTGACGTTCTCAGTAACATTTTAAGTAAATTCGCGCCGATGTCAAACAGCTCTATAGCAACTCCAACTCCAACTCTCTCCACCTGACTAGCTGAAATATAGTGATTGATACATGCAATAATGCCTCAATTATAATGTAATTCCAACATGGGCCATTCTGAAAAATGAGTAACCTGCTTTTACTTTTACTTTTTGTAGTCTAATTTAAGTATATTTTTGATTTTAAAATTCTAGGGTACCTATTTTTACGCTGTGGTATTGAAAATTTTATTTAAGCAAAAGATCGGTATTTTTTTCCAACTCTGTATTCCAAGATATATTGGAGTTTACTACATTTCTAAAGTCTAAAATGAAATGTTATTCGATAATTATAGATAAATATCCAAAAAATATTTTCAAAAATATTCGTAAAAATCCCCCCCCCAAAAAAATCCCCCAAAATATTAGTAAAATACTTGAACAGAAAATACTAGCAAAATATCCAAGAAATATCTATTGAATATCCCAAAAATATTATTGAAATATACAAAATATAATAATAATACATTAAAGAAACATTAGTATAATATTTTTGTATTTTAAGTATTGGTAAAAATTCCAGAAAATATATGTAAAATATCCAAGAAATATGAGTTATATATCCCGGATATTAGGAGAGGAAACAAAAAAGTAATTTTTTTAATAGAAAATTAACCCTTCATAAAACGTAACTGCATAAACAGTTTCTAGCAGAGTGAGTCCTGCAGTTAATTATTTAATACATTTTACTGTTCAAATGACACATGTCAATATTTCAGTTGATTTTATGTCTTTAGATTGAAATTTGAAACTTGGATTGGGTCTTTATAGGTGTACAAACTTTAATTTTGTTGTATATTTTATCATGTAAAAGCATAAGGTAACTCTTTATTCTCACAATTAAACTGTATAACAATTTCTCAATAAAAACTTGTTTATGTTCTCATCTAAAACCATATTTATATCAACACTTACTTTGTACATTTATTCTATTTATTCATTTTTCTCCCTTTATTCGCTTTTTAGTGCATACGCATGTAGACAGTATGGACTCGGCATAAAAGGACACAGACAATTGCAATTACCAGATTTTTGTTTTTCGTGTAAATTTTTCTACAACTTCTGAGATAATAATCACGTCAATTCAGAAAAACAGACCTTTTTTCTCCAGTACACTTCTGTAGGGGAGAAAGTAGTAACTCATTTAAAAACAAAGAATAGAAGGAGCGAACAAAAAGAAAAGTGAGTGGAAGTAAATAAATGAAAATAAACAAACGGCGAGATCTGTTTGGGTTTGGATGTATTCCAGGCGAACTTTGCAGCATGAGTTTTGTTTATACTTGAGTTGTGGCATTAGCTCACTGGCAGCAGGACAGAGATAAGAATTGTTGAAAATATTTTATTTAAATTATCAAGTTTTTTTTTTTTTCTTTTCAAAGCTGATTGTTCCAGTGATATCTGCAGCTCAGTCACCAGAACAAAAGGTTGACATGGTACATTTCTGCAAACCATGTATACGTTATATTTGCACGTTTCATACGGATCATATCAACGTTTCCAAAGTAACATAGTATATGAGCTGACTCTGTCATCTTGAAGTGGGGAGGATTGTGGATGGCATGACACCTGCCAAGCTGCACACCACTGTTCGAGACCAACAAATAACAAAACCAGATGTTTTTTAGCAAGTCACTGCTGTGTTTAAAGCAGCCTTTTAGGCACCAAACCTGGGTGTTTTCCAGCTACCTGTCATTGTGTTTCCACTGGGGATAGTACCACAAAAACCCTGTTGTCTTTTACTAAGACATTGTTGCATTTCCTGCCAGAACTGTGCCCCCAGAACCGTGTATTTTGAGCCAAAACATGATCATTTTCTAACCATAACCAAGTGGGTTTGTGCCTAAACTTAACCACACCATTGCTGAAACAAAGTTTTATCTCCTACATCATGTATAAATAAATGTAATGTATCCCTGGTTTTGCAGCAAGGTACGATACCAACATTTTTTCTGGTGATTGGGTTGATATCTGTCATGTTAGGAGATGTTCATTTCTTTCCAGCTTTTCCAGTTAAGTCGTATTGTTTTCTTGGTGATAGTTAGGGCAACAAGTAGGAGGCATATTATGATTGTGTTGAGTACTTTATGACAGATCACAGAGTACACATACAGAAGAGGATACTGGAATGCTACAGCCAAGAAATAGGAATAATGTGGTGGCTACTTCTTCGCAGAAATGTACTGGTGGAGCCAGAGTACGTGGAGGTAGTTGGCAGTTGTGTTACGTTACACTGAGTGCATGTCTGATCATCATACACATCGTACCTTTGAGAAGGAGAAAGATTTGTATTTGAAGATGAGCTCAGGTATGAGGTCCATGATGGTGTCATGATCCAGGTTTTAACAGCTCCAGGTTAATTTAAAGCAGCTTTGAAGACCCCCCAAAATGATTCTAGTGATTCTGATCCCCTACGAGGCGTCAGGTACAAACAATACATCTGCAGAAAACATATCAAACACTCGGTTTTTAAAGGACCAGCCAGTGACAGAGGATGAGAGGCAGTAGTCATGTCCATTTACTGTCATTGCATACACGTTGATACAAACAAAGAAATGAAAACAACACAAACTGAGGATGAACACAGAGAGAAACAAAAAAAAAAAATACAAACATAATTCTCTTTCCTTCACCCGAGTTATTTTACAAACAAAAATAGAAAGGTTCTAAATCAAATAAGCAGCTGCACTGTTTTTCTGAACATTAGATACAATTATCTGCTTTACACACCCAGCTCCACTGTTACTTAGGTTGGCACATCGAGACAAAAACAGCAACAAAATCAACAACAGAAAGAAAAGCTTGTGAAATATGTGTGAGGTCCTGTTTCTGCTTCATCGCACACAAAGTCAATCATTCTCACAATTACAGACGTCGTCCACAATAGAGACCTTTAAAGCCCCAAATCAGCTCAGGATTCAGATCAGTTTGACTTCAGTTTTACGTTGTGAATGAAAACTTGCTTTAACCTTGACTCCAGTCTCTCTGTAGAAGAAGAATGGGGTTAAACATGAAGGCTTTTGCTTGGAAATTGTTTTTTATCCACAGACTGACATTTTGTTCTTTAATATCTAAGAAAAACACTAAAGGATGGAGGACGTCTGGTAAAATTATGCATTTAGAGGAAGTCAGAAATTATTGAGAGATGGAAGAAAATGTTGGTTTTGTGATGGAATTTGCTGACAGGCATTAAAAAAAGGGGTACCACCAGCCTTTCTCTTTTAGATGAACTTTTCTTTGATAAAGCGGATCTTAAAGCTGGGATAGGCAACTTATTTTAGAAACATTTTTTTGTTATATTTATTGAAATTTTCTTGTATCTGTGGCTACCGCAGGTCTGTAGTAAGCTTGTCCGATCATTTATTTCAGGCCAAACTAAATGACTGGACAGCCTGCCTGTCTCTCAGAGAGGTGTTCCCGTTTGCACATGCACGTTCAATGCAGAGAGTTGCTATTCCAGCATTAGCAACAACTGTCTACACTGCAGAGCAAACCAAACAAGGAAGACGGACTCCAAAAGAGAGTCTGTCAATAAAAGTGTTTCAGAGATGGAGAGAAAATGTTGCAGATAGTTTAGCCTTCTGCTAACCAGAGTTAAGGCCCACAGTCATGTTTATGTAGCTATCATTAGCTAGAGCCTCAAAGCACAGTGTGTCCCCTGCCTAGCTTCCCGCTGCTACAGGCCACCTCACCAAGAGGAGAGCGGGTATCCTGTCCCGTATCCTGAGCTACTGCCTGCTCTCTTCCCAGGGAAGCAGTCCACAGTGGTGAGGAGCGAGGCGAAGGGATGGTGGGGTGGCTCACCTTAGCTTGCTAATTCTCTCTTCATTTATGATCTTATAAACAGAGAGAGAAAGCAGGGTAAGGAGGGGCTGAGTGAATGCGCTGTGATTAACTCTACAGTGATATAAGATTACATAAATCAACGTATGGGAAACAACAGGTTGATGTATGAAGTGCGATCATATGCCTGTAATCGTCAGAGGGGAGAGCTGCAGGAGGAGAGTGTATGCCTTTTCCAGATTTCTGCCTGCCCCAGCTTTAATTACTCCGATGTATTCTCGCTAGCAGGAACATGAATAAACACATTCATGAATAAAGACACTGATGTCTTAGCTGAGCTTTAGCTTTGGACTTCATCCTGTATTATGTTTGTAACAGTGCCGTATAATGATCCAGACTTGATCCACAGACTGCGGTCTATCACGCATTATGAGCTCTGTCAACTCCGAAAAAACGTTTGTGATTATTTTACCAAATTGAAATCATCCTTTCACATAATTACAACTATTTAGGATTGATTTCAGTACGTTATTTAATCAGAAACATCTCTGTAAAGTCTGATTTAATAATGAAACACAGTTTTGTTTTGGAGTTATTGGTTAATTCAAGACACGCTTTTTTCCCTTTTGAACATTAGATCTGTAGCTGGTTTGGGGCTTTTGTGAGAGGAGCTCCTGAGCTACATGACGATGAACACACTTTCTCAGTTTGCACCAGACTGAAAGAAGAGCCCGATCACTTCTCTGCAACTTTAACACAAAGAAGAAGAAGAAGAAAAATAACATACAAGCGTGCAGACGCACTGACAGACATACCCAACAAATCCAAACGTCAAAAATTAGGTGGAATAAAAACAACAAAAAAAGACACAAATCTACAATTGTTTTTTTTAGAAAATGACAATAGAAATTAAAACTAGTAGAAATATTGAGCGTTCTCTGATTTAGCTAATCATCAGTGTACATAACAGTACTATGGCAGCAAGCGAGGGGAGGAGACAACCAGTTGTATTAACTACAGGGCAGTTACAGGTAGCACTTCACATCAGCCGTATTCCAGTGTGGGAAACTGGACTCGCTGTGGTGTAACAGTACGGTACAAGTACTGAGTGTACACTTTTATTGAGCCATTACATAGCAGGTATTGCTGTGTATTATTGGTTGAAACACCAGGATAAAACCAAAGGAAGAGTTAACCTGTTCTGTGTCTTCCACACAGTTGGACTGCAGCACGGTCTTTTTACAGAAACAACCTCTGGCTTCTCACTCTCACACACACCACTGCCTTGTTTTTTTTAACCAGCAGCATCACTATAACCTTCTGGAAAACATTCAAGCCCAAAAACTACATTCCTACACTTTGTTTGTTGCCGTTAAAATTATTAATACGTCTACAGAAGTGGGAAACATCTACCAGTAACCAGACAGATGTCGTGTCTCCACCTGCTGCTGGTGTTTCTTACATTAAAGGACAGTGGGGTCATTTTGCAGCACACCGGTCAATTTCATCAGGAGCTAAAGGTTGTTTGTTGGACAAGACCAAGTTCATGGGATTTCTCCTCCTCCTCTTATTCCTCTTCTTCATTTTCCATCTTCCCTGGTTAGGTTTGTAGCTGCTGGCGTGCGGCTGTAGTCGGAGCCTCCCTGCGAGGATCCTGGAGGCCGTCACACGCTGGTGCAGCATCTGTTCTGGAAGAGCTGCTCAACCACCGAGGAGTCGGCCAGCGTGGAGATGTCGCCCAGGTCTCGCTCGTCACAGGCGATTTTGCGGAGCACCCGTCGCATGATCTTCCCTGCAAAGAGAAGAGGGTGGAGGTGATAATGGTACGTTAGTTGATGAGGTCTGGAACTAGTAAAAGAGAAGTGCACATTATTTCTTATCGTTAAACTATATTTTGTAAATTTTACTTATGAGTGTTTGTGAATTTTATCTCTGAGTTATTTTTATTGAGTGTTGTTTCTAATGTTTCCTGTGGAAATGGACTTAATGCACAACCTCTTTTGTACCTCCTGGGTTTCCGTAGCTCACAGTGCCGTTTTGCAGTCACATTAAAAAAGCACTGCTGTGCTACTTTAATATTTACTCTGTAAATTGAGCGGGTTACGTTGTAATCTGGCGCATATTGTTCACTGCATTTATCATCACGTTAGCAGCTGTTTTGTTTTATTTGGTTGTGACCACTAATATGAGTTTTGTAGACTTCTGTTCAATTAACTTTTTGCCACCATTTGTGGTACAGCGAGGTGCCTTGATCAGTCACATGATCAGCACGGCGCTGCAGTTTTAACATCCATTTATTTATTTATTTATTTATTTATTGTCTTTTATTTTTTTCTTCTGTACAGCACTTTGGTACTCTGTGGTTGTTTTAAAGTGCTTTACAAAAAAAGTTGGATTGGATCTAATTTCTGGTGTAAAATGCTGTTATTCTGTGTGTTTAGGAGCAGAGGTGCAGGAACAGGTGTCCAGGAGGTGATTAATGTGTCATATTGTCTTCTGCAGGTCTGTTTTTGTTTGTTTAATGTTATAATTTTTGCTGTGTCTGTTAAGTTTTCCACCTCCAACACAGTTATACTTTGCCCACTAGGTGTCGTTGTATTTCCTTTTTCCAGTGTATCTATAGCTCCTTGATACTAATGTGAATATAATGTGGAGAAACTGAAGTTAGAGACGGTGCGGGTTACATTTCTGGGGGCGCACAGGTGCAGAAACAGGTGTCCAGAAGGCAAATAATGTGTGATATTGTCTTCTAAAGGAGTCATAAATGCCGGAAAACAACATCTTCGAGTCCTTAGTTGTACATGCCCTGTCCACACACACATTACACTAGCAATGACAGTTGTGTATCACTTTGAGCCGAATCTAAGATAGAGGCCACAGATTTTTTCCTCATATTTTGCATTCCTGCAGTCGTACCCGAGTAGAAAATAATCCTTACAGAAACATTGTTCCTGTTAAGTTTTTAAATGTCATTTTACAATGCTATGATCATCACAAACCAAGTTCAAATCACCTCCTTCATGTCAGGGTGACACTTCAGAGACAGCTATAAACCCTTAGCAGGGCTGAATTAACTGATCCTCTAAATAATAAAGACACTAGGGTTTAGTTGGAGCTCTAATTACGTTAGTGTTGTACATCAGTCAGGTTTGGCTCATTGAGTGTCTACATTTCCTTCTCCACGAGGTCAGGTGAAATGAAACTCTATCCATCAATTGTTTATTGATAATTTTCTGTATATTGGGTAACTTTACCAGATCGGGTCTTGGGGAGTCCTGGAGCATTCTGCATGTAGTCTGGTGTTGCAATGGCACCAATCTTCTCCCGCACTGTGAACACCAAAGACAAACATAGAATCGGATGTGGTGCAGAAATAAAAAATGCCTTAAAAGAAACCTATCTCAGACACAACTACATCAACTTTGACAGAAATAATTTGGGAAACAATGGCTGAAGAATGAAGCACAGTTAAAAAGGTGTTCAACTCTTCTTCCCAGGCAAGACTACAATAAAAAAAAACGCTTGAATGCATCTTCCCTGAGCTGTCTTTACCAACCTTGTCTTTTGAGTTCTGCCTCCAGCGTGCGGTTGTACATCACTCCATCAGTGAGAGTTACAAAGCAGTAGAGGCTTTCTCCTTTGACGGGGTGAGGTCTGCCCACCACAGCGGCCTCAGCGACAGCTTCATGCTCCACCAGAGCTGACTCCACCTCCGCTGTGCTCAATAAGTGACCTGCAGGGAGCAGACAGGCACAAAGGGAGGTGGTGAACAGATCTTATTATTAGTCATATTAGTCATAAATCAGATAAACTCAGCGATCAGTCTTACCGGAGACATTCAGCATGTCGTCTATCCTGCCTGTTATCCAGTAGTAGCCATCCTTGTCTCTACGGCAACCTGTACATTAAAAAGTACTTGTCATAAGCAGTTAAATTTAAACAAGTGTTGCAAATACAAAGCCTCTGACAAAAATTAGCAGCAGCACAAAGTGCACATGTGATTTGTTGCTAAGACGGTAGCTGTAGTGGGTGCTGATTTAAGTTCTGTCCATCTTAATAAAGAATAAAAAGATAAATTTAAAGAAAACTAAGGTAATGTAATAAGCGATGATATGAGAAATTTATCTTACAGCAGAATAAGAAACCGTCTAAAAAGGTTGGAAACACAAAGAACAAAATAAGAAAGTTAAATCAGAACAGATCTGTTCTCTCACCGTCTCCTGTGACGTAATATCCAGGAAATTTCTTGAAGTAGGTGGTTTCAAATCTCTGGTGGTTTCCGTACACCGTCCTCATCACACCGGGCCATGGCTGTTTGAAAACCTGTTTGTTGGCAGAAGAAGCAGAAAGTGATTGACACATTATGAGTCACAGGATGAAACACAGAAATGATAGTTCAGGTCATTTGGTGGTGATGATGATGATGATGATGATCCTCACCAAGTAACCTTCACTCGGTCCCTCCAGCTCCTCTCCAGACTCATTCAAGATGGCCGGCACCACTCCGAAGAACGGAAACGTCTGGCGGACAGGAAGAGAAAACATGACACATTCAGGTGTTGTCTTTAATTCAAGACATTAAACACAGCTTGAGGCAAAAATTGCAACTGCAGAAGGGAGTTCAATTTTGGAAGACCTGACTGTATACACCTGCAGCTTCTTGACCTCCCCTGTCACGTCTATTTTACATCTGCTGTCTACTTTTATGCGCTTTGCAAAAATTTAAAATGAGAAACAAAAAGTAATACAATCTCAGGCGGCCTTTAAAAACAGCTGCATGTTGCACTTTTGTTTTTAATTTCACTTTTTAGTAAAAGAATTACCTCCAAATTTGTATACATCTTAACATATTTTTATTTTTGGTTTATTCAAATCCCTTTTGCTTCATGAATGAACTGTGCTTTATAAAAACATCTACCTTGCCTGACAAATTTGAACCAAAGTTTTGAGCGTTTGTTATTTCGGCATCATTTACTCACAGCAGATCCAGGTTTCATGGGCGTGGCTGCAGGAAGAGGAGTCAACACGTGTCCACCCTGAAAAGCCAGAGAACAGTGAGAAATGTCTTTTTTATATATATGCAATAAACTGAGTTTCCACCAGGGGGCAGCAGGATGACTGTTACACATTCTAATTTGCTAAAACAAGCTGACAAGACTTGTGTGTTTTTATTTTGAAGTGTTTAAAATGTCTGGTCTTGTATGGCTCTTGCTCATGAGGAAATTACTTAAACAAAATCATCTCTACCTCAGTGGAAATATGAGAATAACAACTTACAGTTTCTGTCTGCCAGAAGGTGTCGACGATCGGACATCTCTTCTCTCCCACCACGGTGTAGTACCACTGCCAGGCCTCAGGGTTAATGGGCTCTCCCACCGTCCCCAAAACCTTCAGAGACTCTCGCTTATACCTGCAGACGGAGTGTTTTAGCACATTAACCATTAATAAGATGAAGAATCACTCAGGTCTAACTAAAAGTGTTGAACATGGTTTTACTAAAAATGCACCTTTGTGTTTATTCCCTGAATAAAACAAATTATAAAACACAGAAACAGAAAAGATGAGCATCAATGGAAAGCAGTTTGTGACGGTCAGAGATGACTCACTTCTGTACCGGCTCCTTGCCGTACTTCATCAGCAGCCTGATGGCGGTTGGAGCTGTGTAGAACTTGGTCACGTGATATTTGTCCACAATCTCCCACATGCGGCTCACATCTGGGTAAGTTGGCAGGCCTTCAAACTGAAACACACACCAACAGTTAATATAAACAAAATCAACAGATGCAAGAATTACAGATAAATATATGTTGATTATATGTTAATATCAAGTAAAAAAGCTTTCACCAGAAAATGTCTGAAGACAGAGGCACCTACGATAAAGGACTGGGTGGATGTAATACATGCTATATATGTGAGGGAGAAGTTGACCTTTTCTTCCAGATTGGAACTGGAAATATTTTACAGACTTAAGGAGAACTGGATTGAGTACACATCGTCAAGCAGGTCGGACTTCGTGTGAGAGTCCCTGCTGGTGGCTTAGTGGTTAGAGCAGGCGCCCCATGTACAAAGGCTTTGTCCTTACTGAACTAAAGCAACAGAAACAGCAAAAAAAAAAAAGGAGCAAATACACATGCAAAAATAGGGAAGATATGGGGAATGAAACAATATAAAATAATTAAAATAATGAATAAAATAAAAGTTAGTAGAATGCCTTTGTATATAAATAAATATGTTTTAAGAATTGTCTACAGATAAAAGTGAATTCAGGCCACAAACCCTGTGAAAGCACACTTATAAAAATAAGTCTGATCTCCTCAGCGAGGTTGTTCCACAGAGTCGGGGGCCGTCAGCCCAGACTGCAGGAAACAGCTCATAATACTATAAATATAAATCATATAGGACGGGTGTATTTAAACGACTTTATTGGTCGGCTTTCTTAGGTTGCAGAAAAAAATCAGACACCACCTGCAGTCGGTCACAATAGAGCGACCGTCAGCCAAGTTGGTCTAAGTTTGTAAAAACAGGAAGTTGAGTCTCCCGTCCCTCAGGGGACACTCACCAGGACGCTGGTGGCTCCGTTAGCCAGTGGGCCATAAGTGATGTAGGAGTGTCCTGTGATCCAGCCAATGTCTGCCGTGCACCAGTAGACGTCGTCAGGCTGGTGGTCAAACACCAGTTTGAAGGTTGTGGCAGTGTAAAGCATGTAGCCGCTGACTGTGTGGAGAACTCCCTGCAGACGAGAGGAGAGAGGAGCGCTGGTGAAGATGATTAAAACCTCTTCCACTCAGCTGGGATGCCGGCGTCCGCAGCCGACTGTGCCATCTCTCGGAGGTTTCAGCGGGTTGAGTTTTAAAGGTAGAGTGAAGATACTGGTAACACATGAAACTACAAGACCTAATGAATCCTGGCATGTTGGGAGGGAAGTTAAATAACACTCCAAAGTTAGACAAATGTTCGATGAGGGAAAAGCTGGTGTAGCTACTTTCACAGGGGTCATCTGACCTCTCACCTCAAGATATCTGCATTAAATGTGTTATTTTCACGTATTGTATTCGAATATTTCTGCATACTGGGGTCCCTAAACAGTCTTGGAATTGCATAAATTGCGGATCTGCTGAGCTGCTTCTCACATTAATCTTCAGGTTCCCAGCTTTCGACAGCGTTCACCACTTCTATGTGACACATACTGTTGACCTGCTGTTTCCTCTCCTAAAAATGGGTCTATGCTAGAAAGGAGGGGGGGTTAAAGAGGATAAAAAATGTGCGATCT
This sequence comes from Epinephelus lanceolatus, assembly GCF_041903045.1. Taxonomy (NCBI): domain Eukaryota; kingdom Metazoa; phylum Chordata; class Actinopteri; order Perciformes; family Serranidae; genus Epinephelus; species Epinephelus lanceolatus. Next base: position 4,889,714 of record NC_135741.1, on the reverse strand, counting down.
AATGAGCAAACACAGAGACCATCTTTTCAAGTCGCAGATGAGAATTAAAATGATCTAACTTTGTTGTTGGAGGTTTAAATACTTGTGATGCTCCATCTTGAAATTTCTGTGCTCATAATGATCATTACCTGCTGGTTTGGGCCTGACTAACACTAAAAGTTCAACATTTTCAAACTACCTGGATTATAATAGAAAAATGTGTTTTGCTCTACCTTTGGTTTGCCAGTTGAGCCGCTGGTGTAGAGGATGAAGAGAGGATCTTCAGAATCGCACCACTCTGGTTCACACTCGTCTGAAGCTCCGCGGAGCAGAGTGTGCCAACACAAGTCCACCTCAAGGTTCCATGGGACCTGTAACAAACACACACATACAGGACACACACACATGCACACAAACATGTACAGACATAAACAGATAGTACAAGTGAACTAGGGCTGGACAATATATGGATATGATATTAATATCGTGATTAGACTCTAGGTATCATCTCAGATTCTGGATCTTGCAGTATCGTGAGCGTTGTCTTTCCGTGGTTTTAAAGGCTGACTTACAGTTAAGCAATGTCATTTTCTGAACTCGCAACCTGTTCTAGCTGCTCTATTATTTGTCTATAATGACCAGGTATTACTTGGGGTTCATCCCAATATCCCTCCTCGACTCCTCCACTCCTCTATCCTCGATCACTTGACCCGGAAATCGACTGACACCCGCCATCTTGAAGGACGTCTCAATTCATTAAACATGCTCAGAGGAGAGGAGGCTTTCAGAGAAGAGGGAAGCGAGGTTACACGGGTGCAGCCTTCATGGGAGTCTTTTAACAACCAACACACCCCCCTGATTGGATATCAGTTATTAATTGGACGGCACAGCGCTGCAGCTGATCAAACTGATCTGATACATCACGACATCACTGGAGTTTCATACCAGAGGTCTGAATAATTGACGTCGCTTCACGTGACACTTCAAAGGAGAAATATCTAAAGGCATTTATCATTTTTTCCTCTCCTTGCATCTCTCCTCCGTGTCTTACGAGGATGGAGCTAAGATGTGAGGAAGAGATGCAAGTGAAGGAAATGTGGATGCGAGATCAGGTTTTGGGATGAACTCCTGGTCATTCTCTCCACATTACTGATGATTTACCAAAAATCTAATGTGTAAATACTTCAGCACTAAAAGTCAACCCAATAATATCATCACAAAATCAATATCAGGGTAATTGGTAAAAATTAAAATGATAATCGATTTTCTCCATATCGCCCAGCCCTAAAGTGAACACAGAAATCCCTCCATGTTATCAATAAAATCCCCGTCAATCAGTCACAAAACATTCAGAACAACAAACGTCTATACAATCTAAAACACAAAAGTGAGAGAAAGTTAGTTTGACAAACTAGTTCGGAGAGAAAATGCAAAACAAGAGAAAACTGTGGATCGGAGTTACAGTGAACAAAGCAACAAAGAGCGGTTAGAAAAGTTACAAACGTGTGTCTGTTGTAACTTATTCGCTGTGTGTCAATCAGAGCTGGGTCACTTACCATTTGATATGAAATGAGGCTAAAACAAAGCAAAACTATGAGGTGAAATGTGTGAAGTTTAAGGACTAATGGGGGAAATGTTATCTTAAATAGCCTGAAAATCTTTGGACTAACAGAAAGATAAGAGCAGACAGAGATTAAGATTAAGATAAGGAAAGATAAGAGGTTGAGAAAGAGAAAAGATACAGACAGACAGATTTAGTCATAAAATAAATTATGACTCCACATAATCTGTGTTTTGGGTCATTCTTAATTGCCTAAATGTGCCAAAAACAATCAGGTGAGCACCTTTCAAACAGTAAATTAACCCAGATTTGATGTCCACTGGACTTCACACAGAGATACATCTCTTATAATGCAGTTGTCTTGGTTCAAGAGGAATTCAAACAGAGCTGATCACGTTGGCGGGGCCTTGTGTTTTCAATTAGCACCAACGGGTTTCCGTCATGTTCAGAGTTTTCTAAAGTTATTTTAATTGGGTATAAACCAAAGAAAACAACTGATAATTTACTGTCTCGTCTTTCAATCTGAACCGTTCGTGCTCGAGGAGAGAGAAATGTAAACTATGTACAGAGCACAGTGAATAAGAGAAAACACAGGGCTCTACCTCTCATCTAAAGTCTTTATCTATAACTAAGTTACTGAGAAAGAATCAGGGGTCTGTTTGTATCTGCATCTGGACATCAAGGAGGCAAAACTACCTTTATAAAAATTAAAATGTATATTTAGACACAAATCTGATTCTGGTGTCCTGGATCTGATTACAGACATGCGAATATAGCGGATTAGTTGAAGTCTGATACCCAAAAGATAAGCAGGTATTTAAAAGTAAAACATGACATGAGATGAGGGCTGAAATCATCATGAGGATATTAAAGAAAATATTTTATAAGGACCATCATTAGTAACTGGTAAATTATAATTACATTTTAGTTAATAGTTATTTTACTGTTAGCAAACAATGGAATAATTGACCCACAGGGTCCAGATTTCTCCTCAGTCATTAGTTTAAGGTCCCACAGTTTAATATATTCAGCGTCATACTTCAAAATAAAAGCTTTGTGCCGAAAGTTCACTGTACTTAAAAATAAAGTGTGTTTTTTACAATCTTGACACTTGCGAGTCACTTGCAGTCCATTCAGATGAGACCTGCGACCCACTTTTGGACCAGGACCCACCCAAGCATTTAAATTAGGAGAAACTACAGTTAATTCATTAAAACTTGAACCAAAATTCTAATCCTAGTGAGCCACAACAACAGTCTAGTGTTGTCAAAAATAGATTTATCGATACATATCAACTCTCAATATTTGACAGGGTTTCAATACTCCTTTTCAACAGTATCAACACCATCAATTCTAACATTTATTGCCTTTAAAATGTGTCATCACACATCACAGAGGCTTTTGAACATGTGCACTACTGCAATATAAGTGTATTACAGTTGTTCTGTTGTTCTCTGCTACTAACCAAGAAATAGAAAAGCCGTTGTCGTCATGTTGCAGCCTTGTTATATTAATCTTTCAATAGAAATATTCAATTTAATGCCCTCAATTCACTGTGGCATTAACAATGGTATTGAATTTTATTGTATTTCCAAGGTACTGCATCGAAGTTAGGATTTCCCGTATCGTTACAACACAACAACAGAGACCCCTGATTCTTCCTGACTTGTCAGTAAAGGAGAGAAGTGTTAAAGCAGTTACATTAGTAAGAAAAACAACAGCCTTCAGAGACCACAGGTCATGTTGGGCTGTGTCCAAGCAAGTAGATAAAAAGTTATCAACTTCGACATAAGGAGTGAGTTCACAACAAATACAGAAAGAGAAAAAACACTGTTAATACAAAGAGCATTTACATCTTATACCAATGAATTCAGACGGTCCAGAAAACATCTGAGAACACGAGAAACACTTTCCAATTGTGTCTGGTCCAATACTGTCTCTGATTTAGCTCTTATTTTTATTAACATTTGTGTCTAAATTTTGGTCTTAATTCTGATTCTGCCTCAGATAAAGTGTAAAAAATATAAATATCTAGAAGCTGACATGTCATTGTGTCCTTTTAATATTGTTTAACTGCTACAACAGATGTCATAGAGATAATATGACCTTCACAAAATTTAAGTTAAATAGTTTCTCAATTAGAAACAAATGATTTTTCATGTTCACAAATGTACTCTGAACTGTCCAAAAGCACAGGAATAAGAGACTGCTGTTGCTGGGTAAAAACAATAAATCAATGATGATAGTTTCTTGAATTATATCAGATAAAATAATAATAATGGTAAGAATTTTTCCTCCTACTTTGTTTATTTTTTTTACCCTGCAGCAGTGATACGAAAACTCTACTTGCGGGTGAAACATCCCTTTAAAAAACAAAAACAAAAAGGTGTTATGGGGGTCTTAGTGGAGGGAAGAGGGAATGAAAATACCTGCGGAACAGGACGTGTTTTCTTTACTCTCCCTGTCTGTTTCTCCTGCTGGACAGGGAGGGAAGGAAAGAAGGAAGAGGAGGAGGAGGAGGAGGAGGAGGAGGAAGGAAAAGTTAATGAGGGAAAGTGGTTACTTAAAAACCCAAATTAAAGAACATAAAATTAAGATGAAAACAGGGTCCACAACGTCACCATAAGTTGAGAAACTGAGAGAAGACTTGGGAGCTTTTTGAGATTGATTTTGTAAAAGGAAATAATTGAAGATGTACAAAGATCCCAAACAACACAACATAAAAACCAGATGCAAAAAACAGAATTCAGAAGAACCTACCCGTCTTCAACTTTATTAACATAACTGATGTACAAAAATAGAAAATATAATTTAAAGGATAAAGCTGGCTTTACTCTGTATTTTTGTAGTTGACAACAAATCACAAGAAAAGACCAAAAACAATGTGTCCGCAATGTCTGAATACTTCATGGCTTCCTGTCTGTGGCTGTCAGCAGCGGTTCCTGCTTAAGATGTTAATCTTTACAAACATAATTTTGTTTTTTCAAAAGTCTTAGTAAATTCCTGAAACAGCTGGTCACTGTAGTTTTTAATCAAACAAACAAAACCTGACATTACATGTCAGAGACAGCTCCACCTCCACTCATCAAAAAGGAAAGTGTTTTTTCCCAAGGCAGCCAGTGTATTTTATTTTATTTTTTAAGTTCTTTGCAATGGGAGTGCCACGTATTTACACTGTGCTACAAACGGCAACAGCGTGAGGAGGCGCTGAACGTCTACTGGGTATCTGTTTTCGTGACATGCCTACGTGACGCTGCTTCCTAGCTGTGTGTACGTTGTACCCCAAATCTGTTCACGAATAAAACAAACAACCTGTGTGACTGCAGCTCTTTTAGGATCAGTTCATTGTTGGTTTTGGTCTTTTTATGAATATGTTGACAACAAGAAAAATACAGAACATCACCACCCTTTTCCTTTAGAGTAAAAAAGAAATATGAGTATTATTTGCATGTTAGTAATTTAAAACTTTGTATTTTATCTGGCAAACATGGGAGAAGCAAAGCAATGATGTTTTCTTGGGGAGGATGAGAACTTAACTTAAAAGACACACTATGACGGCACTGAATGATTTGATGATATAGTTTAACTGCAGACAGACTATTGTTGCAGTGACGCTTTAACCTGGTCTGGAACGGCACAGTTTGTGTCTTTAGCTCATCATTTTACCTGCAGATCAGGGCAGGGCCGTTTGGCTGGAGGAGACTGAGAGCCCAGAGGAGTCTCTTCTGCTTCTTTGGACAAATGCTTGAGCATTATACACTTATGTACTGGGAATCCTCTGCACAGAGACACAGACATGGTGGTTGTTACTATCTCTGTAAGATAAATTATGTTAGACAAATAGTTTTGTTTACATGCTGCCACCGGACCATCCATTTATTCTTATCCAAACATGATCACCCTGTTTAATTCTGCAGGATGGAAACGAAGAGACTGTGCAGATGGATGATGAGAGGAGAGGTAATCTAATTCCAGTGGGTGTATTGTCCGTTTCCTAATTACATCAAGACAGACAAGAACATGATATATGTGTACTGAGAAGGAAACTCTTTGACTGCTGGTTTAATTTAAAATGGAAATATGTGCATTCCTGCATTTAACAGCCATCAAACTTCAACATCATTTATCTAAACAGCACCTTTCATGCAAACATGCAGCTCAAACTGTTTTGCGTTGCATAATTTAAACAATGTAGAGAAAAAAATAAAATTTTGCAAGACAAAAAATACAAAAATAAAGTGTTAAAAATCAAAAAATAAAAGTCAACAGAATGAAATAAACACAGGGGATAAAAAAATAATGTAAACACAAAAGATTAAAACTTAAAAACTAAGGCTACAACACAACGCCAAATCAGAAAAATAGTTCTTTAATTTCCTTTTAATAAGACCAAGAGAGCTTGTCATTCTAACATCCAGAGGTAGTGAGATTTAATATATATTTAATATATTTGTTATCATATATTCTTGATGTAACATTGTTATGCATGTAGAGTAGCTGCGAGCATCTTAAGACACAGCTGTATGTGTGTTTTAATATTGTGAGTTGTTGCCGAGGTTACAACAAGTACAAACAGTCACTAATAAAAGGTATTAAAAAATAATGTGTTTTTGTAATTCTGCACCCTTTTTATATCTACTTAGGCCCTGATCACACAGAAAGCATTTTGCAGGTTGCAAATTGAATGCCACCAGTTTGCTGGGGGGTTTTTTTTCATCGTAATTAGTTCGCTGCTCACTAAAATGTTGAGGCAGAGGGTGCTGTCTGTAGCTCTGGTTGAGGGTGAGAGGCTGTCAGCAGATAAACAGAGATCTATGTGGGTACATGAGACCCTAAAAAAGAGGCTGGATCATAGGGAGTAAAAATTCAGCCCTCCTACAGTTGTCATGAGGGAAAAATAAGCTATAGAGACCAAAACTAGTTTTTGTTCCAGACTGTAAACATGTTTAAGTTGGGCATTTTAACATGGGGGTCTATGGGGATTGGCACTTCCATGGTGGTTTCATTTGTTTTAGCCTCAGAGGAGTTGCTTCATATGTAAGTCCAAGCATCTGCGTGTTTGTGTGTGTGTATGTGTGTGTTAGACAGCTTACTTGTCTCTGCATTTCTGCAGTGCTTCGTCAGCTAAGACCTTCAGGTTTATCAGCTTATCTCCTCGATAGAAACCATCTGAACAAATGAGATATAAAAACAGAGATGAACAGAGACAGAGGGAGACAAAGAGATGGGATTCATTCTGCAGTCGAACCAGTTCAGCAAGGAAACTGTACATGCTGACAGGTTAACAGCAGGCAGGGCAAGAAATAATGTAGACAGAGTTATTAATATGAGCCGCAGGAGGCAGCGGGGCTGGAAGTGTACATTTTTTAATGCAAGACAAAACTGTCTCTCGTCGACTCGCTGCATATAAATCTGCACGAAAGCATCAGCCAAAGGGTGGATCCATTATCTATCTATTTTAAGGTTTTCATACCATACTGTTGCTTCCCAGTAGTGTTCCTTATTGTATGTAAATCCCAACATTCAAACTGTTCATTCATTCAAATTTAGGTCAAAAGACTCTGCAGTAGTTACCAGTATTTATCAGCTCCAACTCTGATCAGCATTGACAGGAACATAACACCCTTTACCAGCAAGATGCAATGACGCACCACCACAAAATACCCTCCGTCTCCACCCAAGCAGCACTCACACATTGATCCAAATTAGTATGCACAGAGTTTGATAGAGAGACTGAATAAGTAAGCATAAAACGAAATGACTGCTTTAAAGTTTTCAGAGGCCTCCATGCTCCTCTCTACAGTTACCTGTTTTCCAGCCTGACCACGGTGTCAAATGTGACACACCAAAACAAACTCGACAAACACAGAAAGGCACGCTCGTCTGCTGCAGAGCCGTGTACACAGCTCTGTTCTACTGGAAATGGGAAAAGAGTCTGTAGTCTATTCTTAGCAGGTTTGCCTGTGTTTAAAAAACCTGCGTACACATGCTAATGTTAGTGTAGAAGGGGTATTAGTGACTGAACCAAGCATTCGTACAACCCCACTTCAAAAAATTTAAACTAACCTTTTAGTTATTATTATTATCAGCACAATAACCTTCATCTCTGCTTCTTGCTGAGAGCTGAGGGGGTGCTTCCATTTGAAAAACCCAGGGGAAAAAAATGCAGATGGACCCGCCCTTTGAATGTTTTGTATTCACTGCTAACAGGTTTAGTGGAGATCCGTTTCACCATTCATGCTCTAATTACTTTCTTTACAAGGTAGTGAAACTCTATGAGTACACTGCCAGTCACTCAGGATTAAAGACTCCATGATCTGCTTACAGGAATTCTATGAATGAGAAGTGTTTGTGTGTGTATGTCTGTGTATGTGCGTGTGCGTGTGTGCGCACACCCACGGGCCATTAACCCAGCAGATTAACAGATTTATATCCCCACACTCTAATCCAGCTAATAAGACTTTGATTGCTGGTCACAGCTCAGCACCTTGTCTCAGTCAGTCGCTTGTTTCAGCTTCACTAGCTGAGAAACGGGAGGGAAACTTCAGTGACTGAAAACAAGCTGAACAGGCCACTGACAGCCACCATTTCCACTGCTGTCTCAAATGTCCAAAAAATCCACAGAATTCTCTGTTAATTAAATGATGAGATAACGTAATGCGGCTTTATCCTTTGATAAATACTGAGAAATTATTACTCTCCAACAGAACTGACCAATAACTTTTCTTTAAAAACATCTGCTAATCACTTTCATCTTGTAAATCTGCATCTGTCTTACAACTGTCCTTTTCTTATTGTCAATAAATCTCAACAACAACATGTTGTACATGTCTCTATTGTTCTGTATTTCCTCAAGGGATTTGCTGAAGAGTATCTTCACTAGACATTCTTTAACCTGAACACTGTCTGAAAACCTAAACTACTTCCCTGCCCTGTCTCTACACGAGAAAAGCCTTGTTATTGCCTTGACAACGACACGGTATCTCCCACTGTACGACAGTCTGCAGTGTACGTACAAGGAATGATAATGAAACTGCGGATGATAAAGACTTTGGCACGCTGCTGCCTATTTCAACACTGCCAACTTCTGACATATAAAACATTTCAATGTCTGTATTTCATGTTTTCTGACTTGCCAACCTCCACAATTAATTTACTTTTTCCAGCTTTGCTTCCTGTGTGAACACACCTGAAGGCGACTGAGAAGAAGTCAGAGGTAAAGCTGGGTTTATACTTTGCATCAAATTGACACTGTGCCTAAGCTTTAAGCACTGCACAGATGTGCAGCCTTCACCGTAGCCTTGCGTGCACCTCCCCACAGATATAACTACATGTGACGTAGATACAGACTTCCTATTTATTTTCTTATACTGAAAACCGTTTTCCCCAGAGGAAACAAATCTTTAATTTACTTTACCTGCATTTTAAGTCTTGTGTATGATTTATCCTGGCTTCATACCACTAGAGAAAAAGTTCACGAGTCACTAGGCTAATTTATGCAATGGTAAATGTCATAGGCCTATGCTAATAACGTTAGCATGCTGCATTCGTGGGGAAATGTGTCTGGTATAAGGTAACTGTTTTGTTGATGAACTCTGTGAGTTATAATGGAGCCAAATTTGTACTTTGTTTAACGTTGTCGCTGTTAAGCCATGCTTTGTGTGTGTTTTTCGGTGTGTAGTTGCAGAGCGACGCAGACACACCACTGCACACGTATAAACGCTCATAATGGCGTAGGCCACTTGCATAGGCAACAGTGTAGGCTCTGTCTAGAGCCTATGCACAACTACAATCTCAGCCCTAAAGGTCAAACAGAGCAGCAGATCTGGAGCTGGCATGGATTCAGTGTCTTCAGGTGAAGGACATGTCAGAAGAAAATATGCTTCCTGTCAGCGAGGCTCGAACCCCAGTGATTCAGTAGCAGTTTGATGATGACATTTTTAAAATAATAATAATAATAATTTTTGGACCTCAACATGGCCTTTAAAATATTCTTGTGAAAACCTGTGATGTGAATTTGTTAAAACCCAAACTTGAAACCATAAAAATAAAATGACCTTCTCAGTGTATCTTTACACCTGACACCCACCTGCTGTGATGAGCAGCGAACACCGTGAGTCCATGATCCTCTCACACAGAGACTCCGCAGAGAAACCTGCAAACTACAAACAGCAGCACGCACAATATTAAAATCCATCTTTATCTATCTAACTATTTATCTCACACTAACCGTAAGTCACCATGTATATGCTGCAAAACATCCTTCTTATTAAGCCATGTATGTAACTCACCACTATGGAGTGGACGGCTCCGATGCGGACGCAGGCTAACATAGCGACCACCAGCTCCACCACCATGGGCATGTAGATGGACACCCGGTCGCCCTTCTTCACTCCTGCAGACACAAAGACAGGAGTATTATCACTAAAGCAACAATAAAGCAGAGAACTAAAAGCAGAAATCACTGCTACTGCTGTTTTACTCAAGACGAGATGAATCTTTGCTGCCATAATTCTCAAACAGCATTAGTTATAGATCATGCAGTGTTAACAGGCAGTGTAAACGTACCCTGAGACTTCAGGACGTTGGCAAACTGACAGACCCTCTGCAGCAGCTCTCTGTAGGTCACCGTCAGCTCGTCCCCAGGCTCATTGCCTTCCCTAAAACAATCAAAACATACAAAACAATGTGTGAACAAACAGCATGTTTTAACAGCAGGTTTCTTAACATTTGTAAAATAAAATAGACAACAACAAAAATGTGATTATTAAATATGTTTGTAAGTAACTCACTCTTTTTAAAATATAGAGCACAAATTCAAACTTAAGCATCAAGGCTGGATTACCACCTGTCCCACCACTCCTGAGTGTAGTTTTTATTGACTAAAAAAACAAAGAAAAAACAAATTTAACTAAAACTAATAAACATTTATGTTTGTGCTTGGGCTGCTTGATGTGCAAAAAAAAATTGTAATTATTTTGACAGGTATTGTGATTGCAATATTGGTTGCTATTTTTGTAAGAATGGTCATTTTTGCATTTCATTTTGATTAAAGAAAAATAGATGATGTAAGTTTTGATAAGGCCTGTAACAAACAAACATGTTCCCTTAGGTCTGGAAATGATTTATAGGCCGATGCATTTCTGAAGCACCACCAATGCTTGATTAATGATGGTTTGCTGTGAAACATTTTACCTTCGTCAAAAGATTGCAGCTCCTTCGATTTGGATATTGCACTTGGCCATACTGCAGTTTAAATAATATTTCCATTCATAGTGAGGACCTAGTTTGTGGCAAGTTAAAATGCCCAGATCGAGGTGTCTCGCTCTGAGTTGATCATCTTTATTGCAGTTCTGTGTTTACATGGTGCATGGTGTGAATTCTGACTTTACCCACGTCTCCACCACAACACAAAGGAGTAGTTACAAATCCAAAACTCCTAAAAATCTAAACTCTTATTCATCCATCTTTTAAACGAGTAGAACTTCAGCTCAGTTGTGAAACATCTTAACTTTCCCCCTTTTTCACAAGAGTATCATCCTGGACGTTTAAGGAACTCCATGCTTGCAAAAACATAATTCGAGGTCACGTAGCGCCACACACACACACACACACACACACACACACACACACACACACACACACACAATTTGGAGGGGTTAAGACTTTTGGATAATCTCATTGTCTGGGAGAAGGCAGAGAGATGAATGAGCTGTGACAGCGCCGCCTCTCCACTTTATTAAATCACAGTCGTGCTCGTGAAGCTCGTCTCGCAGCATCACAGTCTGCAACCCGAAAAATATGACTGACTAACAGTTAGTGATGGGAGGAGAGAGCTGTGCTCCAAGTCTGTACTCCAAAATACTGAATTCATCTACACAGTTAGACCCCTGAGATTAAATATATAAAATCACATATATGTATATTTACGTGATATAATGAACACAAGACTGTTGTCCTCCAAATCCTGGAATACATTTTGTAAATGTTTTTTTGTGTGGTTTTCGACAAGGCTGCATTACAGTAAAGTATTGTAATTTTCTGAATTTAACAGCCTGTTCTGTTCTTGTTTTTATCCACTTAGTAATTATATCCACATTACGGATTATTACTCATAGACAATCTTATTGTGTAAATGTTTTGTCAAAGCAACAATAGTCAACCCCACAATATCGCTGCACTATCGATATCGAGGTGTTTGGTCAACAGCATTGTGATATAAATTTAAAGTATATTACAAGAAGAATGATTGTTTTCATAACTTTATTTATCAGTTGGAGCTGAAACAATTAATCTGTTACTTGGTTAGGTTGTTTAGGAAACTATTAGGCTTAAGGAAATTGCGACGGACAATTTTCCTTTATTTTCTGACATTTGAGATCCAGTGATTAATCAGTTCATCAAGACAATAACTGTTAAATGCAACCCTACTTACAATTATTTTTACAGTTTATTTGTTAATGTATTAATGTCTTAAAAAAATGTCTGGAAAGGTTTGAAAAACAGAAAAATGCCCACAACAATTTGCCAAATTGCCGACCAAACTGCTGATTATTTCCTTGATTAATTGATAAGTTGTTTGTTCTGTAAATTGTCAAAATGATCAGTGTGTCCCGAAGCCCAAGATGACGTCCTCAAATGTTTTGTTTTGTCCACAACCCAAAGATATATTCAGTTTACCATCATAAAGGAGTAAAGAAACCAGAAAGTTTTTACATTTAAGAAGCTGGAATAAGAGAATTTTTACTTAGCTTTTTCAAAGAAAATTACTCAAACAGATTAACAGATTATCAAATTAGTTGGTTATAAATGTAATAGTTGACAACTAATCAAAGCATCTTTGCGACAATAATTAACAAGAGCCTGAGGTGTCTACAAAAGGCTTGTTTTGTCTGAACACCATTTCAAAACTCAAAAGACATTAACTGATTATAAAGCTCTTCCCGGCACTACTGCATCATCATCTCAGATTTATTTTAATTTTTTGCAGTTATGAGTTGCACCTCTATTTCCCTCATGCAATGCAATGTGTGACAGTGTAAATCTATTTAAAAAAAAAAAAAAAGTGAATGCTTAGAATAGTAATGTACTATGAAACTGGGACACAGCTCAAGAAAGTAAATGTTAAAGTGCACCTGAGGGAAAGACATTCAGGTAGGAGACAGATGGGCGACAACAAGTCAGAGACGAGGAGTCAATAAAGGACAGGGAGAGGAGAAGAGTGCATTAAGAAACACTGCTTAGAGGGGGAAAGTATGAGAGTGCAAGAGGAAAGAAATGAGAGCTTTAAATGCACCATGAGGAGAAAAACACCTGCAGCAAGAAGTTGTAAAAGAAACATCAAACTATATTAAAATATTTGTCTCCTGCAGAACTCCAGCAACAGCATTCTTGAAATACAAGCTTGAACTTGTCTTTGATTTCGTATTCGTATTCGAAGAAAACATACGGAGTGAGCAAATTATAAAAAGCTGCACAGATTAAAGCACAGTGAAGCCAGGGAAACATGTACAGCAGTAACATAACTTCTGTCTTTTCAAACGTAGTGTCAGATGTGCCACGTCTAGAACAGTATGTCAGTATCTTTCTGCACCATCTCTTTCCTTTATTGCCTAACCGGTTGTGGCTGATAACTGTAGCTTTATAGAAACACATACACACAAACACACACATACAGTGCATATAAGCCCCGCCCTCCACTCGCTTCCAGCACAGAACTCTTCAACAAAAATACAGATTGCAAAATATCTCTTTCAGCAGCAGCGAGTGGAGATTTTCTTGGTACAATAATTCAGGAACACCAGCCAACACGCTGCTGCCTCACTGGAGTTGCTCAACAGTGCTCACTGTATCTGTATCTGTAATGTTTTCCAGCATGTGTATGTGTGTGTGTGTGTGTTGTTGGTGGGAGGGGGAGCATACATAGCTGAAAGATCTCCCTTCAGACCCGCCTGGCACTGACAGCTGATGGGAGTTCACAGAATAACTGACACTATTACAAAGCTATGACCTTGATAATCATTTCCAACATGATATCCGAGCTGCAGTTTCTGTGTGTTGACAATTGGGACACAACACACAGAAACTGACATGCCCCACGCTGTGTGGAAGACATACAAGAAATAGCAACAAGGCTGGCAGGCAACAAACTGCAGTATTTGAGCACGGTGTTGTGCTGCCTGTACACATTTCTGGCACACATTTGAGACCCTGCTCATCTCTACAGTAACCACACATTCACTGGGGGCGGCATTAGCTCAGTCAATAGGGACTTGGCTTGGAAACTGGAGTGTCGCTGGTTCCAGTCCCCATGCGGACCAAGCATGGTGTGGACTGGCAGCTAGAGAGGCACTCGAAGTCCTCACTCTGACATATCTCCATTCACTGCACATATCGGTCCTGTTTGAGGATGTGTGTACTTCAGGCCTGTGTGTATGTGACACTTTGGAGATTAATAAAGTATATCTCCTTTTTCTTCTGCTGTATATGAGGAGGTTTGTGTTTCTCAATATTAATATAGACAACTAGCATAATTACATAACCACAGTGATGTTTATATGTACACTTCCTATGTCGCTGATGCATTAAAAAAGGAAAGGAATCTATTGATGCTTTCGGAGGATGCACTTTGATATTTTCCCCAATGATGCTACACTAGTCCATACCCATTGAGTGCACAGTTGCCCACGTACAGTTTCACATGGTGTGTGTTTGGGATATAGGTCATAGGAAATTGCAGATTAAATAGTCAACTGAACCCATTAAGAAGAGCAATGTATTCAGACAGAGTTTTTGTGGATTTGATAGTACGATTGCTTTATTGAAAGTACAGTAGTACCATTGCCAATAGTGGTAGAATGGTATCATTTGTCAAACGTGGGACAGACAGAATGACTGACTGACAGAATGACACACTGACAGTTTCCGTGATTATGTACAGCATACCATACCATGACTTAGTCATACCAAAAATTAGAAAAAAACAACAACAGTGGGCCACAGGGGGAGCCACAGCGATCGGTCGCATTTTAGCCATTTTTAAGCATTTTTCTGTTGTTATAGCGCCACCCAGTTGCCAATTAGAGTTAAATTTCTCCAGTCACCTTGAGGCGTCCTGTTCTACATATCTACCAAGTTTAGTAAAAATCCATATGGCGGTTAGGCCTAGATAAGAAATGAGCTCTCTAGCGCCCCCATTTTGTTTGATGGGGTCAATAATGGAGGGGTCCCCTCAGATTATGTGTGGTCATATGCCTACAAAGTTGCGTGGTGATGGGTGAAACCCTTGAGATGTTATACACCTTTATGTGATGAGCCACGCCCTCCATAATATTCATTGCCTTATAGAAGCTCAGTTTTAGTAAGTTTTCCAACTTTTGCCAAGAGGGAACTTTAGATATTGGTCCCTAGATTATGTTCACCCAGTTTCATGCAGATCGCTCAAACTTCCTAGGAAGAGATCCATTTGAAGTGTTTTTCAAAAAATTCAAAATGGCGGAAAATCTATATAAGCGGAAGTTATGGGTTCTTGAGGCAAATGTGTTCCTCATGAGGAGAGGCATCTCTGTGCAAAGTTTCATGTCTCTACGACATACGGGGCATGAGATATGCCCATTCAAAGTTTGCAATTTCAATCGGTTGCTATAGCGCCCCCCTTTGGCCAATTGATGTAATATTGCTTCATTCTCATCCTCCCATGACCCTCTACCACTGTGCCAAATTTCACATGGATTGACCAAGTCAGTGAGGACAAAAACGTGGAACAGACACACAGACAGACATCATTATATAGTAACTTAACCTACAGTAAGATTGTGAACAACAAATCCGTGTTTAAATCATAACAGTGGCGCAGCTTGACTTTACTTATTCTGGAAGTATTTCTCATGTCACAGAAACCACTGAGAGTGAAACCGGTGTTTTAGATACTATTATTATCATACTGTCGGAGATGTGTCAGTGTTTTTGTTCTGGTGTTCTCCACAGCTCTGACACCTGCCCAGCTGTGATCCCGGCTCTCTTATGGCTCAGTGCACTGAAGCAGCAGTCCTCAGTTTCATGAATATGTAAGTTATTACTACAGATATTCAAGTAATCTTACACTGGAACGTCTCCTGTGACAGCAGATGTTGCCTCTAACTGATGATGACCTGACGATGCTCTACCGTCCTGTGGACACACCGTGTTGACAAAACATTTTCACCTGCAGCTGTCATTTTACTACCAACAGGCATATGTCTGGCTTATTTGAAGTTTTTATGGATTATCACATAACATTACAATCATAAATCATATCTGATTTACTTGATGCTGGGTAGATGATTTTGGTGCTCATCTGAAGATAAGAAATCTGTATAATGTTTTGCACACAGACTGTATATAACGACACAGTCTACGATTCTTAAAAAGCATTTTCAGATTTTAGATTTTTTTTTTTTGCTCAATTTTCAGATGCAGTTTTAACACACATGTATATGACCATTACTATAACATCAAACACAGGTTTAACGCTACAACTGCTCAAAAAACACACGTTTTATTGGGGATCCACTCAAATAACCACTGTGGGTTCACAGGAACTCATGACATTAAAACCTATCAACATAACTGTAAATCATATCATATAATTCTCTGGTGTTACAAGATTAGAGCTGATGGTTTCATATTACTCTGACATGTTTCTATACTTAGTTCCAGTACCAAACTGGTCGTGGATACAGTGTGTATACTGCTTGAGTTTGTAGTTGCTCTTGTATGGCTTCTATTTTTTATTTTATTTGTTTTATGATACTCTCTATTATCTGGACTTTTTTCTGTCCTTAGATTGCTGCAGCAACTCTTTATGACAGCTGGTTTTTCCCTCTGCCTTCAGGTGTGGCCTGACTCCACGCTGACTTTCTACCTGTTGTTCTGTAGCCTAATTAATGATTTGTAGTTACATATAGCATAATGGTTATCAGGATTTGAATAAGATGAATAAACTGATCCTGGATTTCCAAATCCAGATCAAACCACTGGGCCCAGATGATTTAATTTCTCTCCCTCTCCTTCGTGTCCTTATTACTCAATCTGTACTTCAGACTGAGGTCAGACACTGTATGAAGTCATCTGAAACAAAACTGCATGGACAAAGTGTCCTACTGTATTCTGATATGAAACCAGATAACACGCCCACAAAGTCAAAATAAATCAGCTCTGATAAGAACAAACAAGGTCATTTCTGACTGTTTCAGGACCAATCGCACATAAACTGTTTCCTACCTCTGACTCAAAGGAACAGTTCACCTCCAAAATCAAGTTACATATTCTTCCTTGTACCTATAGTGCTATTAATCAGTCTAAATTGCTCTGGTGAGTCACCAAGTGTTCGAGATATCAGCCGTAGAGATGCCTGCCTTCTCTCCAATGTGGTGCTCAAAGTGCCAATAAAATATCTTTTAAAAAAACTTAACATCAATGTCTCTTTCCAGAAATCATGACCTGCTTACTGAAGATTCTCCCCAGACCTTGTTGTGAGCAGTTTCACGTAGGAACTATTTTCTTTCTACCGAACACCCAATGACCTTATCACTGTGCAGAAGGAAGCATGCATGTGCTCATGGACGAAAAGCTCGTGCTTGCGATTGTGCAATATGTAAACACTGATGGCGTCAAAAATGTGACGTTATTCTGCTTGTCTTTGTCATATCTGACAGTAAACTGAGTATTTTGGGGTTTTTGAACTGCTGGTCGCACAAAACACGCGAACTAGTTTGTACAAAGCACTTCATAAATAAATTTGTTGCTGCTTTATTTTGGGTTCTGGCGCCGACTCCTACACATGCTGCTGCAGCGTGTTTTACATGCTGAAAACAAACACTGCACTGAAGGTCATCGGACGTGTTTCTTTGCCTGGCTATCCTATCTGGAAATGCTGAGAGCGATAATAGCAAGTGCACAACTTTATAAGCGCACGCAAAGTACACACACCTATAAATACACAATGGTAAAACCCATTTTAAACACTGGGGGTTTAAATGTCAGGTACCAGTGAGGACAAACATCTTGTAGGAGGACAAAAAGACGATCAAAGAAAGTATAGAAGATAAAAGATGAATCTGTCAGATGATTAATTTCCCTTCAGCTCTAACAGTTTTTAGTGCTAAAACAGGAACAGTGAGTTCAACACAAACTACAACAGATAAGAAAGTTGACTGCATGCTCTTAATTTCATCTCAGAAGAACAAGTGACTAACTCTGCCACTGATACTGCTGATGGTATTACTGTCACTTGGGAGGGTTTTAGTTGCCAGTGAACATCCTCAGGGGGCTCATTCAACACAGTGTCCGCATTGTGTATTAGTCACAGTGGCTCTGTTGAACAAGATACGTTTTTTCTGTCTGTTTTTATTCAAAACGATATAAGTTGGACACTGAAGTCATGTGTTTGTTTATTCTTGCATATTTTGACTGGTAACCTGGTGAGATATGAATCTTTGTGGAAAACGTGTCTAACCGGTAGTTAAATGAGGTCAAACTGGATTTTATTTAGCATTCACTTAAATGAGGGACTCGTTCACCTCCCTTAGAATATATGAGTGAACGTTAACATGGCAAACAACACACTGAACAAAGAAACACTTGTTTTTGCTCCCATTTTGTTGTGCTGAAATAAAGATCTAACACGTTTTCTGTGCACACAAAGGGCTTATCTCTCTCAAATTCTGTTCACTAATTTGTTTCAATCTGCATTTGTTGACACTTTACAACCATAATCCATCCATCATCCAGGTGTAGCATATCAATATGCTGATTATGGCCTAGTCCACATGGACATGGGTATTTTAGAAAATGGGGTTTTCCCTTCAGTTCTAAAAAAGATTCCTGTCCACAAGCACTGTTAGACATAAAATCTCTCTGTGTACGAAACTCTCAAGAGCGTAACAAATATGATGGTGATGTAATCATATCCCTGAAGCAACGTTAAGAAGAAGAAAAGCGTTGGCCAATCGAAAGCCGGAAACTAACTGGAGCAGTGACCGCTGTGAGCTCATTCTGACGCCTCTGTTCATCAGTATAGTGGAAGAGTAACTGGATATTTTAGAGCCAGCACAACTTTGTCCACGTCTGCAACTGCACATTTGTAATGTCTTTACAAAGGAGATAACGGAGCACCCTGTCTACACGTCAACACTGAAAACACGAAAGGCAGAACGCATAGAAAAAGCTAAGTTTTCAAATATACCTGTGTACGCGTGGACAAGGTGTGAACAGCATGATTCTTACGCAGGTGTGTGTTGGGCTCTTGACAATGAGGCCACACTAAAATGTGCAGTTTGATCACACAACACTGATGCAAGTTTTGAGGGAAAACGTCTATGATGTTGTTTCCCTGAATTTGCCAATACATCCAACCAGCCTCACAACCACACAAGTCAACTAGAGTGACCATTTGCTGTCAGGTCAAAACCCTGGTGAGGACGAAGAGCATGCATATGAGCTTCCCTGAGATGGTTGTGTGATAGTTTATGCAGAAATTCTTCGTTTGTTGCATCAGCTCTTCAGGTGTCTGTCTCAGATGATCTTGCAGGTGAGAGGCTGGATGTGGAGATTCTGAGCTGCAGTGGTTTCACGTGTTCTGGGGTGTTGCGTAGGGCTGCAACGATTAGTCCACTAATCATTGACTGTGTTTACAAGGTCTTTAGTATCCCGGTTTTGAGGCTTATCCCAGCTTTGAGCATACCCGGGATATGATATTTACATGGAACACAGAGAAACCCGGTTATTCATATCCCTGTTTACATGATAAATACTAGTAACCCGTTTTCTGATCACTGCATCCTATCTGCGCAGGCGTGTGTAACATCTTTTACGTCTTTTGTTTACAACAGGCTGAGCGGGAAATGTGATATATTTATTCTATTTAGAAGTAAGACAAAAATGAGACCTCTGTGGCTTCTAGCGGGCTTAACGTTAGTAAATACTCACATCGCATTACAGCTATGGCTCATCCACTTCATCTTCAGCAATGGGAGGAGAGAGCGACAACAAATATTGCACTTCTGCCGTCTTAACACGTAGTTACGTTGAGTTCTTTCATCATTTTCAGGTAAAATTCAGTCTCTTCGTGGCTCCAAAAATGGGAAGCTCTCGTTGCCGCCATGTTGCTTGTATATCTGGTGCGCCACTCTGGCGCCTGCGCACACGGCGGGCAGCCGTCAGAGACCGGGATAAGGCACATACATGCTCCAGTATCCCGGCTTCTGTTGGAGTACTCCAGGTGGCAAAACCGGGTTTCTTGAAACCGGGAAAAGGGCATAACCCAGTTTCTGAATTCGGGATACGGTGCACAAACACAAAAAGGGGATACTTAAAAAACCCAATCAAAACCGGGATACTAAAGACCTTGTAAACACAGTCAATGACTAATCGACTATTAAAATAATCGTGACTATTTTAGTTGTCGACTAATCAGTTTGAGTCATTTTTAATAGAATAGAATAGTATAGAAAAGTACTATAAAAGTACCCCAAAATACTCTTATTGCAGCTTCTTACGTTCAAATATTGGCAGCTTTACACACTATCCCATGATGGTGAACTAAAACCCTTTGGTGTGAGTACGAAACAAGACATTAGATGACATAATTTTGGGGTTTGGGAGAGACAGACTGACATTTTTCAACATTTTAACACATTTTTCAATAAAATGATTAGTCGACTAATCAAAGAAATAATCGACAGATTAGTCGACAGATTAGTAGACAATGAAAATAATCGTTAGTTGCAGCCCTAGTGTTGAGGCTGGTTCCTAAATTCTCAAAAACAACATTTAAGATGGCTTATTGTAGTGAAATTAGCATTCAGTTCACGGGTACTCTCGCTCACCAGACCTTTCTCAAGAAAAAAAAGGTCTGGCTGGGCCGACTCTCACTTTAAGATTGGAGAAAAAAAACGCCCCAGCTGCTTGTATTTATTTCAACCAATCACAATTGTTCTTGGCGGTGCCACAGCAACAGTGCGCTTGCAAAAATATTGCCAGGGGGAAACAGGTTTTGGTGTAACACGCCCACAAAAATATCGCCTACAGGACGCGAACCATGGCAGAAAAATGGCTACATCCCCGCAAGATCAAACACCGCAAAAGTTAGTAAAGGACGTGTTGAAAACTGCAACCGGAGGTGGTAGGGCGGGACTTCAGCAGGTGGCTCGTTCCGCCCAATGAGAGGCTGATCTTTGCAGCGAACTTCCACCCACTCAGACTAGTTCATGGGCAACGGCTCTGGTGGACACCTCTGCAGACAGCATGCTAATAGCACACGCCCTCAAAACTTAGAGGACATCTGTGGCATCGTGTTGTGTGATCAAACTGCACATTTTGTGTCCTTTCACTGTGACCATGAGGCACACCTGAGTAGTAATGATGCTGTTTAATCAGCATCTTGATATGCAACACCTGTCAACAAAATTTAAAGGGAGATAAGCCTTTTGTGTCCGATCTCAGCTCTGGAAAAATCAAAGCCAAAAAAAGTGTTGCATTTCTATTTTTGTTCAAACTGATTAAACAGTCATAAATGTCTGTTTTTGACGACACAGTAATGAGAGTCAATGAAAGTCATTTTTAACCAAAAAAGCCAACATTCGCAGGTTCAAGCTACGTAAATGTACATATTTCCTGCTGTTCTTTGTCAAATATGATAATAAATCAAATGTTTTTGAAGCTGCACCTTTGATTGGACAACAAAAGCAATCTGAACATGTTAAATCAGGTTTTACTAGTTTACTTTTATGATAAACTGAATACCTGTGGGTTTTGGAATGTTGGTTTAAGCTCAGGGAAACTGATGAACATTTTTCAATTCCTATCTGACATTATGCAAACAAAATTTTAAAAAATAACTGTTAGTTGCAACCCCACTGACTCTGGACTCAACTTTTCTGGTACTTTTCAGAGATTTCCCTGCAGATAAAGGTCAGCGAGGGGACACACTTCCTGGTATTGCTGCCTCATTCAATCACACATTCCCATTTTCCCCATCCTCTCCCTGGATCACTCTGCTTTTAAAAAGCCCTGTGAGGTCCGACTACATTCCTCTGTGTGGCTTCACCATTTGCATCAGGACACATCAGAGGCCGGAGGCAAGAAACACAAAGACAAAGAGGAGAGCAGAAAGAGGCAGAAAGAAAAGAAGTGATGCTGCAGATAGAGAAGAGTGGCCTCTCAGGACAAACGAGGACAAGTGCAGCCGAGAGGGAGAGATGGAGCAGTGACATGAGAGAATATGAGCAGGTATGTGAAAGAAGTAAATAACAGGAGTGTGATGCTGCAGGTTTGTGGACAGAGAGCAAAATAAACTCCTTATATTACTGACTTTACTCTGCAGGGACGACCACTGATGATCTGTCCTCTGTAAGCTGCTTCATGTTGTCAATATAAAAAGGTGACTGTCACACCTCAATTAAAGCTCACTGGTTTTCTAAGTACACCGCCTGAACAACCAGTGTATAAGCTGCAAAAGTAGTGAGGGGAAAGTCTAAGAAGCCATGACTCTTTCAGTATCCTTTGATGCTCATAATTATGTACTTCTATTTAAGTAATAATCTGTATTTTCTATAAAGCGCTGTTCAAAGCAAAGTGCTTTACGTGTCAAAAATTAAAACAGACAAGACATGAAAACAACAGCTCTCAAGAGAACGGATAAAAACACTTTGGTATATAAAAACTAAGGAAATAAAAGACAGTTTAAATGAAATAAAAACTCAAGTAAAATCAGGAAAGGCTCTCCGATAAAAGTATATTTTAAGAAGGGATTTAAAAGAGATCGACTCAAAAAACGCCCTGGTGTGTGCAGTACTAGGAGGTCGAGGAGATATAGCTGGGACAGAGACCATAAAGAGTCGTACTGCTACTTTTACTTAAGTAAAAAATTATAGTTCTTCTAAAGCAGTGTGTCTGTTCGTCACTCATTTGCAGCATCTACCTCTGACAGTATAGACATGTGGAACAAACGGCTTCTTTTAACATTCTCAACTCTGACTTCATTGCAGGTGGTTCAGGTCTTTATCATTCTTGCTCAACTATCTTGCACATGAAGTCATAAAAATATGGGGCCCAAGACAACGTAACTGTCACTGCTGGTTTCAGACTGACACGGTTGTAATTTTCACAGCCAGCGCCCATGTTGTGTAAGTAGGGTTGCTAGTAAGTAAGTAGGGTAGGAAGTCAGGTGCATTGTTGGCATATTGCTATGTGAGGCAGCAGAAAATTATTGTGCCATTGATCAACCAAAACCTGGTGTAAAGTCAGAATGGCGCAGTTATTTTCCTGCTGTTTAAAAGCTGCATTATTCACAAAGTAAGATGCACCAGTTCACAACATGTGATTTTTATTCTGTAAAATGTGAACAGATCGGAGCTTCTGTCCGACTCCTCATGAAGAGAGACTCTGTGCACATCCACGCATGAGGAGCAGCATGAGTTCATTAAATATTTCGGAAGCTAAAAGTTCTATTTCCTGTGTCAAGTTCATGACTACAGCTTTTAGTTTTGCTGCTTGAATGTCCCCACATATTTGCTATGTCTGACTGCATTACTCTCAGCAGAAGATCACCTGCCACATGCCCCTTGCGCCTTACTTTGCGCCCACATTAGGCACCGTTTAACTACCACATGTGGAGCTGGCCACTTACTAAAATGCAGCTGTACACCAATTGTGAAGCATATTAAAACAAAGATTTTAAAAGTATAAGGTTTTAATCACTTTTGTTATCAATATTTAGGTGGAAAAAGAAGACGAGCAGAGTGTGAGAGAGAGACAAAGCTGGAGGAGGAGAAAGAGGAGAGGAACAACCGAAGGGGAAGTATGTGAGAAAGAGAGAAAGACAAAGGAGGGAGGATGAGTGCAGCTCCATTCATTCGATCTGATGGTATTCAATTGTGTTATTGTGTTCTCAAGCGGCGACCCCCTCACAAAGAGGACACACACACACACACACACACACACACCAGCCTGAGACAGAGAGGAGGCTTTAGATAAATCAGCGACCCCCTTTAAACACACTTTCTCTTGTATTGAGGAATGTAGGCACAAACCCAACACACTCACTCACACACAGAGAAAACACATTAGCAGCAGAGCTGCACGATTAATCGCTCAGCCTCGAGAGAGTGAAGATTTCTGCTGTTTTTTTTTTTGTCCTGAGGTGAAGTTAATTGAATATGTGGAATATTTGGACTGTTAGACAGATAAATCGTCAGCACCAGGACACTGTGACGGACATTTTTGACCCTTTTCTTGTGATTTATAGATCAAAAATTAATCAATACTAAAAAGTATTGTTAGATACAGACCTAATTAAGATCCATATGATCACAGTTATTCATTCATAATTAAAAGCAAAACTGTTCATTTGTCTTTAGTGCTGTAACTATTATTTGTAGTGTCAACTAATCTTTTTTCTTTTGTTCTTTGAACAATTAACTGTTTCAATCATTTAAAACATCTACAACAGTCAGAGAATGAATATTGCAGTTTCCAAGATCAGGTGAAACCTTGAAATTGATTCTTTAGTGCAACCTGAACTGTTAAATTCAACAATAATAAACAGAGAAAAAAGCAGCAAATATTTAAACTTGAGAAGATGGTATGTACATTCTTGCTTAATAAATAATCTAAAGGATCATCTAAACGCATAACTAATTATCTACCTGGTTGAATAAAGGAATAATAAAGAAGAAAAGTAAGTTGTCAATGAAAACTACCACTCACTTTCACACCTGCCCTGTTTGGTTCGGTTCAATCAAGCTCAAGTTCATTTGCCCCCTCAGTGCGGTTCGTTTGGGCAGGTGTGAACACAGCAATCACACTCAGGTGTGCACCAAAACAACCGGACCGAAACCTTCTTGAAGAGGTGGTCTCAGTCCGGTTACAAATGAACTCTGGTGCGGTTCATTTGTGGTGAGAAGGTGTTCTGACCTGGATGTGAAGCAACTGCAGTCACATGACACATTGTTTGGGTTAAACATGAGCATGTTACAGTCCTGGAGGATTATTAATGTGCACCTCCTCCTGTACTGCCTTAATATGCACATTCAGCACATCCAATGCATCAAAACATTGTTTTCTAGTTGGAGCCGCGCCTCGTTTTCAAACTGTATGGTTTGACTAAAATGAACAATGACAGCAATATAGTCCACGATGAGCAGCGCTAAAATCAACCTGCGTAGTTGTCCCTCCATTGTGACATTAGAAAGTGTCACATTTATCTTGCAAGTGTACTCTTCTTCAACGTTTGCTTTACTTCCTGGATTTTTCCCACATGGAAATTCTGACCAATCAAGAGCAGCTTTCTCACACAAGGCATTTGATCTGGTCCTCTTGTAAATGCTGCCGTGAGAACACGAACCAACTCTAGGCAGTTATACAACTTTGGAACAAAATTAGTTCCTGATTCAGACCAAAGGAGACGACTCTAGGTCTGAGAGCAGCCTTAGTGTTTGATCATAGGACTGGAGGTAATTTTGATGGGACTCTGCAAACACTTCACACACACACGCACACACAGACTAACCAGTAGAAGGCCACTTTGTCGCCGAGCTTCCTCTCATGGACGTTGCGGTCTAGGATGTTATAGCAAATGTTGGTGGAAGCTCCTTCCATACACTTGACGAATATGTCTCCTTTGGTCACATCGAAGTTGTAGTCGAGGAACTGACCCGTGTGTTTGGTCTTCCAGAAGAAATCTTTGGCGATGTCGCCCCAGAACTCTGCAGGACGGGAAGAGACGGGATTAGAGAGACAGACACAAAATAATGCATGACTGCAAGATGCATTTGGTGAAATGTGCAATCACAATGTGACGGCAACTAACAATTTCTAATTTCTTATTGAAATAAAACTTTTGGTTTGTGGCTAGTCGGGGCTGCAACTAACAATATCGCTATTTTTGTAATGATTATTTTCTCATTTAACCGATTAATCTTTTGGTCTATAATATGCAGGAACTTACAGAACATTTTTCATCACAGTTTCCAAAAAGTCTTGTCTTGGTAGGTGTTTAATGAAAAAAGGGAAAGACAGCAAATCTCAATGTTGGAGAAGATGCAGCCAGAAAAGAGTCTTACATTTATGCCTCAGAAATATATTTAAAGATTAACTGAAAATCAAAATTGTTGCCCAACAATTTCCTGTCAGTCGACTAATTTTGCAGCTCTACACACACACACAAATATACTATCTATCTTTTTGCTGTAACTCTTCCTTCCCATAAGAGTTCCTTTTGTGAGACCTTTATCCGGGTCAGCATTTCCTCCAACCCGACATCACTATCTCATCATGACACAGCTCTAGTGAATGGCCTGAGGACAAATTCCATCTGCAGGAGAAACTTGTTTGATTGCCTCTGAGGCACTTTATGTAGCCTCCACACTTGACAAGGAAATGACACGAGCAGCTGTCTTATTAACAAAAGCTGCACGGATAAAGAATCTTCCTGCTCCTGCCTGGTAAGTTTAGTAGAGACAGGTCCCACCCAAAGGCCACGCGACTTCCTTATAACCAGAAATCCCCAAATAACCTTCATTACAGGCTGTCTGCAGGTGACAGTGAGTCAAATGTCACACTTTATAACATCAACCACTGTATGACAGAAACTTTAATTGAGAAACCATGATGGTAGGTCACAGGGCTGCAACTAACAGTTATTGTTAAGTCCATAAAATGTCAGAAAAGTCAGTGAAAAGCAGTCAGTATAGTTTCCCAGAGCCTGCAGTGACGTCTGCTAATGTCATTTTTTGTCTGATCAACATCCAAAATCCGAAAATTATCACTTTACTGTGATTTAAGACAAAGAAAATCAAATAATCTTCATCTATGAAAAGCTACATTTTAGCTTTAAAAACGACAAAAATGATGATAATGATAATTTAGGGCTGCAAATAAATTATTTTCACATTCAACAATGTGATGATTATTTTCACAGTTAATCAATGAATATTTTTGTCTATTGAATATGAGAAAACAGTGAAAATAGTCCTGTTTAACTCTTCAGCTTGAGGAGACTGATTCAAGTTGCTGTTTTTATCACATGGACAGCTAAAAACCCAAAAATATTCAGTTTACTATCGTAACTGTTAGTTATTATTTTCTTTTCTAGTTCATAGATGGAACAATCAACACCTAATTTTATGTCAATCGATTAATTGTTTAGCTGGGGCTGATATGAGTTGATTAGTCAATTGACAGTTAACAGAAAACATTTACTGTTTCGTGTTTTCAAATTGTAGAGATTTGCGTTTTTTCCTTTTATAGAACTGGAAATTTAATATCTTCTGGTTTTGATCTGTTGGCCAGGCAAAGAAGTTCAACACACATCAACCTGGCTGTTGGAAAATTCTGATGGGCATTTTTTTTTTTACTGTTTCCATTGTTTATAGTTTAGTTTTTCCACTGGAATTCTCCTTATCGGTAGAAGTTTGTCTAATAGCGTAGAAGAGGCACTTTTCAAAGAATATAGTGCTGCATGTATTGTCAAGTGTTGAGCACAGAAAAGGTAGACAGACAAATCTCTGACTCTTTTGCAGCAAAATAAAACCCATCAACTTATCGTGAGAGAAGAAAAAAAAATTCCAGAACAATGTTTGCCAAGTAAATAAGGAAGTCAACCTTGAGATTATACATAGTATTTAAGGCGAAGCACTTTGCCGACACCCTTCAATAATAAACTGACAATGCGGATGCGATACACAGACCTGAGTTACCGGTATAATTAACTTTTAACGATGCTGAATCAACAAGTGTGAAGGGTTTATGTTGTGTTTACGTTAGTGTCGGCAGCTCTGAAGTATTCTGTTTGCACTGTTGCTTTTTGAATCACCGCTGTGTTATGGAGTCAGATGCTGCCTTTAAACTGCATATGACAGGTGCACTCCTCAGTGAAGCCCTTTATACTCGGTTAATTTAGAAAGTGGTGGAGGAAGCACTCAGATCTTTCACATAAGTAAACAGAGCAGTATCACAGTGTAGAAATACTTTGTTACTCACAAGTACAAGTCCTGCATTCAAGGTATTACTTAGGTAAAGGAATGGGCATCAAAAAATACTTAAAAAACAGAAGTAAAAGTCCTTATTATGCAGAACGGCCCATTTCAGAATAATGTATCACACATTCTTGAGAATTGGGACAAAACTTTACTTTTGCAAGTTTGATTTTTACTTCAATTCTGTTGGAAAAAATAATTTCAAAAGATAAAGGGCTTGACTAACCTTGTGATGGGCCAAACTCCCTGTGATTTAAATTGTTCTTGAACAGCATACATAATGGATATCAGAGGTCAGATCTAACAGCGTTGAGGTCTCACAGTTATGTATTTATTAATTTCACAGCAGTGGTAGTGAGGAGCCATTTTATTTATAAAACTTCTTTAGAGTTCCCATTATGCCAATCAAAATATTCATCTTTAAACCATTGTTCTTATTATGTTTTGATTTAGAAGGGCTATGGAGTTGACCTGATATGGTTGAGACACACCTGATACTGATATTCTTTAATGAACATATCAAAAAGCAGAGAGCTTACCAAGGCATATCTGCCTTTGTGAAAACCAAGAAGTGAGACAGGATTTGGCTGACCCCTTTTGTGCCTGATTAAATTACGTTTTTTTGTATAAAAATGACTGGTTTGACAAAAATCTGTGACACATCTTTACAGGTCCAACATTTTAAAGTGAATATATTTTAAACCAAGATGATCATAGCAGGACACTTTTACACCTCTGTTATCGTGTGCATAGTGTGTACTGTTGGTTTACAGACTGTGACAACATATGCTTTTACTGTCTGAAGCTGTGACTCTAGTCTGGGACGAGGCTAATTCCTGGCACAGGGCAAGTTTAATATCTGAAGAGACAAAAGCATATCAAAATATTGTATAAAACTTTTTTTTCCATACATTTCAATCTTTCAAAAGTAATATTTCACCCAAGAAACTAAATGAGAATATTGATAATTTGTCATTTCAAGCTTTTTGGAGGGGTGGGACATGATTTGGCCCAAATTTTAAGAATGGGTGGTTTATTATATTATTGTATTGTGATTATTAATGCATTAATGTGTTCATCACTTTGATGTTGAAGCTGATAAAGGTGGAGCTTATTTAAACTACTTAATATACTTCTTGTTTGTCTTACTTGGCTTATAATAATACAACACATTGTATTAGTTAGTTTATATTTTATATTATTAATCCATTTTTACAATATAACTGGAAACTAAAGCTACTGAATAAATGTAGTAGAGTATGAATATATAGTAGCATAACACGGAAGTACTCAAGTAAAACACAAGTACTATATTTATACTTAAGTAAATATACTTAGTCACTTCGCAAAACTGGATTTAGATACTATAAGGTGGACGTACCCTCAGGACTCTCTATGGATTTCAGGTAGAGCTCTTTGTATTTCTCAAAGCTGGGGATGTGAGCCTCCTTCTTCAAGTCCTCAGACCCGTGGAAGACGTCTTCCTTCGGCGCTTTGTCGGGAATCATCTCCAAAATGTTTCTTTGACTCTTTTCCAACTTGGTAGTCAACAATCGTTGTGGGAGATCACTCTACTTAACGTTACGGCCTAACGCTATCGCCGTTAAATATCAATCGATATATCCACTGCACGGCCAGAAGATAATCGATATCAGCTCTGCAGGACGAGAGAAGAGGCTGCACAGATCCCTCCTTCAGCTGCAGAACCAAGCTGCACGATGAAGCAATGCTGCTGCTGCAGAGCTAGCTCGATGCTAGCTAGCAGCTAAGTTCATTTAGACTTCCTTGTTTTTTTCCCAGGATGTTTTGTGTTGTTGTTGTTGCTGCTGTGCTGTTGAAACGTCGCATGCAAACACTGCGTTTGGAGCTTGTACGTGCAGCTGCAGTTGCAAAGTAAAGTGTAAGTCCGTTTCGGTGCAGCTCCGGGTGAATCTGTCCGCTCCTGGTAGTGTAAAGTCCTGCACACACGGACACGGGTAAGTGGGTGTCCTGCTAAGCTAACAGGCAAGCTAGCTCACTCCAGCAGAAGAGGGAAACGAGCGTGCGCGCCGAGACGAGGCCCTCCTGTTTTAGCTGTACAGATTTAATATGTGTATAATAATTAAATTAAAAGCTTTCTTTCAGTCAACAGAGAGAGTTTCGTGCCGTCGGGGAGGCTGGAGGTGAACTGTTTTGTCCCAGCGGTGACATTCGCCTGCGCCTGCTCCTGCTCCTTCTTCTTCTTCTTCTTCTTCTTCTTTTCTTTTGACAAACTGAACTCTGTTTGGCCCTGACCAGCAGCCAATCAGAGCGCACGGTGTCTTCGCGTACTCCTTGAAAACTCCGAATTCACACAATTAAGACGGTATTCACCACCGATCGTTGCGTTCAAGTGTTTATATTTGAATCGAATGCTCAATGATAAAAAAGTACGTGAGATTTTGTTATGGTGAAAGATTTTTGTTCGTTCGTTTGTTTATTATTATTATCATTATTAGAGTCCGGGCAGCTAAACTGCCAGGACACTATTGTAATCCTAGTTCTTCTTCTTCTTTTTTTTCTTCTTCTTCTTCTTTCTTCTTCCGAGGAAATCATACTTCCCATGGGTGAAAACTCACCAAACTTTGCACAAAGGTCCAGTCTCATGCCAGATATCCTCAGCTGTAAACTCAAGCCAATAGTCCTGATGGTGGCGCTACAGCAAGCGTCTAAAGTTCAAAACTTTGAAAATTCATAACAAATCAACCATACGTGCTACAACTTCACAGCTTTCATCAAACTGTAGCCCCAATACTGAAGAAACTTTTGTCCGCTTAAACCTATTAAAGATTATGAAGTTCATCACTCTGGTTTTTTTTTTCAAAAACTGTAAAACTTCTTAAACCTATCTCCTCCCACAATTTTTGCTCAATTGACACCAAACTTGCTACAGAGCATCTTCAGACTGTCCTACAAAAACTACGTTTCTCAGATTTTTGATTTATCAAAAATTGAGCCTACAGTGCATCAAAATGTTTGACTGTAAACGGTACTGTAAACATATACATGCAAATTCTTGCTAAATAAATCTTCAATGTTCATGAAAAAAGACAAAATTCTAGGGTCATGGTAGATGATGTGTGGCACATTTCAGAATTTTATCTCAAAAACTGAATTTTTGACAGCATTTTGAATTTTGCTCTAATGTGAACAATTGGAGTCAATGTAAAAATGGCAATTTTAAACATCAGTTTTTCACTTATGGAGCAAATCAATCATTGTTAAAACAAATGACCAACATCTCCATGCTGTCTAGATGCAATATGTGTATTTTCAGATTTTTGTTTCGATAACTGAATTTTTTACAGCGGTTTGAAATCTGCTTTTCCATGCACTGACGGCTGCTAAACCTGCACGTCTGGCTTAGTCAATTTGCGAAGCTACGTATGAATTGTCACTGATTAATTAGCTCAGTGAGATAGAAATTGATCCTTAGTCTCAGAGGTTGTGAGTTCAAGCCTCAATGGATGCAAAAGGCAGATTGTGTTGCTAAATGTTTTCTAATTCTTCTGCTTGTTGCTCAGAATTGCCTAGAAATGCCCGGACCCGACCCATCGCTGCGCAGCAGCTATAATTATTATCATTATTATTATTACATTACATATAAGTGTACAGATACACGTAAATGTACTAGAAAAAAAGGTTAACAGAATGAATGAATGAATGTCCTGCATGTGTGTTATGTAGTGTTTTTTTAAGAGTAATATTTATCACTGTTTTACCTTTAATTTTTACTATACAGTTTGTTTTTGTTTTTATGAGCTCTTTTTTTTACTTATCTTTGCACTGAGGAGGTTGCATTCAGTTTCATTGTACATGTTTAATGACAATAAAGATATTCTATTCTATTCTCTATTCTATAAAAGAAACACTAATTAAACATGTACAGTACAGGCCAAAAGTTTGGACACACCTTCTCATTCAATGCGTTTTCTTTATTTTCGTGACTATTTACATTGTAGATTCTCACTGAAGGCATCAAAACTATGAATGAACACATGTGGAGTTATGTACTTAACAAAAAAAGGTGAAATAACTGAAAACATGTTTTATATTCTAGTTTCTTCAAAATAGCCACCCTTTGCTCTGATTACTGCTTTGCACACTCTTGGCATTCTCTCCATGAGCTTCAAGAGGTAGTCACCTGAAATGGTTTTCCAACAGTCTTGAAGGAGTTCCCAGAGGTGTTTAGCACTTGTTGGCCCCTTTGCCTTCACTCTGCAGTCCAGCTCACCCCAAACCATCTGGATTGGGTTCAGGTCCGGTGACTGTGGAGGCCAGGTCATCTGCCGCAGCACTCCATCACTCTCCTTCTTGGTCAAATAGCCCTTACACAGCCTGGAGGTGTGTTTGGGGTCATTGTCCTGTTGAAAAATAAATGATCGTCCAACTAAACGCAAACCGGATGGGATGGCATGTCGCTGCAGGATGCTGTGGTAGCCATGCTGGTTCAGTGTGCCTTCAATTTTGAATAAATCCCCAACAGTGTCACCAGCAAAACACCCCCACACCATCACACCTCCTCCTCCATGCTTCACAGTGGGAACCAGGCATGTGGAATCCATCCGTTCACCTTTTCTGTGTCTCACAAAGACACGGCGGTTGGAACCAAAGATCTCAAATTTGGACTCATCAGACCAAAGCACAGATTTCCACTGGTCTAATGTCCATTCCTTGTGTTTCTTGGCCCAAACAAATCTCTTCTGCTTGTTGCCTCTCCTTAGCAGTGGTTTCCTAGCAGCTATTTGACCATGAAGGCCTGATTCGCGCAGTCTCCTCTTAACAGTTGTTCTAGAGATGGGTCTGCTGCTAGAACTCTGTGTGGCATTCATCTGGTCTCTGATCTGAGCTGCTGTTAACTTGCGATTTCTGAGGCTGGTGACTCGGATGAACTTATCCTCAGAAGCAGAGGTGACTCTTGGTCTTCCTTTCCTGGGTCGGTCCTCATGTGTGCCAGTTTCGTTGTAGCGCTTGATGGTTTTTGCGACTCCACTTGGGAACACATTTAAAGTTTTTGCAATTTTCTGGACTGACTGACCTTCATTTCTTAAAGTAATGATGGCCACTCGTTTTCTTTAGTTAGCTGATTGGTTCTTGCCATAATATGAATTTTAACAGTTGTCCAATAGGGCTGTCGGCTGTGTATTAACCTGACTTCTGCACAACACAACTGATGGTCCCAACCCCATTGATAAAGCAAGAAATTCCACTAATTAACCCTGATAAGGCACACCTGTGAAGTGGAAACCATTTCAGGTGACTACCTCTTGAAGCTCATGGAGAGAATGCCAAGAGTGTGCAAAGCAGTAATCAGAGCAAAGGGTGGCTATTTTGAAGAAACTAGAATATAAAACATGTTTTCAGTTATTTGACCTTTTTTTGTTAAGTACATAACTCCACATGTGTTCATTCATAGTTTTGATGCCTTCAGTGAGAATCTACAATGTAAATAGTCATGAAAATAAAGAAAACGCATTGAATGAGAAGGTGTGTCCAAACTTTTGGCCTGTACTGTATGCTGAGTCATGTTTTAAAATTTCTATTATTATATATGATACACAGACATACACATGTAAGAGAACATAACAATGACCACCAATTTAAAAAAACAGATTAGAACAAAGAAGCAGAAAAACAAAGACAAAATAAATAAATAACTGTAATAGAAAGCTGAAAGAAAGAAAATGCTTCTTGTTGTAGTGCTGTCACTGTGCGTGTTATTGTAACATTAAACAGGACAAAACGTAGGTTAAAGGGATAGTTCAGTTTTTTTGAGGTGGCGTTGTATGGGGTACGATTCATAGTTAGTGTATGACATACAGTAGCTGTCACTCAGGGATCTCCCAATTTGGAGAAGCAGGCTGGAGTATGACACTGTATTATTATAATTTAGTATTGCTTTTGTTAAAAAAAATAGAAACATTAATTAAGTACATCTACTTCTTCAGAAAACTACACCAGTTGCTGTGACAGTCTCAGTGTTGTCAAACACTGCCCTCTATGGACAAAACTGTGCATGACACTTAGAGTTTGATTTAAGTTTGGACCAGTGAAGTTTGGTCTGACAAACAGCAGGTGGCGTTACTGTTCAACTTCTGCTGCTGGTGTCTGCAGAGCTCTCAGAGGGTTTGACCACAGCTTCAGCATCACTTTGTTTTACTCCTACTGTGTGGCAGTGCTAGAATGTAACTGAGTAAATTTAGTACTGTACTTAAGTACAGTTTGAAGGTATTTGGACTACTTCATTTGAAATATTGTGCTTTTTACAGCACTACATTTATCTGACAGGTTTAGCAGTATCTATCCGGATTAAAATTTTATATTAAAAAACATATGATAAGCTTATAAAATGAAATAAAAAAACACGTAGTTACAGATTAACAAGGTATGCTCCCAAGATTTTTGTCCTGTGACCTCTTAAAAAATATTAGTGTCCAGTTGGGGCCTCTCGTCATGGTTAAGATGTTTATGATTTCTACCAAAAAGTTTCTCCGATTGTTTCATTTAAAATGTCAGCAGACGTCAAATTATCCAATATATTAAAATTAGCCAAAGATTTAGTCATTTACTATAATAACTCAAGATTTTTGCAGAACCAGAAATTTTAATTCTTAAAGTACATTTTACTGATAATACTTCTGTACATTTACATACATGGGGTATTTAGTGCAGGACTTGTAATAGAGTATTATTTCATCATGGTATTGGTTCTGAAGCATCTCAGTGTTTCCACCAGCACGGACTGTGTGTGTTTCATATTGAGAAGCGACTCCAGCTCTGTCTGATGTCACAGCTCTGGAGCGCTGAGGGTCAGAGGTCAACCTTGGGCCCGGACTAAAAGATCACATGTGAGTCACAAAGATTGCTTTGTTTTCTCATTGCTCAGCTTTCATGTGTCGTTTTCTTCATGTGATCATGTTCCTCTGATTTACTGCACGTTTCACACATAAAGTGAAAAAATATTGAAACCAGTAGATGATATTCGAAGGTACAGTCCCTACCAGCCTCCACATTACTTGGTTCCATTTTATTTTAACGTGTCCGGGTCCGTAGACAGAATCTGCCTTGAGTATTTTTATTTGCATCATGACGAGAGTATTTCCAAGTGCTTTTCAAGAAGACGGACTGTACTTTTTATACTCTTGACAAGAGTATCAAGAGTAAACAATATGACACTGCATGAACACTTCCACAGACCTTAAAGGTGTTCACTCGGGGAATAATCAAGTTCATTTTCTAAATAGTGGCACTTTCAATTAATATTTGAGATAATATTTGAGATTTTTACTGCACTTCATTAAAGGAGGGAAACATTTGGCTCAATTAATGTGTAATTTGTGATTTTGAGTGAAATGTTTCAAAAACTATCTGATAGATTGCCATGAAATTTGGTACAAACATTCATGTTCCCATCCATCCATTCATTTTCAATCACTTATCCGAAGCCAGGTCGTGGGGGTAGCCTGCTGAGCCAAGTATTCCAGACGTCTCTCTCCCTAGCAACACTTTCCAGCTCCTCCTGGGGGACCCCAAGGCGTTCTCAGGTCAGATGAGATATGTAATCCCTCCAGTGTGTTCCACAGAACCACCTCAACTGGCCTCTTTGGACGCAAAGGAGCAGTGGCTCTACTCTGAGCTCCCTACGGATGTCCGAGCTCCGCGCCCTATCTCTAAGGCTGAGCCTAGCCACGCTTTAGAGGAAACTCATCTGCAAAAAGCAGACGATGTGGTTAAGGTCACACTGTGACCTCCAGAATGCACTGGGGCAGTTTGCAGCTAAGTGTGAAGAGGTCAGGATGAGAGTCAGCACCCTGTCTGAGTCCATGGTTCTCTGCCAGAAAACGTTGGATTACCCCCTCTGTGATGGGAGGAGGTTACTGCCCTAAGCGAAGGAGTTCAGGTATTTCAGGGTCTTGTTCATTAGTGAGGGTAGAATGGAGTGTGAGATGGGTCTACAGTTTGGCATGGCGTCTGCAGTGATGTGGGCACTGTCATGGTGAAGAGGGAGCTTTCGATTTACTGGCCCATCTACGTCCCAGCCCTCACCTATGGTCATGAGCTCTGGGTTAACGCCTCCCTCAAGATGAATTGTAATACAGTAACTTATGTGACCTTGTATCTAGTGTGACTGCTGATCTCTCCAGAAACTAATAAGGAACTCAGTTCAATCAAACACAGACAACAGACCGGTGTTGACGTGGAAATACTGTTTTTATTGTCTGTACCAAACTTGACTGAAGAAAACCGAGTTTTCCAGAGTATAACAAACACACCAAAGTCCAGCAGAAACAGGAGACAGAGAGGAGAGAGACTCACAGTGTACACGACGCTTATCGGCACTGAGGTCACACAAGCACCAGCGCTACCTTCAAAGCCATCATTTCACTCTGCTCAGACATTTTCAGCAAACACACCTGCGTGACGCCGCTGCACTTCAGCCACACTGAAGATCTGCTGGCAGCGACACAAACATGCATGTTGATTTAAACCAGAGATAACAGTTATGGATCCCCAGAGTGGCCAAAAGTTTCTGAGCGTGGCCTCTTGCAGGTGTGTGTCTGACTGAAAACATCCAAAGAAACCTCTAATATCAAACACCGCACACAGTCTTCCTCAGTAACACCTACATCAACACATTTACTACCATCATTAAACCAGACAGGAGTCACGCACAACCTGAAACACTTTCAATGACTTGTCAGGAAAACCAGACGATTGTCAGAACCTCATGAAACATCTCATGATGTCATAAATCCCACCTGACAAGTGACTGAAGTGATGACAGTTTGTATTGTGACTCATTAAATACAGACTGTTGGAGTTAGAGGAGGGAGGAGGTTACATTGGCACTGGGTTCAGTACAGAGGCCACTATGTAAAGGGGGGACATCTGCTCCCCCTTTAACATTGCATAACAAAAAGCACTTCTTCACTAAGGCTCGACAACACACACTCGCCAGACCTGCTCCAAACGGGGGAAAGCTGCTGTTCTGTCCACAGTTTCAAGTTTTGTCCTGCATTGAGAAGGCTCACAGTTTACAGAGAGAGAGAGAGAGAGGGGGAGTGTGCGTTTGTCCTCAGTGTGCTACGATTTGTCTTGGCATCAACCCACCTAACAAACATCAACGGGTGTCCCCAAAAGATATCTTAAAAAATGGCTCATAAGGGGTTTGTAAGTGCTCAAATCAGAATTTTTTTAACAAACAGTCCAGCCTAGGAATATTGTGAGGGGAAAGAGCATTTGCAATTAATTTGGAGCATTCATTTATCCTGCTTTAAGCACCAGACGAGGGCGGTTTAGCCAGTATTAATGAATTTCAACTATTCAGTTTGCTTCTGACGTTTTTAAGCTTTCTGTGTGCATATATGGGAGGTAATCAGAAACTATTTAGATAGTCCATGTGTCATTTTGAGTCATCGTCTAAGCAAAAATGTCCTGGTTTCAGCTCTTAAAATGCGAGGACCTGCTATTTTATATCATTATAAACGTAAATCAGGACATTTTGAAACACAACCTTGTGATCCAAGGAATTGTGCCAACTGACCCTTGATACATGAAACAATTGATTAATTGAGATTCTGGTAAGCAGATGATTCAACAATGACAGTGTTCATTAGTTGCAGGAAGCCGTACTCGTTAACAGAGCGGTGTCCTCTGACACAAAATGTCTCCATAACAGTAGGTTGTAATTACAGTAAATATTTTGGCGCCTAAGATCCTGACAGAAGGGAGCATTTTGGGGAAGCAGTTTTTGCAGTGTTGCATCTGTACTTCAGCACATTTAATTTGAAATTAAAGAATTACTTGCAGAATAAAGTCCTGACTTGTAGCTTTATTTCATGTGGGGTTGCATCCATGTTCGGGTGAACAGCAGAGGAATGGGAGGTCTCTTTATTCAAAGTGCCCGGTCCAAAAAGTGTTTGACAAATGAACCTTAATACAGTTATGCTTCATATTTGGTCAAATCCTCGTCAGTCTTGGACCCTCTGATGTCGCTCAGACATTAGCAGGCAGTTTGATAATGCTCTATCAGGCCTCTGCTGCAGCCAGATTCACTTCCAGCAAATGTGAAGGGTTTCTTTGCCTTTAGAAATTCACTGAAAGAGGTGACGAACTCAGAAAAAACTTCCTGGTTGACTCATCTGTATGATCATTGTCCAAAAAACTGAGTATTTGTCCTAAAGTAATCACCCAGAGTGGATGTAAAAACTCCCAAATTAAAGCTAAAAGTCAGAAGTTTAACCTCATGTTCAGAGTTGGCTTTAAAATCTAATGTGCTGGAGTTAATAACAAAAAAGAAGTTACTGCATCTGCACATCATCACCACAATACAAAGGTTGACTGTGGTTAGAAAGAAAAAAACTCAAATCACTCTTTGGAGTGTTAAAAAGCACACATTCTAAAAAAAATATATGATTTGGAAATTATTTCTAAAAAGGTTAAAAGTAGAAATGTATTTTTTTCGAAGTGGTCCTATTGAAGGAAACTACCAGAAAATACAAAAAAAAATCTAACACCCAGGCACCCTTTGATTGTGTGCAACATTCAACCCTCATGGCAGTGCTTGTTAAAGGCGTGAGTTCTGTCAACTATTAAATCATGTAGCTACAACACTTAAATACTAACTATCTGCACGTCTCAGATGGAGAGCTGCTCCACAGATGAAAAAGCTCAACTCAGCACCCCTTTAATTTAATTCTGCAGAATGTATTTTGTTGAAAACCTGCATTTTTCAGCTAACTCATGGCAAGAATATCACAAATAATTCATCAAAAAACCCTCAAATTAAATTAAACTGTCTTGAAACACCATCAATATATATTTTTGTTTGCTTTCTGAGCATTAGATGG
The DNA here is from genome assembly GCF_041903045.1 of Epinephelus lanceolatus. Lineage (NCBI taxonomy): Eukaryota > Metazoa > Chordata > Actinopteri > Perciformes > Serranidae > Epinephelus > Epinephelus lanceolatus. The sequence continues at coordinate 4,851,291 of NC_135741.1, read as the reverse complement.
AAGACAGGTGGTCCGCTGCACCCTGACACATCCGAGCTTTTGTCCGTAATACCTCCAATGTTGTTTATTTTCAGAACACATTAAAAATATGACTAACAGTACAAACATTTGCCCAAAACAGCAGACTTACATTAAAGTAAAAAAAAAAAAAAAGTTAAGAAAAATGTCTTCTTATGAAAAGAAAAATGCTCCGAATAAGGCCATTGATAAAGTTCTATATTCCAATAACAAATTGCTGTTAAAGTTATCGGTTTGTGTGGAATCAACATTAATGTGTTGTTTCAAATTAGGTACAAATATGTCAGATATGACATCTTTACAGTGGAAACACTGGTCTCAAATCAGATCCACAATATACAATATTAGTATTAAAATTGGTCAGTCCGGAAGTGGAAATAGGTAAAAGGAGGAAAAAGACACCTGTCTAGCATTCCCAGAAAGAAATCTGTCCTCAGTGTGGCAACTCATTGATCCCACGTCTTATGGAAAAACTAAATCCAACATTAGAAACAAGAGCAGAGGTTTCACTGATGAAGACGAAGCCTGAGAGAAGCACATGAGCAACTTCCACGACTCAGCCAGGCAGAGATCAGATGATGGTCTCGACTGTGGTCGGCTACATGTAGTGAACGCACTGTTCAGCCACAGTCGGAGCTCACAGTGTTTGTGATGTGGCTGCTGTGAATCTCCCATAAGGAATTATTTGTGTTGGCTGCAGCCTGAGGGAAGGCCTCTGGTATGAAACAGTGCACGTGCCTGAAAGCAGGTTCTCCAAAAAGACCAAAAATACAAAATCTGTTGATCATGCAGTCTAACTTTTTTTGTTGTTGCATTTTTTACTTAAAGTTGGCGTGTTGATCAAAAGGCTGCCGTCTTACACTCAGAGAGGAAGCCACTTTCCTGGACTTGAGGATTGCACATTTAAGAAGCCTGAACAACGCGGTGGAGAGGGAGCATGGGAGAAGTGGAAGCAAGAAGATCTGCTACATGAACAGCAACCACTCTCTAAATCAGAAACCCCTTTTCTCTATCGATGTAAATCTTTCCAACAGTGATCGTTTAGTGAGTGTGAGGAAAAAAAACTCAACTTCAATTGAAAACAAATGTATAAAGTTGAGAGCATGACAGACAGGTGCCCCAAAACCATACAACAGAAAAAAACAAACAAAAAATGAAATAAATGGAGTGAGGGGGAAATGTGATAGAACAGTAGCATACATTTACAAAACTCATCTGAAACTCAACAGGACAAAATCAGGATGGTGTCCTTGGTGGAAAAATGGCCAAGAGAAGACCCGGCTGCTGCCTCGTCCCAGACTAAACCCTGAGCCCTTCAGTGTCAACGTGTGCAGCCCACAGGTTGCTCTTTACTTATTTAAACTTACTTAGAAACATACTGGCTACATCAAACTGGTAAATGATGTTTCTGAAGGCCTGCTGGCTCCATGAAGTCAACTCATTGTTAGTATAAGTAAAATAGGGACCAGCTAGGAAAAATAATACAAGATACGCCTCAGGTTTGGTTCAAATTGATGCAAAACTAAGTGTTCAAGTTGGGAATGTGTATTTTCTTTTTCTTCTGTGCATGCGTCTTTCTCCAAATAATTAAAACTCAGTGTCAACAGCAGAGGCACAAAGCGGCTACAGTGCCATCAAACGATCTGGGTTAGTTTGGGACAAAGTGATTGGTGACCTGACAGCCGGGTCTTCAGAGGAGGTTCTTCATGTTTGTTTTGTTTCAAATTGTTTTTTTTTTTAAACACATACAACCACACACGCACATACGTATACACACTCACACGCGCACACAGAGAACATCACCGTGTTTTTCACACTCAAGTCCATTACAAAAACCAGATATGTACTGCATGATCTGGTTTTGGGAAGGATGGGATTACAGGTGAGGGTAGCGGGGGACTGGAGGAAGAGGAGGCAGTGACCGAGGCTTTGTTGATTATTGGTAAAAAGATGTTTCAGGGAAGAAGGAGCTGTATGGCAGTTGAAGGCTTAAGAGGAAGAAATCCGGCAGGTTGGGGTTTAGGGTTTGGGGTGGGAGGGGGGGGCACAAGTCAAGATCAGGTTTGGTGTTGGATATAAAACCAAACTGGCTGTCTTGGCTTGAGGAAGGATCTCGAGGTGTAGACCAGAGCATCTAAGTGAAAAGTTGCTTGCAGTCTTGAATATTAAAACTCCTCCTGCTCCTCAGCATCAGGTATCACAAAACCCTCCTGGAGAGAGAGAGGGGGACAGAGAGAGGAGAACGTTATGAAAAAACAGCGACACACTATAGAGATACCTGAGGTCTGGATTCTAAGCTTGTCATCTCTCTGGAGCCAGAAAACCCCAAATTAAGCAATATGGGTTGAGCCTTGTTGTCTCAAAGCCTAACACATGTGTTTCATTAACACACATTATTGCAATTCTTGGGTTATTATTTTTGCCAGTTACACATATTCCTCATACTGTGAACATTGCCTTTACTGGTTTTCTGATCAACATTTCAGGTGTCTGAACACAAACAGAGAAGTACAGATAGATAGAAGTAAAGTAGAGTAAAAAAAAAAAAAATGCTATACAAAACTATACAAGTCAAGAGCACATTAAGTCAAAATTACGAGCAATACAAATACAGCACCAAGAACCAGAACTGCTCCTAAAATCAATAGTGCAGGACTGTCTCTGAGCAAAGTGACATAACGGTGCGGTAAATAGAAGCAAGTCAGCCAAGCACCACTGAAAACTTTCAGGCTCAGTGAGCGAGCTGCATTCCATTCCTCTGCAGGAATTCACAATGGCATCAGCAGTTGTTAACAGCCGAGCAAGTGGGCTTTAATCTGGTGTTGAACTCACAACATATTTATCTAACATACTGGTTCATTTTAGAGAATAAGGCACAGAAACCGACGATGTGTTAATCCATCCTGCAATACTTTCTAACTTCCTCTGTGGCTCTCAGCTCTGAGCCCATTGGTTCCTACTGAAGACTTATTTCTTCACTAAACACATCTCTCACACACACACACACACACACACACACACACACACAGATATTTTCACTTCTTAAAAAGCTTTTGAGCAAACCAACAGGAGGAAATACTGCATTTGTTGAGGACTATTTTCAGCAGTGGATTGATCCTCATTTGGTGCTCTAGTGAGTGTTTCTGGCAACAGGACAATGAATGTAGGATGGAGTCAAAATAAACTACAATGTGTGTGTTTATGGTAATGAAGGAACATGTTGCCCAGTACAACAGTGTGGTTTTTAAACATTTCTGGACAACAATGGAGCTCTATGGCACACAGGAAATAGATATATCAGCCTTTGATACACACACAGTACTTGTTAGTAGATACATTTACTGTTGGTTTGGTCTTTTTGTGAGATTTATTGACATTAAAACAAATATAGAATATCACTCATTAGTATTGTTTACAGCCATTATCTTTGTTTGTAGTCATTTTCTATGGCTGAAATTGAGGAATATCTTAAGGGTAAGTTAAGTATTTTTTCAGCCTTGGTCCAGTGCTGAGCAGGCTGCAGCCAGCAGTGGCGAAATAGGCTGCAAAGTAACCACTCATGTTTACACCATCAATTTACACCCACTAAGTGTGCTTTTTTTGTCCACAGGCTCAGACTGTTATTGTATGTGTCTGACATTATTAAAGAAAGGATCCCTACAGAGATAGACCTTTTTGTTTAAGAGTAAGATCCTTTTTTGTTTAACCAGAAACAGCCCTGAAATTACCATCACCAAACGCACCAGACTCCATTTAAATAAACAGTAATTTTACCATCGTAGAGCACACTTCACTCAGAAACTAAAGGAACAAAATAAAACTCTGAAACAACACCTTGTTTCACCTTCCCACTAGATGGTAAGATAAGCTGGCCCTTCAAATGCTAAAATTACTGTTAATTTAAATGGAGTCTGGTGGGTTTGGTAATGGCAATTTCGAGGCTGTTTCTGTTTAAACAAAAAGGTGCATCTCTGTAGGGATCCTTTCCATAATGTTGTCAGACACCTAGAATAACAATCTGAGCCTATCAGTGGCAAAAACAAGCAGTTTTAGTAGACGTATATTGACAGGCAAACAACCCTCACCCTGGGTGGTTCGTTTTAAAAATTCTGTTGAGTGATTTAATTTCTCATATGACTAAGCAATGACATTTTAAAATCCACTGACTCCTTGGCCTTCAGAATGAATTACAGCATCACCGAATTAAATTTGTGTCAAACTCACGTCTGTGGCGTAAAGGATGTCGATGATCCTCTGCAGTGTGGGGTCGCCCTCTCCTTCCTTCTCCTGGCAAATCAGCTCAATGTTTCGCAGCTTTCCAAAATAAAAGTCTCTCTCCTTCTCCATGTCCTGAATGGTTGATTTCAGGATCTCCATCTGTGGGAAGAAAGGGCAAAAACAACACATTAAGTTTTGTTTCTACTTTTTCAGGGGACTCACTTTACGTTTACTTTTTATTTGCTTGTTGTGGAACTAAGAATTAATTTCACTTTTCAATAGTGATCGTATGGCGATTATTGTGATTATTTCTTCACTGTGCATAGCGGTGTGCTGACCTCATTTAAGAGCTCCGCCCTCTCCTCATCGCCTCCTCCCATCCCTGGCTTTCTGGCGCTGACATGAGCCAACTTGGGCGCTACCTTGGCAACAGGTGGCCTCTGAGGAGCTGAAGAGACAAAGAAGACACGGTTATTAACAGGAGAAAAAGCTTTGACTTACCAGCATTTCTCCATCTAATTTCAAACAACTTGACCCCACAAGACCAACCAGAGCTCTGACCTTGATTGAGGGCCTTTTTAGGGGTTTTGGCGAGAGCTGATGTGGCAGTGTTGGGTATGGGCATGGCATCCTGGCCGCGCCTCGCCTCCTCCGGGTCATACTCCTTCCCATCGTAGTTGGCATCAAAGAACTTCTTAAACCACTGAACAAACTCAAAGTTGTCCTGGAACTTCCCCTTCACCAGTTTGTCTACTGGAATTATCTGGAAGCAAAGAGAGACAGTCAGGACGGGGATGTCTGGACGTGTGTCTGCCTGGTAGCCTGGTTAAATGAGCTGTAACTTCTCTGTCAGTGTGTGTGCCACAACTGGTACTGTTGCATTTTCAGTATCACTGTCAATACAGTTCATGTGTTGTGGTACTAATACCAAAATTCTACATTTAAAACACGTTGCCCTACTGCATAAAAACCATTCATATACAAAGCGCTTTGATTAAACCTGCAATAAGTGATGTTTCTGACCACCTGGAGGCAGCTGAAACAAGCTGCGATCACAGCATTGGCATATTATCACATTTTAGGCTGAACTTGTAAGCAAACAGTCATTTCCACACCCAGTATTAAGGGAGCAACATGATTATTCATTAGGAGTCTCTATGTTTGTGTCCACCTGATGAATTTAAGTCCAATATTCACTCTCTTTCAGCTGTTTTAAGTCTCTACCAACTCCTGAAGGAAATAACTGCTTCTTTAGCTGCTAAATGCTCCCCTATGTTCACTGTATCTATCTGTTCTTTGCTGCTAAGCACATAGTGTAAAATGGATTTTTACAGCTTATTTCTCTGAAAACAGCGCTGTGAGATTGGTTAGAGCATGGCTGTAGAAACAGACCTAGATACAGTGTTGGAGGCAAGACCCTCTAACTTCCTCTAAAGTTGCTCAGTGGCACATGAAGCCAAAATTGTTCAACTGCCAGTATAAAATTACCCAAATAATCGGCACAGATTGGGCCTAAAGAGCAAGGGCACCTAAGACTTACCCCGACCAAGCCCACTACTACAGATTTAGCTCTCCACAACTTGAATGAGGATTTTAAATTTAATCTTGGTTGACTCTTCTAGATTTCCCAAATGTGACTGGACTGAATGGATTACATACTGATGGTTAAGCTAGTCATGTCGCGGCAAGATTCTGATTTACAGACGTGTCTTTCATGATGTAAGTCTACTGGAAAAATCTTTTTGGGCTCAATGGCATCATGTGATGGGCTCGGAAGTTGTAATTCCACTGTTTGGTGACGACTAAAATAGTTTTGGGTCAGACAGGTGAACAATGAGCTAGAAACTCGCTATACAGCTCTGTAAAGCCGAGCAGAGCTGCAGATTCAGGTGGTAATTCTCTGTAGGTTCATCACTACCAGAGACACCTTTCACATTGCGAAAATCGTTTTAAAACAGAATCTGACCTAGTATTCAGTATAAACTTAACAGGCTTGGGTCCCAATTTGGTATTATTGGCACAATTGTACACACACCCAAAAAAATAGAGTGGTTCCATACTCGAAACCTAAGACACAACAGATTAAAAAACATGCTGTGTCATTACCAACACACAAATCCATACTTAAATAGGTAATCTCAAGAGTGTCAAGACAGGAAGAGAAAATGGTTTTGAAAAAAAAGTCAAAGAGAAAAAACTGAAAGCCAAAACAGCTGCGCAGGAACATCCTTCATTGTGACACTGACTCACAGAGCAGCTGCTGACCTGCTGGAATAAAACGATGGGATAACAATGTATGTTCTGTGTAGGACGCTAGGCCCAGAAAAAGAATGGTACGTACATTAAACACAAAGCTGGCCAGGATCGAAGCCACAGTGAGGAAAAGAGAGCAGCAGTAAAACAAAAAGAAGACATCAGCAGTAAACCTAATTACTCAGCGATGGAGGAGACTGACATCATTAGACAATACACAAAGCATGAATGAGGGCAAAGTCCGCAATGTAGGCACAATGCCGGGGATTATAACACTGCACTGCTATGAATACCACTGATGTGCTCTCAGTGTTCGAGCATCTGTTACAGCGATCCATGAATCAACACTGTGCAGGCATTTCAAACAGAGCACTGATCACTTCACAAATGGACGACAGGAAGGAAGCTGAAACATGAATAAATTATGGCAGCTTAGTCAACAGTCCTGCAAGCTGCTTCATGTTTAGTCTGAAAACAAATGATGACTGTGCTGGATCTGCCCCACCCTTTATTATCTTTGTTGACATATCAAGACTTTGTGAAGTGTCCAGAGCTGTAGGAAGCTCTCAAACATTTGCAATACAATTAAGTTTTTATTAAGAGCTTCTGATGTTGCAGAATAAAATGGAAAGATAGTGTAGTTCCACTTCGAGCATACAATCATGTCACATTAACTTAACCATGATTCAGCACTTTGTGGCACAAAAAGAACAGGGCTGAAATACAGTTGAGCATTTCAGTTTGTATCTCTGCCGTCAAGTTGGTGTCTCATTACTCAGTGACAAATGAAAGCAGAGGGCACACAGAGTAAATAGTAGCCAAGGAGTGACAGACGAGCTAACAGTGCTAAGAAAAAACAAAGTGACTCATGATCCAATCAGCAGAGGCAGCTCAGCTGGTTGGGAGGGGATGACAGGAGTTCCAGTTTGCATACCAGTACGAAAACATTTTAGAGTAGTCTGTTCTAACAATCAGCCGAGGTGATCAAGGGTCAAAACATTTAGCTCCCCCGTACAATCTAAAAACTTAAGACCTTGTCCTTATTTTAAATATTTGGTGTTTTACATTCTTCATGCAGCCCTTCATACATCATCGTCCCTCAGTAGATGATTATATTTTAGACTGACAGAGAGGTGTGTGAGAAGAGGGGGTAGGCTAGCAAGCACAGTGGTTTCCCCACCACAGGAAAGAGTGAGCGGGTTTACCAGTAATCTAGACCAAGTGCAAACTAATCCTCCACGATCAGGCGACATGATTCATGTTCACTCATTTTCAGTGCTACTGATGACAGCTGTAAATAAGTCTGATAGTGTTACGATACTATTAATGTGATCCAAACACTTCCTGCAGCTGCTCTACATTAAGAGCTTCTCATCAGCCAACCGCTGGCAGGACTTAGTGTGAAGCGCAAGATGCAGTGGATATTTTTGTATGCAGATTCCTTGTTCTTTTTATTCTCTTCACCAGGTGTAAGCCTGGAGAGATCATGCCTTTGGTCCTGTGTGTGTGTTACCAGCAGACACACTGGGTATTTTTCCAACTCCAGCGTAGAGTATTATGGTTTATTGCAACTTCAGTAATATCTGCTGCCTTACATTTGACACACAGCTCTGCTCCACTGAAGCAGCTCCATACTGCGTTCATCTTCGCCCGTCTGTAGCATTGCAGCCTATTATGATGCGTAACCAGTCACAGAGAGCTATGGGCAGGACCCTGAGCAAGGATACAGAGTGGTGACTACACACAGAGGCAGGCAGTGCCATCACAGCCAAAGTAGCACATTTTTCCCAATTAATTAATTTTTCTGGCAGTTGGCTTGAAAGAAAAAAGTACTACATCACAGGCTGTTATCCCTGTTGCTCAGAGCACAGTAGAGGTATCAGACTGTATGAACACTTTGCACATGAGGGCTGCATATCAGGAATTCCTTCATGTTTCCAAACTTTCTGCACTTCTGTTGTTGCATCATGTAATTTGAAACTGGCGTGCATGCAGTATAGTACAGCAGGAGCGTTGTTACTTACTTTGTCGACCCCCATCTTTTTGAAGGAAACCTGCAGAAGCTTGAAGTTGTGGATGTATTCATGCTCCAGCTTGGCACCAAATTTAACTTTCTTCAGAGGCACAGAGCCGGGGAACAGCATGTCCATGAACTGGCAGTAGGCAGCACCTGGACGATGAAAATGATCCAAAGAAAGAAATTACAGGACACGTCCTCTAATGTCAAATATAGTAAAATCGTTACAAAAACTGGGTCGTGGCTAGATGGTAACCCTAGATTTGCAAAAGTCTTGCAAGCTGCTTCAAAATATTCTTGTCTTGTGGTTTTATGGTGTGACAATGCTGTGGTTAAGGTCTGGTTAGGTTTAGGCACAGAAAGGACTTGGTTAGGGTCAGGGAAAGGTAATAGTTTGGGCTAAAACATGGAACGTGAAATCTCATTAGAGTCTCTACAAATCTAGACACAACCCAAGGACTGAGTGTGTGCTGCATGTTCAAAAATCAGTGGATGTCTAAAAACAAGAGCATGTGGACTGAGAGTGCCACAGACAAGGATAAAAATAGAACTCACTTTCCTTTTAAGTGAGAAAAGAGAAAGCCAAAAGTTCATCTTAAAAGTGATGTACTTGAACACTTGGGGTGTGGTTAAACAGGCTGTGTTTTTTTAAATACAGTATTGATTGACTGATACTGAAAACTACTAATACAGAACCAGAATTTGAACCAGAATTTAATACTTCCAAACAACACCAGCCATAATGCACATACACTACCATAAACCCAACAAGACAACAGTAATGTTTGGGCAATCGTAATGATAAAAAGTAGTGCATGAATCTGCTCAATCACCTGAAATTAACAAAGCAGCTTATTTTCTATTTTGAGCAAACTCTGCCTGCACCCGCTGTTCTGACAAGCCTTTTAATTACACACTAAAATCTGAGAGTTTGCATATTTACAAGCCACAAAGATAATCTGCAGAAGTACAGCACATGCATGCACAGGTCGATGGGTGTGAAGTGAAAGAGTGATGAGTATCAGCAGTTCACAGGGTTAAAGCAGTTGTGCAAAATTTTCCTATTGGTCTTCATCGCCCTTTAAATCAGCTACAGCTGATGCATCTGGCAGCAACAGCTGTGCAGGTGGTTTTATCCACTTCTTAAAAAGGCAGCGATTTAAGGTCCTGGCAGCCAGTTACCATCAAATATTTTAAATATTGTACCTAATAAAAGGGGCCAGGCCACTAATGTTGTTGTACTGAATCAGGATAACTCTCATGCATTTGGTATGTTAAAAAAAAAATCAGAAATAGTCAAACAGGTAACATAGATACACCATGTGCAGTTTGCCACTGTGTTTAATTTCAGTTAAAATTTTAAATTGGCTAAGGTGTGAAACTTATTGTTACTTTTAGTACAAAATTAAAGTTTTCCTAGTTTATCTGAGATGAACAAAAGCCCCTTTTACACTGCCTCTTGGTGGGAATTTCACACTGTTATTCCACCTTGCTGTTCTGTAGAAAAGGTAAGATGGTGGAGATGGAGGTCAAAATTGTCTTGCCTCTGAGCCGGGAATGAAAGTACAGTAGTAATAGCGCAGAAACTATTTCTGTCGGGTCAGCTGGCAGGACGGGATCATGGGTAGCACGGGTGTGACATTTTGGCGACGTGTTATGCGTGTGACCCATTGCCAAAGATTTAAAACGTAGCTCTTAGCAGCTAACTCAATGAGGACGTTGGGAAAACAGTGAGGTCTGGGAGCTCCTTATTCTCTGAGCAGAGGATGACATCAGCCTCCATATAACAGAGACAGTAAATGATTGTTATTGTCATGTTGATGTCTCTGTTATTGATTATAAAATGCTGCAGACACATATGTTACATGTCACACTAGAGGCCGAAGCTGTTGTGTTACATGACACATCCGTTGTGGCACATTTGATTCCATGATGCCAGCATGCTGTCTAAAATCACACACCGGAGAGTCATGATGCCGCCATTGTTTAGTGCTGTGTAAAAATGCAAAGGCAGCACAAAAGGGGACTTTATAGTGGCTCTGTAGTGCGATCTCTGTGTAAAAAGGGTTAAAGACGACTTACAAGAACATGTTTTATTGATGAGTCATGGCAAAGTATTAAGCATCAGTAGCGACGGACATACTGTTCCACAACACAGTCATGCAAAATATCACGCATGATGCCGGAACTGTATCAAGAGCTCTGACAACTGTCTGTTAATTAAACATATCTGGTCCTACCATCATGACAGACATACTCAAAACATCTCTTACCTGAACACAACATTTCTATCTTTGTGAGGTTCATCTGTAGAGACTCATTGATCCAAACCAACATGTCATGACGACTTAAGTTGTCACTGGTCACTGAGGTTGAGTACACGTTCACAGCCATTGTCGGTCACCTGCTGACACAGAGGAGAGAACAATTGTGAGAAAAATTTACATGATGACTGCCTTATCTGTCAGAGTGAATGGTGGAGCAGATAATGTTACCGGTCACAGCCAAATTTACCAGAACAGACCTGATGGCTGAGGGTTACTGTGCATCCTTGATGCTGAGTCATCATTATGTGGATTTTTTCATGATAAGCTGGTTGTACATAACATGACTAAGAACTGCCTGATGCACAGACACACACAAAGTAACTGTGGTTGTTACTTCATAAATTATTTGTGTAGAGACAAATTCTCAGTCCAACAGGCGAACAATCAAAAGCCGCAAAATGTCTGGTTCAATATTTTAGAAGACAAAAAAGGCAGCCAGTATTCACATTTGAAAAGCTGAAACAAATTATGTACTGGCACATAAGCAGCTATCAAAATAGTTGGCCATTAATACTCTGTTGATTGATTAATCAATTGATCACAAGTATGGCATTAAAATATCACATATGGCATTTCAATTTATTGTAATATAATCATATGAAATATGGAGACAACCAGTGTGAACACTGACATCTCATTTTGGATCTCATTGTAGTTAAAAACCTTCCTGCACCGCCCAGCTTCTGGCGTTCTGACAGGGAAAGTGTTGCACTGTAGGCACACCCAAATATGCTGGCAATCAAACAATACTTTACATAAGCACAACTTATGATATGTCTTCAACAACAACTAGCTCGACCAAAGTCATTTTTTCTGGATGACAGTAGCAGTGTCTATGATTAAAGAGGTCAGACACTAAAAAACTGACTAACTGAGGTTTTAAGTCATCATGTATTTGCTACAGTCACTACAGACATATATGTTATGTCTCCATAAAGGTCTGTAGTTACATCAGAAACCATCATCCACAGTCTCTGCTGTGGCTCATCTCCAGGCTACACCAGACCAGTTATTTCCTCAACAGCTGAAAGTAATAGCTGGGGCCTCATAGGAATAACAGTTCTCTTCAGATGTAGCTGACTATTATATTTGCATCCTGTTAGACTATGTCACATCTAAATGAGAAATAACACTATAAATAGGCAAGCAGTTTGTCATGAGTTGATTAAAATATCATATGAGTCTTCATATCGAGTAATTATTAATGGGGAGTTGTGCTGTCAATTCATTTAATAAAACTGTTGAATTTTACCTGTTTGCCAAGGTTTCTCTCATACATAATAACCAAATAATGGCTTCTACCTGAGCACAGAGTTGTCAAATGTTGAGAAATAAAAAAAATCCTGACAATTTTCTTTGAAATATTCTGGCTTCAAAAGCATTAACAGTTCAACAATAATGTACAAGTCAGTTAACTAATATTATAACTAACTTACCTGAACTAAAATGACTAAAATATTATACATATCTGCACTGATGAAATGTAACCAGATAGATTTACTCAGGTACTCTACTTATAGTATAATTTTTTCTTGTACTTTACTTAAGTATTTCCATTTTATACTATTTTACACTTCTACTCCAGTACATTCTGGAGGCACATTTGTACTTTTTGCTTCACTACATTTATTGTAAAGCTTCGGTTACACTGCAGATTTTTAGATTACTAATGGAAAATATAAATAAACTAAGAAATTACACGGTATTATTAAAGATTAAGAGAGCTGGCAGTATATAAAGTAATTATAATCTGCTCCGCTTTTACCAGCTGCAACACTAGAGTGCTGAACACATTTAATTTTGCACTATGTCAATCTTTATCTTGTCTTAACGGGGAACTATGCCCATTTTCAAAATTCAAACATGTAATTCAAAGGGTCTTAGACAGTCCAAAATAATAGTAAAATAATCAACTCACCTAAGCTCATATTTGTGATGTCATTGGGTATTAAGTCTGAAGCTGCTCTGTAGAGCATGAATGGTAAAAGATGTTTTAGATGACACTGAGAGCACCCAGTGGGATGTTCTGAGTATATGGGTACATTTTTATTTCAGAGCTGAGTACTCTACTATAGAATAAAGCTCATTAAGGTCTACAAAAGCAAACAAAAATTCTCTGGGTCCACAAATTCAGGCTCCCATTCATTGTCTGTGGAGCAGCTCCAGACTTTAAACCCTATGACATCACAAGTTCAAGACTGACTTGTCTGGTTTCTGGCTTTGAGACTTAGCTCACAGAGACAAATATTCACTAAACGTCCCTAGGCTATAGAAATAACATATGGGAATTCTTACTTTAGGTGGCATCCCCCTTAAATACTATAAGCTCTTGTTGGGATTAATAAAGTACTCTTATATATCTCTCATTAGAATCAATAACATAATAAACATGATTCTGACATGGGCCATACTGCATAATGAGTACTTTTACTTTTGGTACTTAAAGTATTTATGCTAATATTTTTAAACTTTTGCTTTAGAAAGTTTAAATCTAGGACTATTGTAACAGAATATTCATGCACTGTGGCCCTGCTACTTTACTTAACTTAAATATCTCAATACTTCTTCCACCACTAAATTTAACATATAGTATTAAGATTTCATTTGGTCACGAAGTGGCATATGCTAAACGATTAATGGAGAACATAAACAGCAATTTGCCAATAATATAAACAGCCGTTAGCCGCAGCTCTAACCTTACTGATATTCCGAGCGATAGCATTTAACGGCTAGCTTGATGCAACAGGGCCCCAGCTAGAAACTTGAAAGCTAACGGTAGCGGCAGTTAGCCAACTGACCAGCTAATTTAGCTCCCTACAAAGCTAACGTAGCTATGCGGCTACCTAAAAGACTGAATGATTAATAAGTGACCTGACAGTCGATTGAATTAGTTGCCCTTTTCCTTTTATGTGGCTACAGTTAGCTAACAGTTACGTTTCTGTCACCGGCTTAAACTCTACCACCGGCTAACGTGAGCCAATTTATCTCACAGACGTCCAGACGTTTTCCCCGCCCTGAACTCACCAAGCACCCGCTAGCTTGAGTTAGCTTGTAACGGTTAATGCGACAGTCTTTCAGTGACGGAGCTGGAAGGCGCCAGCTTCATCCGCAGCTCAGCTAACAGTTAGTAACAGAAGCAGGCTATATATATGTATAAGCCTCGCCCTAGCTGGTTTCCTCGGGAATCAATCGGTTATGTTCCTGCTAGTCACGGGCTAGCATCTAAGCTAACAGAGTTCAGCTGCCTCCTCCACCAGCCGCCGTTTCACATGCCGGTAAAAGACACCGTGTTTCAGCGCCGTTACACTCACCTGGAGTGGATTGGCTTCGACAGATCTTGTACACAATGATTTTATTATTTTTCTCCGCTGTAACTCGGTGTCATAAAAAGGTCTATCTGTGATTGTTTCGACGTTATAGACACTTCTGCTTTTTCTTCTTCTTCTTGGTACCTCACGTTCAGTCTACCGGCAGCGGAAGAACCGTTTTGATGACGTCAGGGCGTAACGGGTAACGCCTAAACGTACCGACGCTAATGACGCTTTGTTGCGCTCACAGGAAACCGAGGAAAATATATATAAATATAAATAATAAATAATAATAAATAAATATATACAAATATAAAATGACCAAGGATAAATATAAGATACATAGAATATCGATTTATATATACTTAATTAAAAATATCTAATCAATATATTAATGTATAAATAAAATATAAGAATATAAATTTAAAAAATATATAAATTTATATTTATTATATTTATTTATATATCTATTTAAAGACAGAAAGAGAGAAAGAAAAAGAAAGGAAAAATCACAAATGTACTAATAAATATAACTATTTTTCTAATTTCTCTGATACTCATTGGATACGTACACGTAAATTTGCTCTCACCAACAAATTTAAAGACATAAATTACAAAATTCTGCATATTTACCTAACGAACATTTTCATCTAAAGATCTGAGGTTTTCAATAACAAATGTGAATTTTGTAAAAACAAAGAAGAAACAACTTAACATCTGTTTTATGAATGCAAATGTGATTTTATTATCTACCTTTTTTGATAAATGATTTTATAATCTTATAAATGTATCATTAGTTTGGTCTTTTTTTCCCCCTGGGTTACATTTACCCTATTTGAGGCTGTCATGCTAAAAGCATCATCCTAGTGAGAGTGGAGTGGATGCATAAATGTTTTCTGTTAGTCATAATGTCACATGTTGTAATGGTTTCTATAATAAAGAGATTTTTTTAAAAAGATGCCCTTTACAAAATTTGCTATAGTTTTCATGCAATTGCACCTTAATGACTCCCCGGTAGTAAAAAAAAAAAAAAAAAAAAAAAAAAGAGTTTCTGCCGTATGACAGAGCCATACCAGTGCTAATTCAAAGAGGTGTCTCTATTCCAAATGTCATGACATATAGCAATCAGTTTTCAGAGGTGTCCTTCAAAATTATTCATAAATAATAATCTGACATCACTTAACAGGGGCACTTGTAGAAAGGGTTTTAGAAATACAGAGGCCTCAAATAAATTCATTTTCTTTTTTAATTTTTAAATCCTCTGAATTAAGTATTTTGATTTCACATTTATTCAGTAAAATTATAATTTCTAGAAATATAATTTTCGTGCACTAATGTCTAAATGCTTAAGATGCTAAAGCCTTCTTTACACCTGCAAAGAATAAAACAGTAGTATGGGGAAACTGAAACTTTACATTAATCATGTATAAGATGAGATCAACATTTATTGATCCCTTGTGGAGAAATTTGTTTTCTGAGGCAGCACAAGGACAGCAATACTGATAAATAGTAAAATAAATAAATAAATAAGAGGCATATGACACGAAAACATGAATAGAATAAAAAACTAGAAACTATACTAATGCATTTGGAGACAAAATTACAGGTTATTACAAAGTAAAAGTAGTTAAATTTAAATGAAGTGAGCCTAGAACAACTGCCATAACCAAAATTCAGAGAAAAAGCTGCGAGTCAAAGAAAGAGACCATCCCTGTGATATCTTTTTATTGTTTTTTCAACACTCCCAAGTACAAAAATATCCTTTTTGTCATTAATCACTGCCAAACATATCTCTCTTTAAAAAATATCATTAAAAAAAAACAGTTTACAGTACACAGATGACAGGATGGAAACTTCAGTTTTACCCCCACAGTTACAGATTGAACATTCGCCGTCATACCTCTGACTCCATCCCTCCGGTGCAATAACACTGTACACTTACACCCCTTCACCCCGAAAACCACATTCATTTTACAACCATCAGTCAGATGAGATCACAGTATTCCATATTAGTCTCAGAGGTCAAGGATCATCACTAACACTTTCTCAGCAAAAGAACAGTATGAAATGTAAACATTTGGTATCAGTTAAGTCATTTGTAATCTTGTAGGCAGCAGGTAACTGTAAACATCAGTATGGTTTTGTTATTTTATTAGCACCACGGCATCATATAGCAGCACTGTGTCCATCACAGTTTAGTCGGTGTTAAAGTTGCAGTGCGCACGCACGCACACACACACACACACACACACACACAATCTTGTCAGAACACACTTTGTCAAATAAAACTATAGTAGATGTTCATCTAATAAAAAAAATACCCAAACATTCAAATATCACAGTGAAGCAGCAAGGAGGCTCAAAGTTCAACATGATTCACAGTTTAAAAAAATAACTTATGTACAGGTGGAGTATGACAAACGAAAAATGTCTTCATG
Organism: Epinephelus lanceolatus; assembly: GCF_041903045.1. Taxonomy (NCBI): domain Eukaryota; kingdom Metazoa; phylum Chordata; class Actinopteri; order Perciformes; family Serranidae; genus Epinephelus; species Epinephelus lanceolatus. The sequence goes on along the minus strand of NC_135741.1, from coordinate 4,834,712 downwards.
GTTAACATCCACCATATTAACATAATTTGTTATCTATTAATTTAAAATGGTTAAAAATCACAAGAATATATCCCATCTGTGGACTCATGTGTAACCTGAGAGTATATGATCAATATTCATGTTAAATACAAACAATACAAACAGTTTAGATTAGTGGTTCCCAATTGGTCCAGATTTTTTTTTTAGCCAAAAGTTCAAGGTCCACACAGTAAAGGCCTTGTTTCCACCGAGCAGTTCGGTTCAGTTCAGTTCGTTTTTTTCTGTTTCCACAGTGAAAAGTTGTGGATGGTACCAACAGAACCGTTCTGTACCGTCCCCATGTTTGGTCTCCCCTCTGTTGGGGTACCTAGCACACAGATCTGGTACTAAAAGGTGGAGCTGTGAACACTGCAGTCTGATTGGTCAGTAGAGGATGGTCACTCTGCTCAGGGCTGAGTTGTGTCTGGTTTTGAGGCTCATGTAACCACTGTTCATACTGTGGAGAGTTTTATTAGTAAACTGTAACTATAAAATGAAAGGATATTTTGCTGCCTCTCACAGCAGCTGCAGTCTGGGTCTGGTCTTTTTTAGCCTTGCAAGCTGAAATGTGCTGCTTGTCAGTAGCATTCATGAGAAAAAAAGACAGGATCGTTAGTGCCTTTTAACTCCTGTCAGCGGAAAGGTTCAGGAGGAACATTAGCAGAGTTAGGCCACTAACAAGAGGAAGTATGATCTGCCTTTTTTGCAGCTCTAAGGCCACAGTGACTGGTGGCTGTGTACACAAACTGCCTGTGTGACACAATGCAAGAGACTCAAGTGAACAGCAAACAAAATGGCTCAGTGTCAGTGTTCCACAAAAACCTTTCTGTAAGCTGGCTTTCTGAAGTGGTAGGAGACTGCATAGTTCATTTATGTTCCACCAAGTTCTTATATGACATGTGGTGGGAAAAATACCTCTCCACACAAACACACACACATTCCTGTACATACTATACTATACTATATAAAACAATACCTCCCCTATCTCAGTTGCTGTGGTTCTGGAGAGGCAGGGGAAGATGATGAGGTGGAGGAGGTGGTGGAGGAGTTGGAGGTGGTCAAAGGAGGCAGCTCCTCACAGGCAAAATAATCCTTTAGAGGAGCGAAGAGGTGACGGATGACCGGCACGCTCCAGGCCTTCCCCAGAACCTTCTGCCTCTGCTGCCGGTTCATGTTCCTCACGTCCGTGTAGTGTTTGGGGAAACCAAAGATCCTGGTGGAGAACAAGGAAGAAATCACGTACTGTATGTTAGCTCAAGTCTCAGTGTGCTATATGTTTTCTTTTATCATGATGACAATTTAGCGAATCACCGGTCATTTGTACACACACACATGCACACATGTATGTACACACACACACACACACACACACACACACACACACACACTCTTAAACCCTTTAACTGATGCTTACTTTTCTAGTTCAGTGATCCAGAGGATGTCCTCTTTGCCGTTCTGGATGACAGGCAGCAGAGACACATCTTTGCCCTGCTTCAGAGAGTTTGGATTGGTGGTGATCGTCCTCACCTTCGTGACCTGGAACAAAAACAGCATGAAGTGAGTCATTATTTGTACCTTGATATACAGTGTTGTCATAGTTGTTTAGGAAAAAAGACACATTAATTCCCTAAAACAGAGGGACTAATTGAATAAAAGTGAGCCAGCAGGTTCAGTCACTGACCCTGGCTTCTCTGCCGATCTCTAAACAGTCCTGGAGATTCAGCTTGTCGTTCTGGGACGCTGTAATGGGCCTGATGGAGGATGAGCAGAAAACAGGCAAGTAACCTTTGTTATAAACTTTATCCTCCGCTTTTCAACTTCTAAAAACAACACAGAAGTTCCAAGATGAAGGAATAAGAAAAGAGGGAAATAAAAGAGACAAAAAATAATATAATATATAAAAGCAAAATGACTGTTACAACACTTAAACAGACAAATAATTAGCAAAAACTATTGAATACTTAACAATACTTGACACCAATTACTCCAGCCAAAAAAACAGAGTGTGAAACCATTACTCTTGAGTAATTTAACCCTTATATTTCATGTTTAATTACAAGTCTCACCTGCTCATCCCTGGGATGTTTCCCCAGAAGTAACGTGATCTGTGAGCAGGGCTAACTTTGACTGCATCCACCAGCACTGGGTTACACTGTTGAGAACAATCAGATACAAGCAACATTTATTCTCTTGGAGTTCAATACATTTAATGTAAGTCAGAGAAAAAGAGGTAGGAAGGAAGAGGTGGGAAGACAACATGCAGGGAGAGGAGAGGAGAGGAAGAAGTAACAGGATAAAAGGAGAGAAGAAGAAGAAGAGGAGGAGGAGAGCACTTAGGAGCTAAGATCCACTAGAAACCAAACACAACTCAAAACGTGAACCTCAAGGAAGCGGCAGATGTTGACTTTGTCATGCGTGTTCATGAAGACCACATTCTCAAACAGCCAGAAGAACGGCCTGGGGTCTTCCTCTTTAGGCTTCAGCAGCTGGAGGATGCGGTAGTACTCGAAGAACAGCCTGCCAGTTCCCTCTGCAGGAGATAGGAGGGAATCACAGCTTAGATCAATATCTTAAACTAGTTTCAAACATGAATATACAGCATCTGCATAACAACTTGTCTTTACAAAAAGTTTTTTAAAAAAAGTATGTGGAAGTAGCACTGACTGGTTGGCATTTTAACTTGGTGCTTATGAACACAATAATTAATCAATTTATGTTGATTAATTGATTAATTAATCAACATAAATTGATTAATTATTGTGTTAATCAATTTATGTTGACAGTGAATATATTTAAAGCTGACATGGATACAACATAGTTACATACCATAGAGGCCTTTTCTGAACGGGTTGACGATGGAGAGGTCGTTACAGGGGCTGCCACCAATCAGCAAATCAAACGGACCCCACTCCTCGATCTTGATCGTACAAGAGGAACAAGAAAGTGGTTAAGTTCAGTATTAGGCTAATTTTTCATTTCAGTTACAAGAGAGAAACTAAAACAAACAAATGATTTCAATGGGACAGATATACAAACAATTTCAAACAGAGAAATATGAAGGAAGGAAGACGAATATTTACATTTCAAATTGTTCATGACGATGTGAATATATGGAAAAAAGAACATACATGTTCCTGGGTGATGTACCGGGCGTCACCAACATGGATGATCTTCCCATCGTGATTGATGGCCGCCACAGCAAGTGAATCCTCACAAACCTCTGAGGCAACATATTTCTCCACTTTGAAGCCGAGATCCTTCAGCACCAGGTAGCCTGAAAAAATACAGACACACTTATTCAGGCTGTAAACTTCTAACAGACATCTATTTCAATCCATCTTTTTTTTATTCTACCAAACTACAGCCGCCAAACGAATCACAGCGCAGAGGGAAACATGCCTTCACCGCTACTTCACCTGGCACCACTGAGCTAGCCCACATTGCATCTCAGCAGAGGAGGACGCCATGAATGTTTACATCCTGTGCAAATGCTCTTAACTTCTGAAATCGATTGTTATTGGGGAAACAAGGCCCAGGTGGGTGAACTCACCTGTTGCTATGCCATCAAACAGTGAGAGAACTCGGAGCGGTCTGCGCAGGTTTGCAGAGATGGATGGGTAAACACGATGAGGCTCCTACAAAATAAAACAAAAAGCAATGTGGCAGCTGAGTTAATTAATGGAAACCTGTGTTTGAGGGAAAAAAATGAAATTCAATTACTTCTGCTGATAGTTTGTTTTTGCTTATTGAATAGTTATTTTGCCACCACAGTTCACAAGACTAAGATCTTTATATGTGCAATTTGTGTATTTCACTATTAACGTCCTCCTTTTGTCGCAATTTTGTAACATTTTTTCTATTTTTTTCTTTAGTGTATATAGATTTTAGTACCTTTTATTTGTTCATATATCTTTTGAAGATTATTTTTTGTCTTTTTACACCTTTATTAAATAGACAGGAAAGGGTAGGAAAGAGGGTAACACATGCAGCAAAGGGCCACGAGCTTGGAATCGTACCCAGGCTGCTGCTAAGGACTCAGCATATATTAGTTAACCAGGTGAGCAATTCTTATACCAAGGTGTATTTATGGGTTGTCTGCTAAGACAAATTTAATGTATTTTATAAACACTTTTTTTATTTCCATCTGAAACGTACCTCATCACAAATCTACTGTAAATTTAAAAAGTAAATTTAAGATCCTACCTTTAAAACCACATGACTCTGATTTCTGGACACAATAAAAAAGAATAAAGAGCAAAATAAGAGTAGATACCAAAACCAGAAGTTTAGTGAAATAAAGCAGATTAGCACTAAACAAGTATTCAAATAATTAATTTTTGGATTAACAGAAAATTAACTGACAACTATTTTGAAAATCAATTAACCATTTAAGATGTTTTTTTTTAGGCAAAAACGGCTTTTCTCTGTTTTTCATCATCTTAAATTGACATGTTTCACTATTTTCTGATTCTCTTTTATAAACAACACAAATAATAATGAAAATAATTGGCAGAATGACTTGAGAAAATGACAGTAAGTTGCAGCCCTAACAGGTAACTCAGCCATCGTAACATTTTTTTTATTATTAAGAATGTAAACCACGCACAAATTACCTTGTTATTGCATAGTGGTGGATTAATACTCACAGACATTTTAAAAGATTAAAAGAGCAGGGGATGCATTGTCATTAAAATGTTTTAAAAAGAATCACTCACAAACTCCATGCCACTGTTGTTGGCAAATAACTCCTGAACACGAATGCTCCAGTCCTGTCTGGGAGTCAGAGCACCGTGGGGTTGATGAGGCTGACACAAGTAGCAGTTCCACGGGTCGAGCAGCTTCAACGCCTCAAACGTCCCCGGACTGACGAGGATGTTCAGACAATCTGCGCAATATGATCTGCAAATATAAAGGAGGAGAAGAAGAAGACGGGATGGAAACACAATTAAACAAAGGGGAAAACCTTCCATCTTTACCTTTTCTTTAGATAGCGATTACGATGTACAGAATGAGATGAGCGGACCAACCTGCTGCAGCTATCGTTGCCACACAGTATGACCTCCATGCCGTAGCAGCAGATGGTACAGTAGGACTGATATCCATCCTCATCGTAACGATACAGAGTTTCTCTTAAGTTATCCTACACGGACACAGACAGCATCACAGACAGTGGTGAGGGAAAGTTAGAAAGACTTATAGCTGGGGGAGTCATGAGTTTTCAAAATATGATTAGAATGTGGATTTTAAGGTCACGATTTGATGTAATTTTCAATTTAAACTCTTTTTTTTTCTGGACTGAAGGCTTTGGAATTGTTAGACAAATGAATCTTGATTTGTTAAGATTGACAGGTCATTGGTTTTATTCTTATTTAATTAAAAAGATAGACTCCATGGTATCAGGTGTGATATAACTGCCATATTCTTTTGGGGAGGTGGAATATACCACATGAAGGCTCTATGGTCACATTTAAATAATTTATTTAAAAGGGTAATAATAATAATTTATTTCACCTGTCAGCTGGGAACAAACTGTTAAACACAAAACGGTACCTTAAGTATCATTTTCTGCTTTTTTCCCAGTCATATCTATTTCTCTATGTTGCCTGCGAATATGTCCTGCCATATTTGCCTGTCACTGACTGTATATAAAGATGAACGGCACAACAGCTCCCCCATGAGTGAGGCCAAAACATCTCCATCGGCCCCTGGTGACTGACTGCAGATTCGGTCATGAATCTCACCCCCACCATGTTTGTGGATGGAACATGGGCCAAACTAAAAGATCTACAGTATCACATTAAGTACATTTTTTTCAAAGATGGTTTCTGTCATTTTAGGCAGTTCTTTTCTTACTGAGGTATATTCTATTAATTAATATAACTTTTAATTAGTTATTTGATGCTATGAAAAGGGGGTGTGACGTCAAGACTGACAGCTGTATGTGCCAAACACTGTGCACCCAATCGATAGCGCTGCTCGCAATTGGGTCAGACAGGTGTACAGCCTCGAGCTAGATACCACGCGGCTCCACTTCCTAATCACTGCTGTGCTCTGGCTCCAAATGACATCACCAGTGATAGATGGCAGCGTCTGTATCCGGGATATTTTGGCTTCATATTTGCATCGCTGCAGGAAGTGTGTAGTGTGTGGTCGTAACATAAAGAGAAGCAGATGTGTCCTTACTTTGCACTCCAGACAGAGGCTGCCTTTAAACAGAGGGTGGTGAATCTCAACTTCTTCAGTTCCACAACACAAACAGAAGCCTGCAGACAAAATACAAGCATACAAATGATTGACTGAAGGAGTGATATCATCTATACAGATCCAAAATGCAAATATAGCTTCATAAGATAGCATGCTTATTATACCTCAACATCATCATCATCATCACATAGAAGCTTAATGAGAGATACTGGAGGATTACAATACTGAGCACAAGCAAACACAGCCACTACTCAACTGGCTGATCATTTCACCAGTTACCACTACAAAATAAAAACTTAATGCATAGAAGAGAATGAATTCAGAATCAAAATGAAAGACAATACGCCTCAACGCTCACCGTCTATGTCCAGCTTCATGTCCATGATCCGACGAATGGTCTCCTCTGCAAGGACAGAAAACGATAACTGACTGATAATGGTCAAACACATCAACAACTTAAACTCTCTGATTCTCTTGCATGGATAAATTAAAACATGTTGCATTATTCAAACCAGTTCTCACGTAGAGTTGTAGCTAAGTATTTGCAGCCGGTAACCAACTGAGAAAGCTCACATGTGTACCATTACATGCTCAACAAACACAACATCATATAGGTTAAATTATACAACTTTCTGCCTACAATGTTTGAATAAATAATCAAATAACATCAGTTAAACTGGCGTAAGTCCACATTTCCTCAACTTGATGAATGGACATGCTGAAACATTTCTCCAGGTCACATAATGGAATAAAATGATTCATTTCAGCCCGTAAAATTGCTTGTTTTTTTTGTCATGTTTCAGCTTGTGACGCTTTTGACTCCCCGTTTACACAATTGATTGCATTTGATTGGACATCATGAGCAAATGCTTGATGCATTTAAAGTATTTACCAGCTAAGAGATTCCTTAACTTTTGATGTTGCAGTCTGATTAAGTAGTTCAGTTGTGAAAACAGTCAGTGAATCAAGCGGTGGTTATTAAGAACTAAAGGACTTCATACACAAAGAAGGCCAAATAGATCCTAGATCCAGATCTAGATACATTTTGTTTGCAAATCATGTTAATCTTGTGATTTCCCTCAGTCATTGAAACATGTTTGGTATCAAATACTTGTAATTCAAATTCATGTTTAAAAGGCAGAATCTGCCACCTTTTTTGTGGACTTCCCATCAGTGTTAATGGTTAACATAGTGAAAGGAAGCAATGCATTCCTCAGTGCACACTCCACTGACAGAGAAAGGGCCAGCAGTGCCTTCATGTACCAGGATGCATTTCACGCAGACTTCTGACTCCTTCTGACAATCTACCACACTTACCTTCAACACTGATTCAAAATACATATAAAAAAGTGATGAATTGTCCCTTTAATGACAGAATTAAATTGTGTGTGGTACCTCTGAGTTTTTGGTCCGGCTGGGTGTAGGTGCTGGTTGGCGCATGGACCTTATTGTAAGATTTGTTGTAGGTCCTCTTCTTGTAAGGCACAAAGTCTGGTGACATGTCGTCATCAATTCCATCAAATAGACTAAATTTCTTCTTCTGAACCTTCCCTCCTTTACCCCTTCCTCTGCCCGCTCCTTTCCCCTTGTCCAACCCTCCTCCCCAGTCATCTCTCTCTCCCTCCCATCCTTCCTTCTCTTGTCTTCCCGTCTCTGCTGTGCATCCTCCTCTGGATCCCTTCTCCTTCAGGACTCCTCTGGGGCTGTTCTCTGCAAAATCAAATTCTTCTTGCCATGCTTCCCATGTTTTTCCACCTCCACCTCTGGGGGAGGACTTCTCCATTAAGCTGCACTGCGGTTTGGTCGTCGAGACTGACATTTCTTCTGGCTCAATGTCGCTGATGTTGCTCTTGCTGGAGGAGTTGAAATTGGAAGAGGAGCTGGCCTTCTGGAAGGGCTTCTGCCTCACCTTTGGTCTGCTGTTTGTTTTAGTAACATCTGTGCAATAGACAATCATATATGTGGCCATCAGATATTTTAAACAGTAAACAGTTACCCTGATATGTACAATGTTTGTCACATCTCCTGTCTTGTATCCATTTCAGTCTGTGTGGCTGTTTTACCTTACAAAGACGCTACCAATTATTATCTGGCTTCATTCTAACTTCCAAAGACAATGATGGCGCACTTCTACAACGCCATCACTGACTCCAACACCATCTGTGATGTGGCTCAGACGGTAGAGCGGGTCGTACAGTAATCAGAAGATCAGTCTGCATGTCGAGGTATGAGCAAAATACTGAACCCCAAATTGCTCCCAATGGCAGTTCCATCGGTGTGTGAGTGTGTTAAAAACTGACTGGCACCTTGTATGGTAGCCTCGGCCACCAGTGTGTGAATGGGTGAATGTGACTCATAGTGTAAAGAGCGCTTTGAGTGGTCAGATGACTAGAAAGGTGCTATACAAGTGCAGGTCCATTTACCATCTGGTACACAGCTGCAACAGCCAAGGACAAGGACAATCTGAAAGGGTGATTAGCTGCAAACTCCCATCCTGTAAGCCTGCAGGATCCTCCCCTCCACCACCACCACCACCACCACCACGAGGCTGCGATTCATCAGGACTAAAACCTCATCAATAAGATTCAAAACCCTCACTGGCAGGACTATGTTGTTTGCACCACACGCTTTCATTTTTATTTTCTCTTACCGTCTTTATTGTTATGTACCAAATTACCAAAGCAAATCCTTGTATGGACCGTTTCATTGCTATTCTGTTGCTAGGACAACAACTTTGGTCCCTGTTACTTCCTGTCAGCTTCTGCATTAACATAAATTCAAACAGGAAATACAAAGGGACCCATTTAGAATGTTTATGTTGTCCAGTTTGAAACGGTCTATATTGAAATCTAATTGGCAATAAACCTGATTCTGAGGAGCTCAAGATCCTACATTTGAACTCTAGTGTGCTTTTTCTTGCACAGTTGTGTTTGAGGAATATTACTGTGAGCTTGGTTTAAAAGTTGGGAATCTGTGAGCAACACAGAGAGCTGAACTGATGGGACTAGTCTTCTAGAAGTGAGAGAACCTTTGTAACAATGCCAGTATACTAAAAAAAAAAAAACCTGCCTTAGAACACAGATTGCTCAAACGTTAATCTCACTTCAATCCATTTAAGAAATGAGTTTTTAATATACAAAAACATGGAAATAAATATATAATACGTTTAAATTCTGTTAAGTGCTCCGAGTTTAACTCTGAGAAAGACTCATTTCACCCACTGCAGTGTGGAATTAATACCTGTCCCACCATTCACACATATGATCAATTAGTTACACTAATCGACAGTAAATCTTTTCAAGCTTTTCATAGTTCAGATGTTCATACAATTTGTGGCAGCTGTTGGTTTGAGTCCATCTGGTCCCTCGGGTTGAAAGCCTCCAAAGGCCCAGTCTAACATTTGTTTCAGCAGCTCATCTCTGTCCCCGAGTTGTGCTGAAAACTGCTTCTTACAACGCAGAGCTGCCTCCTGATGAGACATACAAATAAGCATGTAAGCAGGAGAGCAAGTATGCATCATATATTAACACTTTCTCAGTTATTTGACCCTTTTGATCCTGTTTATGTTAATCAGAGAACAGAGAGAGACACACAGACCTGAAGGGACAAGAAGATGGCTTCTCGGTAGGTGATGAGAATGGCGCAAGATTTCGAACAGAAGTTCTGGGTGAAGGCAGCGAATGGTTTCAGAGCCTGCAAAGCGACCTGGAATAGGAGAGGAGAAATCAGAGCAGAAGAACAAAATAGATAAAACACTAATATATATCAGTAACTATTCAACTTTCTGCCCTCTTGCGTTTCCGGGTGGTGTTACTGTTTGCCCTCACAAAGACAACCGCTTACTGTTTTCCTCAGAGCCTGGCAACTACTACCAGAGTTTCACCTATACTTATAAAAGTATAGGTAATAAAATAATAACAGGGAGGCTCCATAGTCTGTAACCAAATGGCAAACTTTTTGCTGCTTCACACACACTGTCAACAGTAGTGTATTACAGCTCCACTCACAATTCTATAGCCATTACATTGTGCAACCAACTTTACTTCATAACGATAAGTTAAAGCAAAATCTTTTCTATTTCCACTTTAAATTGAAATTGAAGATCTGACATTTTGATGATGTTTCCTGTTCACGCCGTCATGTTAACACTGTAGTCTGTGTTGTTACTGTAACTCATCTGGTACCAAACATGGAGATCCAGTGGTGAAAATGAGAATCATTTATGTACATTATTTTGTACTGTAGTGTATAAACTTTTCATCCGACTCACCTGAGAGGACATGTTCTGAGAGTACCACTCCACCATCCTCGTCTCTGGATTTGGATTCTCTTCATTGCACGGTATAATGATTGCTGGCCAGGGAGAGAAGAACTCCACCTGACCCCAGACCAGCTCACCCACCGCATACTGTACAACAAATACACACACACTTTTACATGCCACCAAACAACTGTGATGGTGTGACTAACACTGTGTTTTTGTACTCATTTGAATGGGCATGAAACATTTGCTAGCTGAAACATTATTTTAAGTATAACACATACACTGTATGTATAAGCTATCAGCGCTACAAATTACTGTCAACTCAACACCGTAGTAATATGAAAACCCTTACAGTAGGTTTTTCGGCAGGGGTGGGCTGTGTGTTTGTGTAAACCACGTCATCATCAGTGTCATCACAGCTCACAATGACTACATGCTCTTCCTGTTGAGCTCTTTGACCTGCAAGACCTGAAGGGTATATAACATATAAACATTAAAAAAACAATAATGACAAGGCTCTGCTTCTGTTCATCTTGAGGTGACTCACTGCCATGATGTTGCTTATACTATTCCCACATTAATCAAGACTATGTGTCATCTTAAAACACAATACAGCTCTCAAGTATTGTGCATGTTCGTATGCTGTAAGCGTCTGCTTTAATGCATGTTTATGAAGGCAGCTGTCATGGATGAAATGCATATAATGAAGAGGACTCTTACCCCTCACAACACTGAGTTTGGAGGACGAAAGATGCCAAAATAGGAAAAAATAAAATAAAATTAAAAAAACTGAATCAATTAAATTAATGTCATCAAATGGACCAAAATATTAAAAATAAATGTAGTCAGAAATTAACTGATATAAAGTAACAGAAATTGTTTCATCTTTTAAAAATGATTAAATACAATTATAAATGAATAAAACAAAAGCACACACACATATAAATATATTTAAAAATATATAATAAAATGAGCAACTAAATGGAAAAATTACACGGAAATTAAAATGGAGAAAAAAAAAATGAAATACCCATTGACGTCACACTTCTTAATTACTTACTGCTAACATTAATTTAAAAATTACATTTGGTGTGCTTATATGGCATGTTTATGTATTTATCAAGTCATTTATTTATTATTTGCTTCCGTCCTCCATAATTGTGAGCCTACAACCACAAAAATAAAACTAGCCCTTTTACTAGATTCTGAACAATATTACACGTCTTACTTTGTGCTTTTATCAGTCTGCTGGTCATTTTGGAATCTTCGGTGACATCAACCACATCTGATGAAAATAGAAAACAGTCACATTGGTTAATATTATCAACACTTGGAACTGCTGTTTGATTTACGGCATTAGTGAAATTTTTCATGTTGATGAAGCTGTTGCAGAAACATAAATGATATAGCATGCTTCACTCTCACAGTCACAGCAGGCACTTGACAGACTTACCAGAAGAATTGTCTGTGTTTTCCGAGTCCTCTGCACTACTGGAGCATCTGGGAGGAAGATGCAGTTTGGGTTTGACCTCAACATCATCGTCATCCTCTTTTTTTACTTCTTTCTCCTCTTTCTTCTCTTCTTCTCTTTCTTCTCTTCTCAACTTCTTGCTATCATGACCTGCCTGATTTGGGTGCCTTATTTTCTTGATGTGGGGTATTCCTTCCCAACTGCATGGCTGCAGTGTGGCTTTGAGGGTTTCCTCGCTGTTAGGAAGAGCCTTGTTGAACACCTAAAGACAGCAGTAAATGCAAACACACAAATCTCTTTATGTTTACAACATAACCACGACATCAAAGAACAGAACATATGCTGAATGAACAGAAATGAAACACATTAAAGGATAGATCCACTTTACAGTTTTAATATCATCCTGTAGCCTCCAAGTGTGTTCCTTAGGTAATACAATCCAAATAACCCAATCCTGACTGAGGCACATACGTTCTAGCATCAAAATGTTATTTTCCTAATCCTTTTTAATGTTTTCCCACATGACCCGAAGTGGGTGACATGATGACATTGCTACATATAAACCACCGCGCCTAAGCAGTGAAAATATCACATTAAGCATGTTGTTTTTGTGGGGAAAATGTGTCCAACAAAAGACAAGTGTTTGTTTGTGAATACTGCGAGTTATACTGAAGCTGATTTGTGTACCTGTGTTTGAAATTGTTGCTATTAAGCCATGTTTAATGTGTGTTTAATGTGTTTTTTGAATCAACTTTACAGCACTTGATGCCGACTAGTGTTTTGGAGGTGTAACTGCAGAGTGACACAGACACACCACTGCACAAGTATAAATGCTCACAATGGCATGGGCCACGTGCGTACGCTATAGCATGGACTCTGCATAGAGGTCATGCACAAATATAAATCCCGCTTTAGACACAAACACGTTGGGAAAATAAGGTCTAGTTTGAAAAATACTGAAATCTCCATGTAAAACATACCTTAGAAAATACCTGCGTCCTGCAAAGAGAGCTTGGCAAGGCCAGGATGATCAGCAAGAGTTTACGCAGAGCAGACTGCGGCCTCGTGGCATGCAACATCTGTACAGACAAAACCAGCGACTCTAGTAAAGACACTTCATATCAAATGGCAATGTTTCTAATGCAGCTACTGAATTAGCATTAGGTTTACCTTTGCCCAGCAATGAATCTGTTCCTGTCTTACTGTCCGAATGAAACTGGTGTAGTCTTGGTAGGCAGTGTGTAACTGACCTTGAGGAACCCCCAACTGAACCCCCAACTCTAACAGCTCAGGCTTGGACAATTTATTAACCTGAAGGAAAAACACAGATATCACAAGAAGCACATTAGAATAAATCAAGAATACAGACACAGAGGTTTACGTAATTAAATCCAGGAGTCTATGTCCAGAAAAAAAGTAATAAAACATCTCAATGACATTTGCCTAATGATGGTTCAATTAATATTAAGCTATAGCTAGCTGTTCTTAGTCTAATGTAGTATGACAAAAATAAATCTACTTACATTGATGTTATCAGAATGTTTCAGCACTCGGCTGATATTCCTCAGCGCCACCTCTCCAAGATGCTCAGGAAGACTCTGCGCTAAACTCTGCAGTGCCGCTTTATAGAAAGCCGCTGCATCCCTCTGGAAATCCCTCCTCTCCTGTTCTCCCAGATCCACGACAGCGGTTGCCCACATGAATTCTCTGGCACGAGCACCTACTTGCACCATTGATAAGGGGAGCAGCTTGGAGGTGTTTTGGAGAAGGCGCAGGTCGCGGTTCCAGAGAAAGCGCTCTGCGACTGTGGGCCGGAGGAGACTGGCTGTGTAGGAGTGAACGAGCATGGAGGTCATCTGGAGCTCCATAGCCACGACAATTGTGCCGCTCTCCTGCAGCGCTTGGAGAGCTCGGAGCGGCTCCAAAATGTGGGAGAGGAATATAAAGCGTAGTTTGACTTTATGATCCATTAGCCGGGTTCTGATCTGGTTGGCATCCTCCGTTTGCCTCAGTGACTTAAAATAGTCCACTAAAAGCCTCCACTTGCTGGCTATGTTCTTCACAGCATGAATGATAAACAAACACTGTGCAGACATAGGATGAGACGGGTTATAAGACTCAGCAAATAGCCCTTTCAGATTGTCACTGATGGAGGGGCAGGTATAGAAGTGATAGTGGATGTCTCTAACCAGGTCAACCACGCAACTGAAGGAAGCCAAGAGTCCGGCCTGGCAGGCTCTTCCTGCCACCCCAGGATGGCCACAGAGTGATACTAACCTTGGACTGAACGCCTGGAGCTTGGATACAAACACCTTGCTCACCTTTGGGTGTGGAGCGTTGCAGTAAAACGCAGCAAGGTTGGGCAGAGGAAGTCCACATTCCTCCAGCTTCTCAATCAGAAGGCGTGCATCATTATCTGCAATTTCTGTGTCTGTGATCGTGTCAGAGTCCAAATCCACTGAGGTTTCTGAATCAACAGCATCAATGCTCATCTGCAGCATGAGTAGTGGCCTCACCACACTGACCCCTGATCTCTCATCAAAGTAGCCAACGAGGACGACACTCATGTTCCGTCCTCCACCCAGCTCCACACCCACATACAGGTAGAGGCAGTACGGCAAGCCTGAGCAGGTCTGAATGGTGTCCGTGAAGTGGTCTGGACTCAAGAGGGCAGCAATTTTTGTGTCAGAATCCCTAGCGTTTGTACTCGTATTTAGGTTTGCATCCACAGCGTCACTATAATATCTTCTGATGACTTCCAAAAAAGTATCACTGCTCCCTTCATTTCCTTCTGCCCCTGCTGTTGCTGCTGCTTGCTCCACTTTCATCCCCTGCGCCTCTTCTTTCACAGTTGTCTCCTTTTCCTCTGTTTTCAGCTCCACTTCCACAGCCTTCACATCATCATCATCATCATCGGATATTAATACTATCATATCTGCCTTCTTGTCCAAACTCTTTTTGCCCTTCATCTTCACAATGATCTCCAGTTTCTGAGGAGGGGGTGGATGACCATCTGTAAGACACGATAAGATGTAATGTTGCAAGCTTCATATTCCAATTAAAGTAAAGAAAGACACTTTATCATTCGGACAGAAGTTTCCATAGGACTTGGCTATCACATCGGAATATTTGACTATTTGTTTCTTTTTTTTTTTTCACACAGACTTTGAGTCTTTGAACGGATATTCAGGGTTACAGTGTCGTAAACGAGGCAAGTTAGCCCTCCAAGCTAATACAGACTAACTCTGCAAAGTTTTGCCAACACTACACATATAACAAAATCCAGAGACTGTATCGTGGTAAGTTGCTGTGCGCTGTAAACGTACCACTTATAAGAACAAGGCTCAGAGCCTGACCGGGCAAAGCCTCGCTTCTTCTACGCAGCTACCTCTGTCTCATTCAGACTCCACCTGGGTCTGGGTCTGCAGCTGCCTGTACCAGAGGCAGATCTGCGAATCCTAGGTGAGCGAAGGAATGACCTGCCCTGCTCTTCCTGTGATTGGCTAGTACTTGCCTTTGTTGGTTGGATTGATTAAGCTTAGACAAGAGGAGTGAGACTGGTTAGGATTAGGGTCAGAAAGTCAGGGTGAGCCATTGAGAGGTAGAGTAAGGCGGGACATTTCTTCTCTATCTATCCCAGGTCTGAACTGGTCTTTTAATCACCAATCTGTATTCAATATTCAACCTTTTCACACATTGTTGGGTTAAGATGAAAAAAGTATTCATTGGGGAATTATGATATGATTTATACATATACATATTTTCTTTATTTTATTTTTTCTGCCATTTCAGTTTTTGTATTAACTATGGACATTTAGGCATGTTAATTTTGGTGGATTTGCACTGAAGCTCACAATGATCTGCACCTTACTGTGTGCACCCGAAACAAATCATAATTTAAGTCTTACTGCTTTGTAAGTGTGACAAATTGACAACTGATATACATTTTAATCAACCACACCTTTGCTATGTAGGATATCTCTGTAACAACTGTGTGATTCACACACTTCTCCCACCTGAGTCAGCAGGGGCCATTCTCTGTCCACCTCTGGCCTCCAAGGCATGGTACTCCCTGCCCTCGGGTTTGTTCTTGTCAAAGAACGCCTTAAACCACTGCAGAAAGCTGAGAGACGTCTTGGAGTTCCTCTTCATCAGTTCCTCGACGGGGATGTGCTGGAGAGAAGGAGTCCAGTTTAAGTCTCATACTTGATGAGTTTATAACCAGTAAACAAAATATTTTCAAGTTTAAGGTGTGTTTCTATATGCAGGTTTAATTAGAATAGACAGATCTCTTGAATATTACTATCAATCAGAAAACATTTTCAAATTGTTATCCGCTCTATAGCTCGACCAATAATGAATTTTAGAAGCTGATATTAAGATCAATATTTCAGCGATATGTACGCCAATATTCCTTGTAAAAATAAACACACAACATGTGCAAAAACTGTGGATAGAGATCATTTTAATGTTTCTTTTTTATTGTGATCAACATATGTGCGGAGTGCAACACTTGACAGTTGGACCATAAACGTGTCAGTGCTTTCATGGTAACAAAATATGGAGTGAAACTGTTTCTAAACTACCTTTGTTACACTCAGCCATAGGTGAATGTAAAACTAACTTGTGCTGTGCTGCTCCTCAAGCTTTCTGGGCCTCAACCTAAGCTCCTCCTCCCCTCTCTTGTGCCATTGGCTGGTGGAAGCTGGGAACATGGAGCCAATCAGTCTGTCTCGAGTATATAAAGGCTGAAGAGCTGCGCTTCTGGCTTTCTGTTTTGCTGCCATGTGTTGGAAGGCCACTCCAGAGCTCTTTATGACTTTTTGTAAACTTAAGAAGGCAAAGGCTGTTGTTGGATTAATCTGTGTTCAAGTGCTGTTACTTGCTGAGCCAGTCTTGACCTCTGTCAAACTACAGTGACCTGTAAAACAAGCCATGTTGTTGTTAAATTTATTTTTGTGAGACTTATCTCAGGCTTCATTTGTCCTAATTTACAACCCTAAAGTTCATTGCTAGGAGTCTCTGTAGGGGAGAGCTGCCAGTTTTGTTACCTTCCTGTTCTCCTGTTTTTTCATGTTTGGTTTGGGAGTTAGCTAAATGATTGTACTTTATTTTTTCTGGCAGTTAGCTACGGGGCTTGACACTAACTTTTTTCCCAAGGAGCACATGTGCTCCTAAGTTGAAAAAGTAAGGAGCGCACAAAGAACTTGGGGGCACAATGTAAATTGATCAAATAATGTGTTTTCCGTAATAAACGTGATGCAAATAGACATTTACAAGCAAAATTATTTAATGAATTTGTATACAAAATGTACAGAAAGGTAAAATCATAAAGTTTTGAAAAAGTATTGCAATTTAATTTTGTCTTTAATGTTATTATCTTATATATATTATCTTTGCAATATGATTATCTTATATAATGTTATTACTATCCTAAAACATTCTCCAGGTCCTCTGAAACTCTGCAGGACTTATTTCCACCCTGCCCAGCAGCGGTACCGTGGCAAACGGTCCCTAACTGCGGGGAGAACAGAGCAGGCTTCCTGGAGGTCCACCGCTTTTCCCGGTCCCTCTTCTCCACCACACTTTGACTTATTCCCACCCAGCGGACAGCCTGGCCATGGAGAACGGTCCCTAACTGCGGGGAGAATGGAGCAGGCTTCCCCAGAGGTCCGCTGCTTAACCCGGTCTGTCTCCTCCGCCACACTTTGACTTATTTCCACGCTGCAGACAGTGGGACTTATATTCACTGTGCCGACAGTGGCTTGGAAAACCGCCCATAACCGTGTCACACGGGGAAGAGGGAAGGCTGCTGGAGTTCCTCCAACATTTGTGGTTAGATTATCATATTTTTTTTATTGACAAAAATATAGGCTGCTTCGGCTGATTTTTTTATGCGCACATGTGCCCCTAAATATTTTTTACAGTTCGCACTCACCTATTTTTAGTCGTAAATGCGAGTGAAACGCTAGCACTGTCGAGCGCTGTAGCTAGCTCTGTGGGTTTGTTTGTATTTAGGGCTATTTTGTTTGTTATGTTGGCCACGGCTTTTACGCTTCCATAACTTGCAGTAAAATGTCTTGATTTGTTGAGGGCCTTGAAATTGTTTTTTTTTTTGTACTTTATTTTTATATAAAGAACAAACACAACATACAGTAAAAAAAAAAAAACCATAGAACAAACAGTTGGTCACCTACACATTCATACATACGTTATACTGATGGAGATACAAGTCAGTTCATACAGTAATGGCTCAGTTATCATCTCTTGTGGTCACAAACATAATCCATTTTTCCCAGTATTTCAAATACTTATCCATCCGTAGACTTAGCGAAAAGGTCATCCTTTGCATATTTTGAATATTAGTCACAATATCTATCCAGTCTGGCTCTGTTGGAGGTGTCGCCTGCAACCATTTTCGGGTTACAGCTTTCTTGCTGGCTGCTAATAATATTTTTGAAAGATATTTGTCTCACATCAGTACATGGGGTGCAATATTGCCCAAATAGATTGTAGGGCCTCGAAATTGTTTTATTGCCAACCTAATGTTGCAGCATGATTAGCTAACCACTGCCAGCTGTGTGACAAAAGTGTGGCCTATAGAACAGATCAGTGCACCTGTGTCTCAATATTATTGTTGATCTTGAGAAAGGCCCAAGGGCCAAAAAAACATCAAAATAAAAAATGCATATAGAGCCGGAGTGTGCGACACTTGTTCTCTACAAACAATACTTACTCGTAACACTCCAACTTGTCTGAATGCAGCTTGCAGTAAACTGTAGTTGTGGATAACGTCCACCTCATCGTTGCTTTGGAACCGAACCCTGGAGAGGTCCAAGCACTTAGGAAACAACCAGTCCATCAACTGGCAATAGGCTGCACCTGCACACACAGAAGCAATCAATAATATGAAGCCAAGTGGGCTCAGAGCACAGCTCACCATCCACAGACCTCAAATATTCACAAAATATGTACTATAACAGCATAACTCATGATTATGTGTTGATTTAAACATGAAAAACAGAAATGCACATTGACCTACCTGTGCATATCTGCTCCACCTTGGTGAAGCCCGTCTGTAAAGTTTCATTTAGCCAAGCCAGCAGCTCATAGCGGTCCTGCAGCTTAAAGCTATACATAGGTACATTTACTGCCACATTCAACTCCATCTCCTGAAGATATGGACCTGCACAAGAACACCACACCAATATGCCTTTAATGATCAAATCAGTGAGTTTGAGTCAGAAGTCACGTTCCCTAACGTGTCACAGATATTTGTGTGTTTCCTGACATTTCATGATGTGGAATAAAATGTGACAAATATGTGACTCCCACGTTTTTGAAATAAATTCTGGGACCTGATTCAGGAACAGGTTTAGTGAAACAATGAGTTTGTTAACACTGAGATGGGGGAAACTAGAAATACAGGTAAGTCAAACTCTGGGTCAGCAACTGTGGTAACTGACTGTGAACCTAAGCTTCTCGCTGGCAGGTTTTCTTCAACAAACCCTGAGTTTCTCTGTGTTTCCTCCCTCTTACAGAGCCAGACATGCTGTTTTATTTTCTCACTGATTCAATCCACATAAAAGCATGCATCAAGGTGCATCAATTAGCAGATGTTTACTGTATGTCAGAATCAAAATCTTGGTTAAAAATTAGTTTGTTACTCAGGACTAAAGTTATTCCTTGCTGTCAGTCACTTCTTTGAACGGCTGTTTTGGAAATATTACACATCACCCTAGTCTCAGAATAAACTTCTACATGTCCCTCTTTTTTAATAACACTGTGACTGTTATGAAGTTTTAGACACACAGGATCAATAAATAACAATCTCTATCACTCATGATGTGATCAGTCACACTAATGGAACAAAACTCCTGTAATGTTGGAGATTTTAATACTTCTGAGTGACCAGGATTGTGGGGCAGCTGCAAAATGTAGTTTGAAAGTGAGTTTTGAAAAATGGCTGCATACACTCTGAAGTTTTTTTCACAGCATTTCAGTGACTGTGTTGAAAAAATTACCCTTTCTGAGGTAGCTAGAATAAAGCCGCTGAATTTAAAATCTCCTGTATTATAACCATGGCGCCCTTTTAAGTGCAAATCACCAACCATGTTATTACTGGATAAGATTCTGAGCTTACAATCATGTCTCTATCTTTGATCTATATATATTATTAATCTTCAACTACATTTTTTCATCTTCAGCTGCTGTTGTGTGTGATTTGTCCCCGTCAGACACTGTTGGAGGGTTTTACAACTCACGTCCACTCCTCACTAGTTGGTTTGGGATGGCACTCAATGTTTGTTAAAGCTGAGTACTGAAACAGGACTCTGGGCTCTGTGTTAGTGAAAAACGACACGACAACGAACAGCTCTACTTACATTCCAAAACCTTGTCTCAACCTTGAACTACTGTTCTGTCGGCAGACTTGTGACATTACCAAATCCTGGAAAGATAGCAGCCAGCGATAGAGTCGTATACACTATTGTGATTGTGCAGGATTCTTCTTCTTTTAGGTTTAGGGCGGGTGGCAACAGCGTTAAGGTGCATTACCGCCCTCTGCTGTGTTGGAGTAGTGACCAGAGTTAACAGTCTTCCTACACTGATGTCTGATACTTCTTCACGTTATCGAGAATTATTTTGGTGAAACAAAACTATGTAACACTGACTCTGCTTGACAGTGTTCACATGATCCCGAATGATGTTTATTTATAAAATACGGGTATGCTGTGTGGACTACTTAGTACTTCCTGCCCATGTGCAAGACAGGCTTTTCCCGCGAACATGCTGCGTTCAATTTTTGAGTAAGTGCAGTTTATGGCGGACTCACTGGATAAAATGCAGGCTATGACTAGTCATCTCGGACTTTGGTGATGTGCTCCAGTCTACGTGACTCCTTTCAAATCCCTTTCATGGGGTCGTGTCTGCTGTGTGAGCAAGAACCTCAATGGTCGCCCCCCTGTTGTGGTATTCATGACTTCGCTAGTGGTATTTTTCTGAGAGGTCCGAGGTTAAAATACACGACATCACATGTCGTAAACATGAGCTCATGAGTTCCCTTTGAACACAGAGGTTGCTCCCAATCAGCAGCTGACATGGTGTAAGATTATACACTTGTGTCACCCTGATATGAAACATAAGCAAGTGAAATCAGATCAGCTGTTTACAGTAAGCTCTGCATGCTCTACAACACTGACCGGAAGTGAAGCCATGATGACGGACAACAGGGAATGGGACGATGTCGGGTCCAAACAATGCTAATAAACAATGAACCGAGAGCTTTCCATTCTCTTAACGTGTGCTAGCTTTTACACCTAACGCTACAGTGGGGTAGCCATGTGACATAACTATACCAAAACGACTCACACATTAGTCTAAACGACATTCAGCGTTTGTCAAAGTGTTAGCTGCGGTTTAAATGTCCGAAGTCAATGCGCAAGTAAAGATATCGTTAACTGTTAACAAACCCAACCTGAAGTGTAGTTAAATGCATGAAGAGGGTAGTTAGCTTATTTATAATGCGTCTCAAATTGGTTACGTTTGGGGACGGGTTAAACCATTAGTGTAACTAGCGAAATAAATAAAGACGTTAGCCGCTGCGGCTACACACGGCATGCTAACACACGAGCTAACTTTTACAGCGCAGTAGCTAACGTAACATTACTGTACATTCAAACATGGCGGATTTAACTGTTACGGTAAAGTGGCGTTCACGAACTTGGTGTTCTTTAAAAAATAAATTGGAGTTTGAGTTTTGACGTTAAATCTATGTCAAACATATTGAATGCGGTTAAGAACGTGTGGTGTACTCACCTCTCCATGGGGGGATTTAAAACATTGATGGGGTCTGGTTGAAGTTGGATACCGCCCCGCGACCCTGAAGCCCGCCCCTCGCTATCCGGCTCGGCTAACTTTAATGCTGTGCCAGGTCTCAAAATGTATAATTCTATAAATTGCAGATATATAATCTATAATATATTTATAAGCAGTCTGAGATTGATCAGAAAATACAGACACGTAACAGACTTTAATAACAACCACAGCAAATGTGACATTAACACTCTGTGTTAGCATGCGGAGCTAAGAAGGCTAGCATAAGGCTATAGCGGTTAGCAAAATGTCCTGGTTAGCCTTTGTAGCTAATTTAAGCTAACTCCAAGGTAACTAACCTACTTTGCGATTTTTGGCTCATTAGCCGTCAGCACATAATCACAATTTTAAGTGAAATATTTAGGCGATTATTACAATGTTTGATTGCAATTTGTTAATGTGTAATTACTGACTTCTCCGATAAAAACGACAGAGGCCAAAACCCTTTTCAAGTCCAACTCACTACTTTTATTCTGTCACTTAACATACTTGACTTACTGTCACTGTATTACAAACTGTTTTCATCTTCACAATGTTTATTACAAGTCATTATACATATATTGTTACATTTCAGTTTAACCTTACATTCAGCTTATTCATTTGCAATACTGCGTACACAAATTTCTATTGGGCTAGGCTACTTAATTTTACTTTGTGTTTATATTTTAGGCCTATACCATAACTTGTATTATATTTTGTCTTAGATTCAGTTTTTGCATTTATTTGCGTGATTTTCTATTTTGTAGATCTTGTAGTATTGTTGGAGGGTCCCAGAGCCCCAAGATTTCCATTGCTAACAACTTCCTCAGTGTAGCCTAATTGTTCATATGGTAATAAAGAACACACAGTGCCCTGTCCTCACCAATATTGGGCATTAAATGTAACAGTATGGTGTGGGCCCAATTAATCACTGTAAATAGCCTCTTCCACAAGGCCACAATCAAACTACATTCAGATGAAGTTAATTACTAACGAGACAGTCTTCCAGCCTCTATCCTTTCTACACAACACTAGAAAGAGTTGTTGCAGTCAGCTCACAGACTTCCTTAGTCTTATGGCGAGGTCTTCCATCTCCATGGTATTGCCCAGATTTTGCACACTGTAAAATTGCTGCTCATTACTTGCAAGCTTTTTATGGATAAGCATCTTCTTAGCTCATTAACCCAAACAAATATATAAACAATATTTTCAAGGGCAGAGCTTTTTCAGAATATGCTCCATTTTTACAGATTAAAATCACTCAGTCAGAGACAACCACATTTTTCTGTTGACTCTCAAATTTATGATGGGTTGTATGTTCTGATATATATTTTTTATTTCTATTCTTTTATTACATTTTTGACTTGCTGCTGTACATAAAAAAAAATTGTATTCTTTTTTTTTTATATACTTCACATTTTTAAAAATTATTTGTGGAAGTGTAAAATCAGTACAGCAGATTTTTTTCCATGATCAAACTCCTCCTGAAGCAATTAATCAACTAGTTGTTAAACAAGAGGCCAGTATTGATAACTGATGAAGCACTGAAGTTATTTATCATGTACATTTCCAACCATTGTCAAGTCGTCTTATTAGCCCACTTTAGTGGATTTTGACAGTTGCTTTGACAAGCAATTTAAAGACATGAAGGTATATGAATTTGTCATTGTTTTTATGACTCTATATAACAAACAACTGATGGAGTCACTTAAAAATAGTCCATTAACCAACAATGGAAATAGCCTTTACTTGCAACCTTATTAACCTTTAAAGACCACTCAGAGTAAATATTAAAACAAAAAATAAATGCACAAAAATAATACATATTTGACACACAAGACTCAGGTTTTTAGCAGCCAAGCTGCCTTTTATTGGTAAAAATTATATATAGGTTGCTATAAGAAGTACACAAACATAAAAAAATACATCAACACTTTGCCACTATTCAAATGAAGTATAAAAATAGCACAGAATCTGTTCTTTTGAAATGCTTTTGCACTTTAGATTCATAAAAAGGCAATAAAGCGAAACAAAAAAAATCATTGAATGTGATTCTGATAAAAGATAAAGCACTAAAAGGTTATAACAAAAGAAACTGTTCTCAGATATTCACACTCAAGCCTACAATTACACTCAAATGGTTTACATCTAAATAACACAAGGTATTAAAAGCTATTGATTAATATGCTCTATATCTTGCTATAACATTAAAAATTTAAAGAAAGCTTTATACTGTTAATATATACTGTATTTGTTCTCAATATAAAAAGTCTTAAAAGAGCAGTTAAAAAAGAAAAACTATTTTTTTGTGTACTGTTTTCAAGCAAAACATTCAAGCTCAGCAGTATTAATGAAGCATGTAAACAATTACTTTTTTGGTTTTTAAGGGACTTTAGAATCAGACTTGAAAACTGAAAGAGGCCCCCGGTGGCCCTTTAAGGGGCCTTTTGAGCACCACAAAGGAGTCAATATATTTCTAAATGAACTGGTCATTTTAACATGTAAAAAAGATGTTCTTTGAGGAGGCTTGTGCATTTGTGTTTCAAAAAATAATGTAGTTCCTGGTCAAACAAGAGAGTTTAAACACTTGTAAACCTTTCTATCGATACAGTACGCAGAACATGGTGTAAAAAAAGTTCCAGTGATAAAAAAACAAGCTATATATATACACACAGGGCATATAGGAGCATAAAGCTACAGTATATATTCACAGAACAGAGATCCTACAGGAGGAGTGATGTACAGTTGCCCCTTTGTCTGAGGTAATGCCCATTTAGGTATGATTTGGTGACAGCCAACAGCATTTAAAATCCTCCAGTTATCAAAACAAGTAGAAAAAGGTTATTAAGAAGGACAGCACCAAGATTTGTGTTTGGTCACATGAAGGGAATCAGTACCAAAATAACCTGTTCAGTAAATCCCTCTGTCTGGTAAGCATAAGCATACAGTATGACATGTGATTGCAGGCAAAACCAAAAATGTTTATCATTATTAAGGGGTTTTAAAAATCTACATTGCTGCAGAAGTCTTGCAGGAAAACAGGAAATCCCTCTGGGCAGGAATGTGCACCACATCCTACACATTCAGTCTCCTGTTTTCTCACATGATGTAGAATTATTTGTACATACTGTATACCAAAATGTGTAAAATGTGCACCACACAGTATCGACCAGCATCAGAGATGATTTTCACTTTTTGGAAACTGGAAAAACTCCTTTGAACCAAAAGTAGTCAGTGGTAAGATAACATAAGATACTGTGTGTTCACCAGTGTTTCCTGCCATCCAGTCATTACAGTGAATTAAAACAATGTTGTCTTTAAGATAAAAATCTAAACATCTACAGTAGGATAAATGCCATCACCCTTTAACACTTAGCTGTCTGGAATGGTCAAAAAGACAAAACAATTATCTAAAATTCTGTTTTTGCATTGGCTTGTTTCAAGTATTGTACAGTATGTAGCTATCAGGGAGATGTCGCGGTGAAATTCTAACTCAATGTGTCACACTATCTATACAAAAAGTTTTTATAAAATCTTTAATAAAAGGTTTTTTCTTTTTTTTTAAGGAAGCTAGTTTGCTCATATGAACTCATCTCAGAGCAAATGACAAAAAGTAATATTTTCTTCTCTCTTTCTTTTTACATCAACAACAAAAAAAGAACATAAACTCATCTAAATATAAAAACAAAAAATCCTGCTTCATCTCCAGGTTTGCTTGTGGTGCACTAGCTTTCATTGCTGAATGTATTTTCCTGCAGAGTGCTTTGTTCAAACACGACTCCACGGTCAGGACATACAACTCTAATATCTGGGAACTTTTAACAAAGTCAGGGTCATTCAACGAAGATAAAAGATTATTTGTAAGCACTGATCTATTACCACTCCGACAAGGAGGGTATTAAATGCTGGCAAATTTGTTGTTTTATCCAGGTTAATCATTTAGTAGAGTTCCCAGTTAGTAGAGCTGTACGTCAAGATGTACACCTTTACAATCTGGGAACATTTAAACTCGTCATTTTGACAAAGACAAAAGATTATTTTGTAAGCGTTGTACAACTACAGCTCGCACAAGGAGTGCTGTTAAATTAATTGTTTGATCCATCTTAATCATTTATTCTCCAAAACAGTTGTGGATATTTATAATCTGAGAATTTAGGCAGAAAATCCTGATGTCATGTTTTGGCTTTTTTAGACAGACTGACCCTGCTATGAGAAAATACATTCAAGCCTGAGGCTAGTGGAACAGCAGGAAGCCCAAAAACTGTCCGTCTAATGACTTTGGTTCAAGTGTTTTTGTTTATTTTAACAGCCTGTACAAACAGCCTGTTGTCACATATTTTAATCATCTGCTAAATGAAGGGATGAGTGACCTCTGACATGTTTTACACTTCCTAAAAAGTAAAAAAAAAAAGGTTTGATACAGAGCCACTTAGACAGCTGTATCGTCGGTGCCATGTTGTTCTCTATTTTTCTACAACTACTAAGTGTTGTCAAATTAAAAAAAATGCCTTTTAATGGCATTTAAAACAAAAAGGAAATCCTGTTAAAATCACTGTACAGGCCTGATGTTAAAGAACACAGCAGAAGAGTCAGTGTGTCGTCATCTTTTCCCTTTAAACTCTGCTGAACCTTCAGACAGCAGGAGCACTCTACTGTCCGCCCTCTCTGTCTGACAATACGGGGTAGTGATAAACCACAGCCTATGCTGCATTTATGTATCTCTGCATTAGTGTGTGTTATGTGTGTTTAAGGCTGCAGTGCATTATCTCCAGGATCCAAAAAGAGCTGGACACAAACTAACAGCTACTTTCACTATTTCCCAGCTTCAGTGATGTTTTAGTGGAGCTGCCGGCCAGAGTGGAGACATCTTCAAGCTCTTACGATATCTGGCTGGCGGCTGATGTTTGTCGGAGCCGGCATCACAATAGAAAAGCTGGTGTTTAATCATAGTTGCATCTGTTTTCTTGGTGATGGGTGGCATCTATTCACAGGCGAAGTAGTCTTTCAGTGGTGCGAACAGATGCCTGATGACGGGGACGCTCCAGGACCGGCCCAGGAGTTTCTGCCTTGCACCGCGACCCATGTTGGACACGTCAGTGTAGTGGACAGGGAAGCCGAAGATCCTGCAGGGTGAGAAAATACACAACCACTATTACAATCAGAGTCACAACAGTGCTGTAGTGGTATGACACCAACATTAGTCACTAACATGCCTTCTGTTGTCACAAAAATGCCGTTGCCTTTGAGCTTTTTAGCAGCCCAAAATTCATGTAATACTGTCATTTTATTTGCTGATAGGCTAATGACAGTCAACAAGGCAAATGTCAACTGATGTACAGCCGATAAATCTGTGCATCCCTAATATTTAATCTTTTGTCATTTTAAGGTTCTTTATTTAACAGTGTGTGTTTCCTGCTCACCTCTCCAGCTCAGTGCACCACAGTATGTCCTCCTTCCCGTTCATCAGGACAGGAAAGTGCTGATCCTTCCCTTGTTTGATGGAGTTGGAGCGGGTAGTGATGGTGCGCACCTTCCCAAACTACAAAACAATGAACACAAAGGTCAAACAAGTGCAACCAAGAAGCCATTTTGCAAATAAAGGACTGTATTCTGTAGATATATCAAACCTTTGCAACTCTGCCGTGATCCAGACAGTCCTGCAGCTCCAGTTTGTCCATCCCAGAGGCACACAGAGGCCTGGAACAGAGAGGAGTCATCACATTTACATACTGTATATATCTGCTGTCAAATGCAAAACTTACATTCAATATATGTGGATTACAGTAAAATATTTAGCCTTAGATACTACGATGTAGCATGCTGACCGACACTGAAAAGTCACAAGTTATGTGTGAAGAAGACAGGATTCAAAAGTGTTTCTGAGATGATGGTGAGTTGTTTTTTCCTACCTGTTCATGCCCGGCAGGTTTCCCCAGAAGTATCGTGCACGGTGAGCAGCAGAGACCTCGATAGCGTCAATCATCACAGGGTTACACTGCAAACACAACAAAGACACTCTTTACTCATAAGTTCATGGTTACTATACTGTAATTCTTTCTCTCTGTTTCTCACAGGAAACAAATACCGTTGCAGAAATTTGGGCTTACAATGTATAACTAGGAGGTTAAGCCAAAAATTATGCTTCAGACTGATGTCTTGAACAATGTCTTCTGGTAGATGTAAAAGAATTAAAGAATTATCTTTCCTACATGGATGTCCCTGGTTCATGTTTTTGATATTTGCAGCTGTTTACCCTCTACAGTCCACGTAACTCACCTCCAGGAATCGTGAGATGTCCCTCTTGTCGTTGACGCCCATGGCGACCACGTTCTCAAACATCCAGAAGAACGGCCGGTCCTCTCCTTCTTTGGGCTTGGCCTCGCTCAGCAGGCGGTAAAACTCAAAGAAGAGCCTCCCTGTGCCTTCTGGAGCAAGAAAACAATGTTAGAAAAAACAAAACAAAACAAGAACACATCCGCCAACCTGCTTCAGTGCTTCTGTACAGACTGACCTTCTCCCTAATGGAGTTTACTAATATGACAACCTCCCAGTGGTGACTCTGGTTACAGTAAAATAAACTACCACAGCCATTCGCTGCTCAAACTCTTGGATACATAAAACAAACTTAAACTATGTTTTTCTGACATACTAAATAGTTTGGTAGTCTGAGTCTCTGACATGACGTCCTCTGGCAGGTACCTACCATAGAGCCCTTTCCTGGCTGGATTAACGATTGACAGGTCGTTGCAGGGACTCCCTCCGATCACCAGGTCAAAAGGGCCCCACTCCTGGAGCTGAGAGAGACAACAGCACCACCAAGTGTTAGACTGAGGGAGTGACAGCTACTGCATGAATAAAACAACGAAGTGACACTGAAACACAAGGGTAGACTTCCTTATTTTTCATGTTTCTTCTGCAAATTAACTGACAAAACTGTGAGATTTATACCTTTAATTAAACTACTAATATCTATACTAGTGATTTTTGGGTATTTTAACTTAAAAACTGACCTACATGATTAGTTGACAATCAAAAAAAGTTGCTAATTAATGTATTTTTGATTGACAAATCAATTATATTGACTCAGCTACAAATCCAGCAACATGAACACGACTGCTAATTTAACCCACCATCTAAACTCTAACATCTACCCAGTCTTTGTCCTCTCTTACCACACACACATGCACGGACGCGCATGCACGCACACACACACACACACACACACACACACACACACACACACCTCCTTCCCCAAACACAAGACCCTTTTACAGGAGGACAATGAGGGAAAAGAGGAATGAAAGAGATGAAAAGAAAGAAAGAAATAAAGTAAGACAGACAGAAAGGAAGAAATAGGAATTAAGGAGTTGAACACACACACACACACACATTTACACACTCGGTCAGTGTGACTAACAAGTGAATGGGTTTCTGAGGGGATTTACAGAGGTTGAAACTGCTCTTTGTCCTCTGAACTGAACCAAGTTACTGCAGCTGCCAGCCTGTTTGGTGTGTGTATGTGTGTGTACTATGTTATAACACACTTATTCACTTTCTTTCTGAGAGTTAGACTGATGCCACTTTCATGTCTGTTCATTAAATATGGAGCTCATATGGAGTCAGGAAGTGGCTAGCCGAGCTTAGCGTGACTACTGTTTGCGAACACATATGTAAAAAAAAACCTTTTTTGGGGGGGAGTAACGTCATCACAGCGACCCTCATTTATCAAACTGATGTACAAATCAGAGCAAAAAAGAAAAACAAATTAAGCTTTTTCTTCAAAAACTACACACATAGCTATAAATGTCCCGTGCAGGTAGACACATAAAGGATAAATGTTTGCACAACACAAACCTGA
Source organism: Epinephelus lanceolatus (assembly GCF_041903045.1). Taxonomy (NCBI): domain Eukaryota; kingdom Metazoa; phylum Chordata; class Actinopteri; order Perciformes; family Serranidae; genus Epinephelus; species Epinephelus lanceolatus. The sequence continues at coordinate 4,805,045 of NC_135741.1, read as the reverse complement.
AACTAAAGAAGAGCATTTCTCCAAAGTGACAAAGTTTAAGACAATCAAATCTCCACACATGCAATCAGACACAGTCTGAACTCTGTACATGTACTTGTCAGTACGTTAACCAGCCAGAGTTAAAGGGCAGGAAGGGGAGAGAGACCATAGCGATTTAGCAGCAGCTAAGAGTACGGCGGAAGCTATGGCAGAAAAACCTTAAAAGCATCCCAGAAAAGTTTCCAGAGTGGATGCTCCAGATAATAAGAGTCTCGGTGTTCACACGCAGGTTTAAAGCAAAAAAAGACGGCTAGCTGTTGTAGATTACCTGTGCAGTGCCTGTTCAAAATGTGCCTGTTAGAAGAGTGTGCCAATTGCTGCTCAGTTGGCACTGCTCAATCAAGTCCTCGACATGATCTGGCCTTGTCTTTCCCCTCTGCCCTTACTTGTGTGGGAACAGAGTGTGGAGGTGGAGATGTGGTAAGCTCACCTGCAGGCATGCCTCACCATCACGTCTCGACAGTGTTTGTGTAATTACTCTTACTGTGAGAGGTGGGACTGCACGTTTCACAACAATTAAAATAGTCACTGGAAGTGTTTTTGATGTGTTAAGTATGGACAAAAGTTACTGAAACCAAGTTTACACAAAGTAAAACCCAGGTTTACTTTGATTCATCCATTTTGTGTTTGTATTCAGACACTCAATACTTGTCTTGGAAGTACTGGAAATGTAAAAAGGACAGGAAAGGTACGTTATAATATAAATATTAGACGACTGAAACAACAACATTTGTACTTACATTTTTCTTTGTGATGTTCCTGACATCATGGACGTACTGGATCTTTCCTTCATGTCTGACAACACCCACTGAGATGGAGTCCTCACACACCTCTGACGCCACGTACTGGTCCACCTTAAAACCCAGGTCCCTTAGAACCAGGTAACCTGGAGACACAGACACACCGTTTGTAAGATGCATTTAAAATGAATGAATAAATCAGCTCAAATACATTAGTATTGTTTCTCATTATTCACACACTCACCAGTCGCGATGCCGTCAAACAGGGAGAGGACTCTGATTGGTCGTCTCTGCTCTGCAGGGACTGCTGGGTAAATCTTTGGTTTCTCCTGGAAGATAAACAAAGGAAGTTGCAGAGGAATTAGGAAAAATATTTCAGGCATCTCTGACGCTTGTTCTTATCTCTGCAGCTCGTGGATCTGCTGGTCGATAGTGAAGGTTCAGAAGAAACCCTTATCATAAGTTTCATTTTTTATTCAGATGGATGATGGCGTTTTAAGAGCTAAAAAATTCCTCACCAATGAAAAATCTGTTGGCACATTTTCTGATCACAACATTTTCTCATCATTATTACTGGAAGACCGATGACCAGCTCTGCTGATTTTAACTGAAACATTACAATATGATGCAATCCAAGTTTCTGCCTTAGATGTATCATCCAACCATTATGTCTGCCCTCAACAAACAACATTGCTGTTGTATCTCACTTGGGCTGCAAATAATGATTATTTTCATCGTCAACTGATCGGTTAATTATTTTCTAGATTATTAGAATAGTTCTTTGGCCTACAAAAAAACATCTCTAAAATAAAAGCATTCAGAGTGACTCACAAACTCCTGTCCGTTGTCATTGGCGAAGAACGCCTGCAGCTTGAGGCTCCAGTCGTGCCGTCGCTTCAGGACGCCGTACTGCAGCAGCGGCTGGCACATGTAGCATCGCCACGGGTCCAGATAGCGAGCGTTGTTAGATGCACCGGGATCAACCAGGATATCCAGACAGTCGACGCAGAAACACCTGCAGGGTGGAGAGGAGATGGTTAACAGTCATATCAACACATCGACGGAGCAGGAAGTAGTTAATGTGCTGTATCTGCTCTGTGTGTTTGTGTCGCACCTGCAGCAGTTGGCGTTGCCGCAGAGCAGAACCTCTCGACCTCCGCAGCAAACAGTGCAGTAGGACTGGTAACCGTCATCGTCGTACATGTAGGACATCTCCAGGTACACATCCTGAACACACACACACACACAAAAAAACTTGTTGGTTATACTTCACACATCAAGCTTTAGTGAAACCCTTTAACACAGTCTGATTTAACAGAAACGTGAACATTTTACTGATTTAAAATTTGTGGTGCAGTGAAGAGCAAGGATGTGATCTAATGTAAAGTTCCAGGAAACTCGGCATGACTCACAATGACTATAATTTCCCCCGCTTCTTTTCTTTGCCGACGGGAACTGTGGTCAAAGTTCAGTCATCCAGCTTTTACTGATACTCTGGTCAGTTTTCCTGGTCATCATGTGGTTAACCAATCTGTCACGTACCAGTTTTACTGCTGCCTCTCACAGTGACTCAGCCCTTTTTCCCTTTTTCCTTTTCAACAAAGTTTCTTTTTTCTTGCTCCTCTAAACACATAACGTTTGGGATAAGATATGTCTTAAACTGAACTGTGTAAAACATGAGTGCCATTCTCTGAAACTGGAGCACTTAATTCAAGTCATTATCACCTTTACTAAGACCCCTGAATGCATCACGAATATGACCAACACAGCTGAGCACAAAACGCCACCTTCAGGAACTCATATAAACATCACACCTAATAATTGAATGAGATGAGCTGCTGATTTTGTAAAACAATTAATAGTTTGTTGCCATACCTTGCATGTTTGGCACAGGCCTCCTTCAAACAGCGGGTGGAAGGTTGCGACTCTCATCTTTCCACAAGAGAGACAGAACTCTGCCAAGACACACACAGAAACAAACACACATCAATCAACAGTCGTAAAGTAAAAATGAAATGAAGCTTTTGCACAATTAATTCCCATCAGTCACACGGAAACAGTGTCAATGTGTTTTTACCTTCTATACTTCTTTTATTCTTCAGAACTTCATTCACCATTTGTTCTGAGAGGAAACAAAGGACAACGTTACAAAGCATGAAAAGACAAACATTTTCATTAGCTACACTTTTTCCTAAACAAGGTATGATATCATATCGTTGTCTAAAGAATGAATATAAAGTTGTATCATGGTGAAACTAGTGATTTACACCTCTAACAGTGAATTAGACCTTTGACCTCTACCTCTGCTGTAGGACTCCTCGGGCGCGGCCTTGCTCTTACAGAGGCTGACTCTGGGCCGCTTCGCGCTGGGGAAATACTCTGGCAGGGAAACGTCGAGGACCTGATGGTCCAGAGGGTTACTGTCTGCAGGGGGACAAAGACACACAAATTTAACTCCTTGCTGAATGGCAAATTTGGACGCAGTTTTTTTGATGAACAGTATTCGACTGGTTTTGTCCTGCTGTCTTGCTCACCGGCCGTGTGTGTGGGTTTGAGTCCCTCCTCTCCTTTGGGCAGGAAACCACCGTTGGCCCAGTCCAGCATGGGTTTGACCTGGTCATCGGGATTGTCCGACTCGCAGGGAGGAAACTTCTTCTCCGCCCGGATACTGGCCATCTGTGAGTGAGAGATGTGACATGAAGGCAGTTTTAGATGAAACAAAAGTAAGCATTCAAAAAGTATCAAAAGTATGTAGCAGAAGTGTTATTTTATCATATATTACATTATTAAATTATCATTGCAGTGCATCACCCTGACAGGTTTTGTGACCATCAGAGAAAATATAAAACAAAAACTAATCGAACAAAGTTCTTAAACTCTTGAACATTCCTCCTCGTTTTCTAATCCTCGAAGTACAGAAGCGAGACACTGACAGGCAGACAGAGAAGGTGAGAAAGTACAGCAGGTTCTTAATCTTAATAAGACGCTTGAGTGACAGTCGAGGGTTGTGACGCGTCAGAGGGATGCAGATGAGGCGAACGAGGCAGACGAAACACTGGCTACAAGAAGAGAGGGTGAGACAGCAGCAGCATGAAGAGGCCTGCAGTCACACCACTGACAGAAGAGCACATCTGTCAGCTACACGTCATTGAGAAAACAGAAAGAGAGCGAAACCATAAAACAAACACAGACGAGAATGAAAGATGGAGAGGAGTCAGAGGGAGACAAAGGAAACAAAGACGGACTGTTTACACAAGGTCAAAAATCAACTTCTTGTGCATCCTTTCGGAAGGTTAACACAAATAAAAATAACTTAAAGAAAATTAAGTGCATTTTCGTAAGTATTTTGCACATACAACACCGTCACAACATCAACAGATGTTGGACAGGACTGTGTGTACGACTCTTTGAATGAGACACAAATAAGACAGAAGTGCTTATAAACAGCATATTACTGCAGCTTTCACTGCTGGTGATGTGCGAAGCAGCCATATTGGATTTTGAGGTCGGGGTGGTGAGGTTCCTCGTACTTTCAAATGGAATGTACCTTTAAATATTCTTTGTTTGGGTTGTGTTGTTGATGTGCTGACTGGCAAACTAGCATCTTGAATCTGTCCTGTCGATCTTCCGGCATGTTATTTCCTCTCATGCAGGTGCAGAACGTACGTGCTGGTTGGCTGTTAGCTATAGTTTTTGCGGCTTGTTCAAGTGCAACTTTTTGGCCACGACACATGCAATTAAAAGACCGTAAAGATTTTTCACATAGATTATCTCAGGTGCAATCGCATATTTTCTGCCTGTCTCCAGCTGCCTCTTGTTGTCCGTCTGCTTTATAATCTGACATTTCTTCTTTCTCTGCTCTCGTCATCCTCTCTTATTTTATTGACAGGATGAGATGCAGGTAGTGATAGTGTGGAGAACTCCCTTTCACACATCTGTGTTTATTTTATCTGGCTAATGGTGCAGGAACACACACACGCACGCACGCACACACACACACACACACATAGCGCTGTAAACATGCATTATTGCACTTTCAGTGAACCTCACAGTATGTTTTTACAGCACATGTCAGATCAGCCCACTAACACCTCACCAAACACACACACACATATTCAATGTAACTGGAGACACCTGCACTGAGGAAGAGGAGGGCAGGCTAACTCTGCCCTGCGAATAAAAGGAAAGGTAAAGTGAAGATGAAGTGGTTTATATCCCAGAGAAAACTGCTGTTGTTTCATTTCAAAAAGTTCCACCTAATCCACCACATCTCTCACCTCCAGTGCTTGGAAGATGGCCCTGCGGTACGAGGCCAGCTTGGTGTAGGAGGCCTGGCTGAAGAACTTCGGGAAGGCGGTGATGGAGTCCAGTTTGTCAGCTGAAACCTGGAGAGGAAAAAAAAGTGGCATCAAACAAAGTACAAACTCACAACTGTTATTTTAATTCCCGCCTTCAAACAGTCTGTTTGTTTTTTTCTTCTTTTCCTCACCTCAGAGAACTTGCCGTCTCCAAACCACTGCAGCCACCTCATGCCGTGGCTTGCCTGCCGTTTGCCAGTGGCGCGCCACGTCACCACGATGCCTGGCCACCAGGAAAAACCCTTGATTTTCCCCCACACCAGCTCGCCGATGCCAAAGCCCTTGTTGTCCTTGGTGGAGGAGGGAGAGGAGAGAAAATGTCACTGTCTTGTACTTTGTACTAGTTTGCAAAAAATGTCTCATGACACATTTTGTTTCTGAGACACAGGAACGGTTTGAGGTATGGAGAAGAGAATATGAGGGCAGACAGTCACATTATTGATTTGATGTTTTTTGGGAACCTCTTCCTTTCCCTGATACTGCAGCTGCTGAGGACAGAGGAGAGAAACCAGGACGCTTTGGCAGAAAAATCTTCTTATCTTGCTGCCTTGATGAAAGGAGCATGAGTGGGCAGCAGAGGAGAGGAAGAATTAAGGCACCTAAAAGTCAGTTATATTGCTGGTTTGACATAAATCTGTAAACATATCTGTAGTAAGTAAAAGCTGTAAACCTCCCTGCACATATTTGTTTGCCACTTCCAAAAATCTTGTCTTGGATGAAGATACAGTTCAAAGAAAAATTAAGAAAGAGGGGGAAGTTTTGAAATTTTGGAAGAAACATCTAAACTTTTTTCGACAACTACAACTGAAAGCTTAATTTAAATAAAGATTACATTTCATTTTTATAAATAACCTTGGTAAGAAGATAGGTGTACACAGGGTTTTGTTTAAGATTGTAGTGACTTTGACCGTTTATGTGAATGAGACAGAAGTAAGAGCAAGTTTTCCTCCACAGATCAATAAAATAGTGGATTTTATTGAGATTAAACGTCCACATCTTTGAAGCATCGGTGTTCGTCCACCTTGGTGTCTCTCTCCACCCGTCTGGAAACACATTGTCATTCGCTTATTTGCTCAGGTGTTGCCTTTATCTCTGCTGTTCGCTTCGCACTCCAGTCTTTAAAGAAAAACATCAAACGTCCCTCGTAATGCCATAATTGACATGTTTTTCTTTATTTTGAACTTTAGGTGTGCTGTTTTATGAGCAGGTGGGATTTCTATGCTTGCAAACAAATCCCAGTTGAGCCGGCACTATGTGATCCTTCAGTCCGTCTTAAGAGAGAAAGCCCATTAGGCTTTGTAATGGAGTCTGACTCCTCTAAAGGATGCTACGCTCCACCGACCTCAGCCTGGATCAAGTGAAAACACACACCAACACACTGAGACACAGCAACATACACACACACAAAAAAAGCACGTGCACTGGGAAATGTCAAAGGAGCACATCGAGGTCCGTATGACCTGCACCACACACACACACACACACACACACACAAACACAGGCCTGGCTGTGCAGACTGGTGGTCGTCATGACCTGAATGAAACTATTGATACAGAGCAAACACTGCCAGACTGTGTGTGTGTGTGTGTGTGTGTGTGTGTGTTTGTGGCCACCTGCACCAACACAAGGCCAGGTGGAGGAGGCTCTGTGGTCTGTGAAGGGAGTTACCCTCCTCCTCTTTCTGTCACTGCCAAACCTCCACTTCCCCTTTTTAAAATATGCTGTCCCTCCTGCATCGACACAGCTGGCTCACTCTTACTCTTTTCCTTTCCCTTTGCTCATCTTCAACCCTTCTCCAAGAGAGCTTGCAAGATATATTTCTGATCTCTGGAAGTTCAATTATAACCTTTTTATAGTATATTTGAATAACCTGGAAGTGTGAAAGAAAGTGCTCAAACCTACAAGGCTGCACAATCCTTTAAATTCGTTCCATTAATAATAGAAAACATTTAGGAATGCTAAATTTGATCTTCATCATTGCTTTGTGCACTTAGTGCTGCCTCAAAGTTAAATTTGGCAGCCAACTGTAAGATGACTATATAACCAAGCAAAAAACAAATATGTTGAGTACCACGTTTGGTGACGACTGGATGAAATGCGCATTAAATTTCACAAGATTAAGGTTGAGCAGTATCTACAAGAACTTTCACCCCCGGTTCGTCTGAGAGCCTGATGTGACTGTTACTTCTGAGGGACTGTGTTAGAATAATGCAGTATTCATTAGGAGTGACTTAAACACATGTTGAGAAACATCTGAAGCATTCTTTGGAGGACTATGTGCATTTTAAGACATGTTCCGACTTCCTGTTTTTATGTCTTTTTCGTCTTTGAAGATCTTAAAAGTCAACTATCTGCCCCTGTGAGTGGATGCAGGTCTAGTTTGTATCCCTGTTATCTTATTGTCTCACACTTCTTACATTGTACTCTGGCTGGACCTCAGAGCTGGAGGAGGTGCTGACGCTCTGGGCCGAATCTTTGGAGTCTTGTTCCATCAGCTCTAGACGAGGGGCTTCGGGGACCCCGCCGGACACAACCACAGCTACTCGAGGACCACCTGCACACTGTCAGAGAAAGAGAGACACAGAGAAGTTTATTAGACTCAGAGGTATATTTGTGCGAGACCAGAAGACAGAGAAAGACATGCGAGGTACTTTTTTTCCCAGCTGTCATTAACCCTGCTTCAAGTGTGTTTTTTAAGTGTCTTTTAAGAGGTGCTCTTCACCTGAGGACAGGCTGTTATGGAAACATGAACATATTGAATCTCCACCACACACACGGTCAGACACACGTGTCATCTCCATTACACATCTCTACGGCTTTGTCGAAGACTGGTTGAAAGAATTTAAGTGCCTGATTTGAACACTGTCCTTGATCTGTGTCTAAACAGGACGTCAGTCAAGTTTATCTATGGATTGAAAAAAAGGATGGAGAGACAGGAAAGAGATTGTGAGGGTTTTTTTGCATTTAATTTTTATTTTAATAAACTGTGATCCCAAACAATGAGGTCTTTACCCTTGGAGCAGAGGACAAGATCAGCCACCAGACAACAGGGACAGTAAATAATAGCAATTGCTGTGTTATGCCCTCGTTACTGTTTAGAAAGCGTGTGATATATGTAGTTGTGGACATCTTACGTCTTACCTACCGGCTGTTAATGGAGATACCACGATGTTGGGGTAAAGATGATTATACAGGAGTCTTAATGCAACTTTAGTCTGAGCTATACTTTAATGACTACACCTGGTTGCACGGGAAGGAGGTATACGGTACACTCACGACAGCACTGAACTTTGTGTGTGTTTACCAGTAACATGCTTTGCTCCTGCTTGCGGTTCTGTCTGCGAGGTTTGTTGTGTCCGTGCGGGTTCAGACCGGCCTGGAAGATGGTTCTGGGTCGAGGCGTCTGTCTCAGACTCAACTGAGACGCTCCTGAGGTCTTGTCCTGGAAACACACACACACAAACTCAGTGGATTTAATGTCACAGTTCCCCCAAGGAAGACTTATCAAAACACTTCCACAAAATTTAGTATCAGCGGTCATACCTCGCTGTAGGAGTCCCAGGTAGTTTCCTCCTCCTCTGACTTCTTCCTGTTTCTCTTCCTGTTTCCTCTCGTGCACTGGTTATCTTCTGAGAGGAGACAGATGAGATCAACAGATGGTTCGACAGATGGCCGAAATGAAACTCAATATTTTCAAGGGATAACTTGCAGGCAGAATGTAGCAGTGCAGTCTCTGTTGTTTTGTTTCTGTAATACACCATGTTAGATTTAAAATGTGACAATGCCTTTGAGGTTTAAGTGCTGAATGTCAGCCTTGAAGGAACCAGTTTATACCCAAGTTTCAGGAGACTGCAGCAGGTCAGTGAGCTCAAACATACAGGGTGTTTTTGTAGGATGAAAAAGGTTGAAAGTTTCTAACTGGCAAAGTCACAAATCCCTTGAGTGTCCCGTGAATCTACAATTAATATAAGTTTCCTTTATGGAAATTTGAGACAACTATAGGACGTGTAAAATAAAGTTTTACAGACTCTGGCAATTTTAGACTCATATTTTTAGGGCATTTTAAATACAATGTGCTGCATTACAGAGACAACATAAGAAATACATCACTTTCTAAATACTAAACCACTGAACACTTCATTTGTGTGTGTGTGTGTGTGTGTGTGTGTGTTACCTTGAGGTGAGGCGGCATCTCCGTTCTGCTTGGGGCTGAAAGGAGAAGGCGGTTCGGCAGCGGTCAGAGGGCTGTTCTCATTGGTCAGCTCCACTCCACTGTCATTCTCTGATAGGCCCTCAGCTGGAGGCGTGTCTCCGTTCACCGGCGCCTGAGGAGAGAAGAAGAAAAACAACATTAGGGACGGTGACTGAAAGGTAAAGCAGTTAAAATACTCTCAATATAACATGCACTTAACCCTAACCCTTATTTTTATTGTTAAGTCTAGAAACCGCTTTATAGAAGCTAATGAGGGATAAAGACCGACTCAGACAGAAACAGGAAGTGCTGCCAGTGATAACACACCTTCACCCAGCCTCCACCTGCCCACCCAGAGCTGAGGATGATTACAGTGTCTTTGATTTTCTGGCTGACATCAACACTCAAGAGCCTTAGATAAAACCTGTCAATCCATCCAGGATGCATTACGTCCACAGTATAGTGTAGTAAACACTATCTATCTGCTATTAAGTTGTCACTTGTTATTCCTGTATGTCAATAAACGCATGCTATGAATTAATTTGCAAGAAACTGAGCTGCGTGTTTAACCTGTTGAATCATGGCTCAAAGCGCAGACCATCCAACATCTTCAAATCTCAAAGCGCCACGGATGATTGCTCTGCCAGACACTCTTGTCGGCTTTCCAACTGGGTTGCTCATTTCCAAAAAACTCTGGGCTGTTTCCCAACATGCACGTATTGGCTTATTGAACCATTTAGTGCTGTATGTTGTATATTACCAAGTTTATAACACTTATATTGACTGAATGACATCTGTCATGGAGCATTTTCTTCAAGCTACGTCTCGCAAGCAATTCAGAAAACAAAAGGAAGCATGACTAATATCCAAGACATTTATTTGTTGACCATACAAAACAAAGCAGCCATTGTTCAGACAAATCAGTTCAAACCTGACGCTCCGGGGCATGAATGTCTCTTTGCAACATGGAGTCAAACCTTCCCTTCCCTCAGGGCGTTGTTTTTATTAATGAAAAACACTCTTGCTCTGCTCTTATTTTAAAGGTGCAAATATTAAACATTAACTCTGCAGCGAGCCGATATATCCAAACAAATAAACTTGTTGAAGACCGTAAGGCATGCCTGCGTGGTCTCGGTCTGACTCAACACAAACAGTGCATAAGAATAACACGGCAGATGATACATTTCTGAGGTATTAGCTCCGGCTGATGGTGAGTCATCTGCTCGCAGTGAGCGATCACACAGGTGGCCTGAAGGTGAGCAGCAAAGCTTTTATTACTGTTTCTCTCTGCATCACTTGATCTCTCCCCTCAATGAAAGTGAAGGACCTGCTGGGTGTGTTCCCGTAGCAACTGCACTCAGCTCTTGTTCAGACATGAACTTGCGACAACCCATTTAAAAATACTGAGTCCAACTAATCCCTGCTTTCTGCCCACTCAGATTAGATGAACACTGAGTACAAAGGAAGCACAGATACTAATGTAATTAGATAACACCTCAGAAGATTTATATGTGTGCGTATGTCAAAAGAGAAAACCAGGGATGTAAAACACCAGTAACAAAACAATAGCTAGCGTATTTATACTGTGAAATGCTCCCGATCATTTGGAAAATGAAAACGAATTCCCAAAAACTAATGCACATTGCTCAGGAGGGCCGTGTCTTGCCGTCAACCAACCCAACCCAACCAGTAAAGGCAACATGTAATCACCAGCCAGAGGCAGAGTAGGGTGGGTCTGCTGATGTCATAGAAGGAAGGTCTGCTGATGTCATTCTGCATGATAATTAGCCGTGTGCTTCTGTTTGGAGAGTGCCTTCGGAAAAAAGGCCTTTAAAAGCAAGGCAAATGACCTTTTTGTCTATTGGTACATTTTCCTACCTACTGGGGCTTTGAGATTATAGGCTATTAGAGCAATGGGTAGTCCCCTCAAATGCAGATGGCTTAAAGGTCATGGGCGGAGTATGAGACAATGGGCCCCTGGGCACCCACATGCAGAAGGCCCCACCACCTCTCGCATATAGGAGCAAGACATACAGCCGTTATAGTTGTTTAGCCTCTTTTTCTTGTTGTTTTGAGTCTCTACCAGAAAGAAAAACATTTTTTTAAATCTCAAGACAAGGTTTCCAAATATGTTGTGAAAATATCCGTTAAATATTGAATGTTAGCCACCAGAGTTTAGTGTGCTGTAACTAACAGACTGAGACGATGTGGTGGACAACTGTAGCAACTGGAGTGAATGAATATGTGGTAACTTAGACTAAACTGCTTTAAAATAAACAAATGAGTAAAACAAAGTGGGATTTTACATGATGTACATGATGAGTCCTTATTTTTAGTGCGAAAGAGACAAAGGTGGAGCAGAGCGGAGACGGAGCAGCTGTGCAACAGATGGAAAATTGTGAGATTGTGCTGACTTTTTAAGGAAACTCACAGCTACGCATATCTGAGGCTGTTTGTGATTGTTAAACGTCGTAAAACAGGGAATGCGTGTGGTGTGCGAGCGTGTTTGCGAAGCCAAATTTCCTCTATAATAAATGAACTCGGTGAACTTGTGCGTAAAGTGTGCGCTCAAGATGGTCGAGAGTGAGAGCTGCTGAAAGGAATGAGGAGAGGGAGACGCAGACGAAAAGAGAGACGAAAAGGTCAGCAGGGTCACCGGAAACATCGGGAATAATCTTCTAGAAACCATGAACCATAAACAGGAAATTATGCAGAAGTTGGTTAAGGGGAAAATGGGAGAGTCACAAAAATCATTAGAGATCGTCTTCTGAGGATCATAAATACCTCCAGAGAATTTTATGGCAGTCTGGAAGTTAGTTATTAGGAAATCTTGCTCTGGACTACAGAGTCAGACGGACCAATGGAGCATGACCATACTGACATAGTTTACAAAATTAGATATATAAACTCATATTCACTTTTTTGACTTTCTTATCAGCTGGGTCCAATGTGTGCAGCTCTTATATACAGCTTGATGAACTTTTATCCTCAAAAACATTTTCCAAATTATTATGATATCCAAATTCAGATTAAAATCCACTTATAAAGAGAAAATGTTCATCTTTATGTTTGTTTTCATTGAGATAAATAGACATTAAACCACTTTTAGGCTACATTCGAGTATCAAACTACTAAAATTAGCTTCTGCATGTGAGAGTTCATCTTCTTGACATATTTCAGGAGGAGTAATCGACAGCAGAGGAGGGGAGAGACACACTTTTCTAAGTGAAGGGGTTCAGGAGGTGAACGGAGGTGAGGAGTGACGGCAGAGTGAGCAGGAAGACAGTTTGGTTAACGAGGGGGACGAGTGATGAAAGAAGAAGAAAGAGAAGCGGCTCAGGCTGAGGAGAGACGGAAGAGGAACAGCTGCTGTAAAAACTACTGCAGATGTTTACACAGAAGTACCACTACTGTGTGAAGTTGTAATCTGTACATCTGTACACACAGATATACAGACTGGAGCTGCAGAGTGTCCGACTCTATGAAATGTCACGGCTTTTTTAGCAGAAGGCAGGAGGTGCCACTTATCTAATCTTATTTATGTTTTTATTCCTTTTGTGATTTGCTGCTGTTGATAAAGTAAACAAAACTAAACAATTCCAGTGATAATCGGTGCAGTTTATGTGTCGCTTTCAGCCCATTCATTCATTCATTCATGCAGCTGGACATAAACGGCTCATTCTAAGGTAACAAAACATTGATTCTTATTTTCAGGTGATTATACACTATATTATATTCCATTTCTGATAATATATCCCCCTAAGCCCTAAACACTGGATCTTAAACTGAGCTGGATTAAATGAAAATGGACAGAGTAAATTTCAGAGGACATGACCTCCATATCCTCTCTGATATTCAGCAGCCCTGAATGAACAATCACAGCTGGAGGAAATCTGAATCCCTGCAGCACAGCTGTACATTAGTGGCCTCGGCTGCCACAACACACTCCGCATCTAACACATTAACACATCTAGACATGACTTCAGGGGGGATAGATTGACCCTGAAGCTCATTTTAGCCGCTTCCCATTTCACATTTATATACTCACAGCTGGCAGCTGCCCAGTTAAGACTCCTGACACTGACTCGGCTAACACACACATGCAAACAGCCCAAACGTGGGACAGAAAACATAATTTTCAGCACAACTTGAGACAGAAATCTTCATAGTAGAGATCAATTTCGAGATCTTTAAATTCAACTTTCGTTCCTCAGAAAGCAGCTGATTTTGGCTGTTTTGGGTTTTTTCTGTGACTGTTAGTCCCAACTTTGATTGCTTTTGATTTAATACATGTCCCCTTGACTGACAGGTAAATCTAACCAACAGCAATCCAGAGAAAAAGTGCACCACAGAGCTGCTTAAAGAAAGATGATACACAAAGAAGCAGTGAGAGTAAAACCCCAAAACAAGACTGAACTCTTTATCTGGCCTGCTCTGAGCCGACATTTGCTTCTGGCAATGTTTGGACTGCAGACTCAGGTACATTATGACTACTCATACATGCCAATCAAGATGTGAAACATTAAAAAAACCTCTCTTTTTTAATGGCTGCAAGTCTCTGCCACAAAGTGTTATATCCATAAAAAATCTTTGTTTCACAGGAGTTCAATTTGAACAGAGGCATAAAACATACTCAAAGAATACAACATAAAAGTGACATTATTTAAGGACTATTTCTTCATAAGATTTACCAAAGTGAGACTTTGTTCTCATGACCTAGAGGCAAAAATCAATAATTCGGAGCCAGCTCTGATGAAATATCAAACTAACAAACTGATGTCCAAAGACACAACAATAAAACTTTGGTTGTCTGGACATGTTCAGCATATGATGTGTCATAAAAACACAAGTAAGTGTTTACAACCATATCAGGTGACGAGACATGACAGCCGAGGATCATAAGGCCTGTAATTTTAGCTGTGGTTAAGCACACATTTGCATTTGACTGGTTGTTGTCCGTGTAATTTGATAACTTCACAATCTTTTGTAATTTCACCCGATGCTTACTAATGCTTTAAGGAGCCTTTTAGGATTTGGGCACTAGTGCAAGTAGGAGAAAACATTTCTTTTATCTAAATTTAATCCTTAAATTTAATTTTAAGACAGGACACATTTATATATTTACAGCAGCGACCTGCGGGGAGAAGTGACAGACGAGGGAGGTCACACACATTCACACCTGGCAGCTGATCGTTACGACGGCTCGGTGTGTGATTTGCAGCGGCTAAAGGATGCACACAACTGTTGAATAGGTCTGCTCAATAACTTTTTGGCCTAATTTGCATCTTCAGGTTTTTTACCCAACACATAACTCATTTCTACTGAGCTGCTCAAGGAGACAGACAAGCTTGCACCTCAGGGCTTTTGTCTTCTGTCTCCATCTTCCATTGTCTGCCTCTGGTTCTTTTAAAGGAAACGTAACCTTTCTTCTTTTAGTGGCACATAAATATCTGTTTCTTTCGTCTGTTTCACTGACACATCCAGGCATTTAATACATAATATGTTTTGGTAGTTGGAATGCACTACAAATTCATTTTTTTGTTGTACTTAGTATAAAAAGTATGTTTCAAACACAGCCTATTTCTTGTCTGCAAACAGTAACTTCCTGGAGTCTCCGCTGGTTTCCTGGCCCCTGGACATGGTCAAGAAATGGTTAACTGTCATTTCTTCACTTCAGTTTTTATATAGATTTAAAAAAAAAAAAAAAAAAACAAGCTTGGGTGCTAAAAGGTGGATTTTGTTACAGTCGGACAGAGCCAGGCCAGCTGTTTCCAGTCGTTGTGCTAGACATGAGAGATCAGTGGCATTGACCTTCTCATTTAACTCGCAGAAAGAGAGCGAAAAAGCATTTCCCAAATTGTCTCTCAGTTTCTTCAAATACAGCCAACACGTATAACAGTTGCACACATTTCTACAACGTCCTGAGCAACTTGATCCATGTCTGACTCCTCTAGAAATTTTTCAAATAGATAGCCAGATGGGTCCACTGAAAATGTTAAAACCCATGACTAAATTTCAGGATTTCAATAATGCTGTTGGAGTATATAAGTTACAAAAAACTATGCCATTATAAGGGTTAATGAATCACACGCTGATATACTTTGGTTTCTTTTTATACAGTTTACATGGCCCTTGGGGGAACCACTGCCGCCATGATGGCAAAGGACTGTAGCAACTCTGTCTCACATAAAGCTTTATTTTATTTGCTCCAAATAGACTGAATTCTATCATCCGCACAATAGAAAATTCACTCAGAATTCCCTTTGGACAGTTGGACAGAAACAAAACCCTCTTGTTCCTTTTCTCTTCCTCCATCACCCCGACTTTCTTGTTACGCCTCCTCTCCTATTTTCTCCTTTCAACTCATTTTGTTTAAATCTTTACTCCTCTCTCCCTCTCCTCGCTCTCGGGCGGACTAAACCAGACTGGGTCTGCTTTTGTAAAAGATGAGAAGGAAAAAACTTCTGTGCATACACAGAGAAAAGGAGCAGAGATGGAGGCTTTGAGGCTACAAATTCTTGTAGCCACAAAGTAGCCACATAGGTCTAACACTTACACTTGGGACAGGACTGTGAGGACTACACACGCTGAAAAACAACAGAAACCTGCTGACATAAGTTTGTTTGATGACAACTTAGTTCTGGAAGCATTCACCCTCCCCTCCCTTCTCAGGTATCTCCAGGAATAGAGCAACAGTTAAATCAGTGATGTGAACAGAAAGTGGGATTTGATGTCAGCCAGGTAGCTGTGTGTCTGTTATCATCATTATTATCCTCCATTAAGCTGCCTTCCTGGATATCCATCACTTCTCCTCCTCCTCTGTGCTGCTGGCAGACGTGAACAAACCCAATGAAGCATTAAAGTAGTACAAATGATCCTTCTTCTCCCCTCTGCCTTCCTCTTTTCTCTCTTTTATAGTCCAAACACTGCAACTACAAAACTATTTCTATTACTACAGTGTCAAGTGTGTGGAACATGTCTCATGCATCCTGCACTCTATATGACTCTGTGTGTGTGTGTGTGTGTGTGTGTGTGTGTGCGTGCGTGCGTGCGTGTGTGTGGTAAAGCAATGTATAAGCCCCGCACTGTGCAGATTTCACCGACCTACGTCACGCACACACATTCCACAATGAGCAACAGGCCCTGCGGCGCTCCGACAGTGCTGTCAAAACATCTTAGCGAGGCCTAAATGATTAGAGAGGCAGGTCTGCAGCTAACACTTGGGGCAGGACTGTTCCAACGTTCACCTGAGGGGGTTTTATTTTTTGTTAACAAAGAACTGAGCAGTAAAAAGTGTGTTGTAGGTTTTTTTGGTCCATGATGCTGCAAGACCCAACAAAAATGCAAGCTTGCAGAGTTTACCAAAGTACAGCAAGGAACGATGCCCAGTATAACTGTCCTCTTTGATACTTAGAGCCAGTTAAATAACTCTTAGAGGCACAAAGTTAAGTTGGTCTTATGTTTTTTTATTGACAGTGACATTAGTACAGAAACTTGTTTCCCTCTCAGTGTGTTTTACGTTTCTTTAAAGGTAACCTGTAGAGTTTTCTGACCTTAAGCTGCGCTGATATGTATGATGTATCCTCATACAACAGTTGGTATGATATCCCATGAACTGGCACGGCCCAAACGAAGCTGCGTACTTAATTAAACAAACAAAGTGTCTATGAGGAAGTCACTGGTATTGTAAAGTTCATGTAAAAGAGTCGTTAACCCTCCAAAAAATATGACTTGTGTGCAATAGTCACCGTCCTGGGCTCTCTATAGTCCCTGAAAAACTTATCTATTACTATTTCTATTACGGAGAGCTGATGAAAAATGTGCAAACACACTTTGACAGAGTCTAAATGAAAGACAGTGAAAAAGGTGCAATACATCTGAAAAGCTTTCTCGGATACTCCTGTGCGTTATTATCTGGGTGCCATGTTTCCATTCATGGCCTGTGGAAATTAAAATGCAAATATTTTTGCTAAACTCTTGCTAAACAAAGCATTATGAGATTTCCTTCCATTGAGGATTTTTTTGAGAATCTTGGGAGGTGAGTGCAGTTTATATGCAATTCAATTTATTTGATATGATTCAAGTAAAATAAATAGTTGTCAGTTCCTTCATTAATGTAGTAATAAATAAATGTCAGTATTAGGATAATGTGAGGATACTGTTTTATGTTGAACTGTTCCTTTAAGCTGTAGCCAGTCATCAGGACTCATCCCCCTCCCAAACCAAAGTAGAGACTACCTGGATTTACCCAAAGATAGTCTGCTGACCCTGTCGTTAACATTAGGACTGTTTTCTCTCTCTGCCCTCCGGCTGCTACTGCTAAAACTAAGAATGCATCCTCTGATGTCCGTCTAACTCACTCAGGCCTAAATTTATGGTTGACCCCAAAAAACCAGAAGCTAAACACTACTCTGCAAGTCCAAACTTTAGTTAAGGTTAAAGGTTAAAGAAGCTAAACCAATCACCCATAAATGTTTAAATGTTTCTGACTTCATATGTTTGTTTTAGCAAGACAATGGTTCTGATACCTGGTTCCATTATGGATCCAGTCCCAAGATTAAAAATAATACAAAACAAGTACATACGCATAAAGACACTAAACACAAAACATTTGACTCCTTACAGAGGTCAGGAGCACTCCAAAAAGCTTAATAGCCTGCATCTAATCTTCCAAACCACTAATGGGACATCTTTGTGAACACTACCACTCTTGCTGTCTCTGCAGCTCATTCCTTTTCTTCCATCCTCAACTTCTCATGTGTTTGTCTCCTCTCATTAAAACTGATCCATCACCTAAAACATGGAATTTGGGTCTCTGAAATCTCTGAAATTGTAGTATGAAATAAACACGAGTGCCGAACGCAACAACTTCCATCTTTGTTTGAGATTTGAAGTTGCAAAAAAAAGCGATAAATTGAGGGTAATATTAACATTTTTTGGGAGCTAATGCTAACTGAACATGAAGCAGGTTCCAGGTTTGCACTCCCCAGCCGGCTGGAGCCCTTCAGTGTGGAGTTTGCATGCTCTCCCTGTGTCAGCGTGGGTTTTCTGTCGGTGCTCCAGCTTCCTCCCACAGTCCAAAGACATGCGGGTTAATTGGTGACTCTAAATTGTCCGTAGGTGTGAATGTGAATGGTTGTCTGTCCATTATGACTTGTTTAGGACTTGGGGCTTAACTCAGAACTTGAGGGGAAAGACCTAAGACTCTCTTCTGACTTGCAACTCACATTGTGGGGAAAGTAGAATCCAGTGTTTTTGGATCTTGATACATGGAACTAAAAGTATATCTCTGCTGATATGCTTTTAAAACTGTCTCACCCCCAAAATGTCTTTATGAATTGAGAAAACAATCTTCCATTTAGTTGCTTTTCTGGAACTTTTGCTGACATCAAGAGATAAAGTTTACCCAGTTATTAAAATGTACATTCAACTTGCCACTTTTCCAGAGTACTTTAAGGTCTTCTTGTCCATTTCTCATCAAGTTTAAGTGATATGATCGAAACTTCAGCATCTACAAGTAGTCTCAAAATTCTTATCAGCCTTCTGAGGGTATCCACTGTTGCCTCAATCCTGCACATTTCCTGTAACTTGGTACGTTCACACACTTGACTGAGGAACTGTCAGATTAACAGATACAGATACACCACTTATGAAAACTGAACACAGGAAGTGTTCTGGATAAAACTGCCCACTGGGTCATGTCACTTTAAGTGCAAACTTCAATGTACGATCTGAAAAGCGATAAGTCATTACCCGCCTCCCCGTCAGGCTGTCTAAACTTGAAGTGAATACCTCAACTCTTCGTATCACACATGATAAGATGGCAGCTGAGCCGGTTAACATGGAGACGAACAAACAACAAACAAGAGAGGGATTGAAGTTGTGATGATAGGAGGAAAATGAAGACAGATGGGGAGAAAAGAGAGGAGAAAAGACAAGCAGATGGCGAAGCGAAGAAAGTGTCCCTCTCAGACAGAGTGATATATGAGCACGAGAAAGAGGAACAAGTTGTAACGGACGACAGGAGCAAAATTAAATGTGTGTGTGCAAGTAGGTGTGTGTGATGCGCGCGTACAAATGCCCGTGAGTTATGAAAGTGAGATTGTGAAAGTGTGTGTGGGTACAAACAGAGTAAAAGTGTGTCTAAAGATTGTGGAAATTTCTGCAGAGTGTGTGAGTCAGGAAATACATGTGTATCTCAATGTGTGTGAGTGTGTGTGTGTGTAAACCCATACAAAGACGCTAGTGTGCTGCGCTAACGTCCTCCATCCTTCCATGATCACTTCTGTCTTGCCTCCTTCCCTCTTTCCTCTCTCCTAGCTTCCTCCATCCGTCTATCTATCACACATTTCCTCTTTTTGTAGATGCAGCTGTGGTGTGCATGTGTGTTGTGTCTGAGCGTGGTGTGTGTGTGTGTATGGCACATGCACACACCCTCTCAGCCAGCATGCATTCTCAATTAGACCCATATAACATGCTGGCACTCTTGTCCAGGCATCTGCCTTGGCATTGATACACACACTCTTTTAAAACCACAGCTGGCTCAGAGAGAGGTTCGGGGTGTGTGTGTGTGTGTGTGCGTGTGTGGGGGTGTTAATGAGAGGGCTGTGGTTTTTGTAAACGATTTTGGCTTTGACTCCCTTATTTCCATATACACAAAGAAAAGAGTACAGTGTGACCTCTCCTAGCTGTTGTGAAACGTGTGTGTATGTGTGTGTGTGTGTGTGACTTACTGTGGCCGTCATGTTGTTGCTCTCCTCAATTAAAGCAGCAGAGTATTTGTTGGAAGGCATCGCTGTCACGGTCGACTGGTCCAGAGGCTGTCTTGATTCCTTTTCAAACCTGGACGAAACACAACAAGAGGATAGTAAGAAAGTGAAACAGAACTCTGGTGACTAGACGAGGATCATCAACAGTCACAGTCAGTATCCTTACAGACAATTACATAAGGAGAATCTAGCATTATCTAAAGATTAATTATGATCAGCTTTAACAGATACTACAACTAGATTGACGGCCTCATGACAGTATGCCTCTGCTAACCAGGAAAGTTGCAGTTACAGTTCACACCCATGTCTGTCCAGACTCATATGAAGCAATGACAGCACAGCACACACACAACTTCAATTCCACGGCACAGAGGATATTTAGAGTCAGCACAGTTTCAAGGTGCGCAACCATTTTGGTATCTTGATCAGATACCAATTCAGTATCTAACCAAACGTCTCCCCTTCTGTTCCTACAATATGATGTCACTGATGCCCAGATAAGTGTTATTATAGAACATTATGATGTCACGGTGAAGCTGACCTTTGACCTTTTGGAAAAAGTCATCACTTCATTGTTATAGCCTGTTCGACATTGGTGTGAAATTTTGTCATAATCAGCGATTGAATTCTTGAGTTAAAGCCAGAAGGACCAAAATCATATCAGTTCATCCTCGAGTCCAAGTGGACATTTGTGCCAGATGTTAAGAAATTCCCTCGAGGCCTTCCTGAGATATTGTGTTCACCAGAATGTGACACTTAGCATAATAGCATAATAATAAAACATAATACTTTCAGCCACAGCTGTCACTAACAAAAAAGTGCATAAAAAACACACAAAAAGACAAATTAATTAATTTCTGGTGGAAATAATCATAACTGGCAGAGAAATACAGTTTTGTGGCTTCATGAGGTCATGGAGTAAAGTAGAAAAAAAGCAAGACAAGGTGTGGTTCTCCATTAGCAGGGTAGGAGCAGATCTGACATGCCCATACAAACCTGCGGTAAACAGATACACAAGCCTGTCAGGGTGTGTGTGTGTGTGTGTGTGTGTGTGTGTGTGAAAGAGAGTGAATGAAAACAGTGAAAGTATGTGTTTGTACATGCATTATGTATGTAGCACTTCTGCATTCTTCCTTGAATGTGTGACAGTACATTCTTTCAGGCCTCCATGCTGCTGTGCATGAACGCATTTTTTAATGTGGATAGAAGTGTGTGTGTGTGTGTGTGTGTGTGCATGTTTAGGTTTAAATTTCATGGAGGTGACAGGCCAATGGCTTTGTTAAACAAGCCCGTGCAGAGAGACCTGCAGACCTCAGGTAGCCGACTGTCAGTTTTACTTTTACTCATGTTAATCTGTTCGGAGATGCATAGAAACAGTTCACATAATTACACGGAGAAACACAATTATGTATATATACACACACACACACACACACACACCACAGGGCACAGCCTCAAATATGACCTCTGTGTCTGCGTCAACTACAATTAAATCATTTTTATGTACAACTCCATAACAGAGCTGTCGTATATGATTGCATTACAGTGTTAAGGGTTTCTATTTTTCTGGTTTTCTTGGTGTATAAAAGAAATAATTCTCGAACAAATACTTAGCGGATCAGTCGACTAACCAACTGCAATTAAGTCAGTTTCTCTTATGAGGATTTGCTGCTTCTCTCCATCGTAAACAACATATTTGGGTTTTTGATTTAAGACATCTGAAGGCATAATTTCAGCATTAACCCTCTCGATGTACCCTAATGATTATAACCAAAAACCAAAACCTCACACATCGTGAGGACTTGTGAGTTTCCACAATGTCCCCACAACAGGAGTAATACGTGTTCACATGCACACACACTTTGGTGGCAGGGTGGAGGAAGTCGTGCCGTTCTGTGTGCAGAGGTTGGTGCCCTCTGACTGATACAAACGTCTCTGACATCAATACATTATTTAACTGTGATCTGGGACTCTCCCTTCACCAGGCTGCAGAGGTGAATGAGTTCATCTCTCAAACAGGATGCTGACGCCTCCTCCCTCCCCCCACACCTTTGACCTTTCACCCACACACAGCTAGAAGACCAAACAGGTACCTGCTAACTGTCATTCAGGTCTCATTAGGTAATGCAGGCTTAAAACACAACTCTCAAGAAAACGAACAGTTTTCTTTACAAATCTAAGGTACCATAGCAGGACTTGTTGATTTATGAATGGTCATTTTGTGTGCAAGTTATTCCTTTGAGTGATTTGACTTGGGTGATACTAGCATAAATACTAAGATAATTGTAAAGCATCAGTGAGTTTGCATGCTGTAAATCTATGGGAAGTTTTGGGACTGCTATGACTATATTGAAATGATTTTTACAGCATGTTTTGCATGTTGTGCCTTTATTTGTCAGGCACTTAATTCACTACAACAGAAACCTATGGCCAGTTATTTTATCTATTAACAGATTTCCAAGGAAAAAGGTCAAAATACATAATATATAATCAAATATAAAAGGACATATACTGTAATAGAGCATTTTATATCTATCAATCTATCATTGGCTTTGAATGCTGTAGTAAATTTTTATACACACTTGTCCCTAAAAAAATCAAGATTAAATTAGAATAAATTAATAAAATACACATCACTGAACTCTGTAAGTGAGTATGAATTAATACACATCTTGTAGCATTACCATTAAAGTGGAAATAGCAAAGTGTTTTGCATTAACTTATCTTTATGACGTAAATGTTTATTGCACAATGCCAGAGAATAACAACACAATCTGCATTTAGATTGGTTCCCTGTAAGTCTCACGTTCAATAGGCAATTAGGTTTTCCAATGGATGTAATCTCCAGGGAAAATGAAGGCTCTTTTTACTGCACAAAAGAAGTACATCAGACATTGTGCAACCAAAACAGGAAGATGACAGTGCTTTGTTTTGTCTATAGCTATCTGTAGCTATCCCAAGTTCTTTGCAGTTACTGTTCCCAGTAGTGGATCAAGGGACGTATGGTAGCAGTGCCACTTGGAAATGCTAGGTAGGGAATGTTGAAAAGTAGAACGTTTCCATTTTAACTGAACGCTGTGTTTGTTTGTTGTTTTCCCTTTTTGCTCAACCAATCAGACTTTTGCTTAAAATGATGCTCAATTTTGATGTATAATAATTTCGTGGGTGTCCATACCGGCTGTGGTGTTCTCAACTGTATCTTTGCAGAAACATGTTTCAGCTTTCAGAAACAGAGAAGTGAGAATGAATTAGAAGAACTGAGGAAGGATGGAGGGCAGAGACTGAGGGGCCCAGGAAAAGGGGACACCAAGTATGGGTGAGAAAGAGGGGGGTTCACATCAAAGTTGTGTCTGGTGGCTAGAGATTAGGGACCGCATTGCAAGAGGGGATTGTTCACTCCCCAAAGGGTATGAACATGAATGTGTGTGTGGTAAGGGGGGGGTCAGCTCCTCAGGGTCTCTCGCCGGGGGCTGCATTCCTTGTCTGTCATGTACTTTATGGCCCCTTCGGGCTCCGATCGAGCCCTACAGTTTATACATTGTCTACTTTGTTGCCCATTGTACAGACTGAACTCTGAAGGCACGCAGGCTCATACAGTATATTATCCACTCACTCAGCAGAACCATTCTCTGTGCAACTGTCACAGAATGATTAAATACTATAGAACAAGTAATACAAGAATGTGCTGCATTTTCTTACCAATGCCTGCTTGTGTAAATTAAAAGACCTGACTCTGCAACTTGGAACATCACTGGTGCTTCATTAACTTGGAAGTTCTGCAGCTAAACCATATGCTTAGATTTATACGTTGCAGTGACTCCCTATCTAAGGCATAGACTCTGCATAAATGCGTGGTCAATGCTGTAGTCTGACGTGCACCTCCCCCAGACATGTAGTAGAGGACATACTCAGGTATACCCATCTCTATCTCTGGCCGTTGACAGTGTACCCACCTATCACGCAAAAAGCCATAGGAAAATATAGGGAAGTACACCCACCTCTTCCTCAGTAACCTCCCCATGTACCTCGTAGTTCTCCCACCTCATTAACTACCACTGCACCACTGGCCTCCCCAGAAAAGTACTGTTTAGTTTCATAAACTAAAAACCATTTCCCTCGCTGCAAACAAAGCTTTATTTACTATTATTCACAGATAAGAAACAATAAATTGTGCAGACAATAAAGCCTCCACAAAATAGCAACTGGAATCTTGTGTGTGATTTATCTTGGTGTCAAGAGTTGAGGAAAAGTCTGCTAACTGCCTGGCTAATATACACAATGTAAAATGTCATAGGTGTATGCTAACAATTTTAGCAAGTTGTCTATGCAGAAAAAAAATGAGTCTAGTATTGACAATATTTCGTTAAAATGGAGCTGAATTTTGTAACGTTAGCATTGTTTAACGTAGCTGTTGTCCCTGGCTTCATTTGACTAGTTGAAAACTCTTGCTAGCTGCGAACTTATGCAACAGAAAATGTCTCAGGCTGATAGTAATAACATTAGCATGTTGTTTATGTGGGGAAAAAATGAAAATTGTTTTGTCAGTGACCCTTGCGTGTTGTAACGGTGCTGAATTTCATACTTTTATTTAATGTTGTCACTATGAGGCTACATTTTACATGTGTTGAAGGTGTGTTACTGGAATCAATCAAACTTTACTGCACTTCACAGAAGCTCACTCAACTGCATAGGAACCCCGTCGCCAACTAGTGTCTTGGAGGTGTAACTGCAGGGTGATAGAGACACGCCACTGCACAAGTGTAGTTATTAAGGTGGTTCAGGGTGATTAAAAACTTTTCCCCGTCAAAAAAAACTTCAGACATGACTCTGATAAAGACGTAACCAGAAGGTTTCAGTCAGAAATACATCCGGCACTAAATGTACATGACAGTTGAAACCCTGCAGCAAACTAATTGTAGTAAACCACTCTTTAAGCCGCAGACACCGTCAACAGCAGCCTCTGGGTAAAACACATTTAACTGATTAGAGACTTTTTCCTTTACCTTACTGAACCTTTTGTCTGCAACATGACAAACAGTCTGTGAGGACTCTCTGCTTGTATAATATTTAGAACAGCCCTTTCAGCACAAGTACACAACATCATCTTACAGTACCAATAAGTTTACACAAGGGATTGTGGCTGGCACTCTATCAGTAACTGTCATCATATCATTAGGACCACGGTGTAAATCATAAAATTCAGTTCCAATAATAATCAGAACATGACAGATCAGATTCTGTCAGGATTAATCCTTGGATAACAGTAAGATTTAAAATACACAAAAGGCTTTCCAGGGAATATACTACATTCACCTGCAACAAGCCAAAACATAATCTTCTGTTAACTATAACCAAGTTGTTTTTATGCCTAAACCTAAGCATGCGTGAACCACAGAGTTACAGTGATAAAGTCTCAATTTGCATATCTCCTACATAATAACAGTGGTTTGCAGAAACGTACAATGATAACACTTTGTCTGGCAATCAGATTACAACTGACGATGAAATAAATGTAAATTGCGGGACTAGTCCAGATACTGACACTTATTCTTCTAACATTCCAAAATAAGAGACAGATGTGGCAGAAATGCAGAATGAATGAACTACAGTTGCCCTAAAAAATGGTGGAAGAAGCAATCCAATCTTTTCCTGAGGTAATACAGTATAAAATACTCTGTTACAAGTTAAGTACAAAAGTGTGAGCATCAAAACAAAAGTAATGATATAAGTACCAAAGGTAAAAATTACCTACTCATCATGCAGATGACCTATTTCAGAATGACATGTATGATATGATTGGATAGTAATTATTAATGAATGAATGTGTTCATCACTTTAATGCTGCAGCTAGTAAATATGGAGGTAATTACATGTACTGTACATAGTAATGGGCAGCCTCACCTATAATAGTAAAACATACTTTACAAACATTTTGTATTATCAATCTGGATCAAATGAATGTAGTGCAGTAGAGGTATGAAGTACTATTAAATGGAGAGTACAAGTACCTCTAAACTGTACTTGAGTAGATACTTAGTTACATTCCACCACTGCTCAGTGAGTGTTTCTGAAGCATGAGGGTGGTCCATGTATGTGCCCCTTCTGGCAGGCAAAGTTACCCAACCACCTGAGTGATGTCAATATTCTCCAGAATAAACTCTATCATTCACTCCTACATGACTCCTCCCCTCCACTTTGCACCGCGTGCTTCTTTCTGTACTTTGCAGTGACTCCAACATGACTGAGAATACTCTTATTTCTTACATTTGTTCCTGTCCTGTCTAACAATACACGCCCGGCTACTAATAAATCACCGTGTGACGAGAAAGCAATGGTCCAAGAAGGAAGTCCAACCGGTAAACCTGCATCGTCAGTACATGCCCAAACACCGGGGCGCGTTTAAAACCAGGAAACAAAAAAAAGTGCAGAAATCCTGTCGTGCAAACCCCAGAAGTCATGCAGTTAAAACAGATTTAACAATAGTCCACGGTTCACCCGGCAGGGAAACTACAGGGGGGGCTGTGAAATCACTGTTAAATCACTTTTCTGCACCAACAGATTGTCCCAATAGAATACACTATAATAGTGTGATGCGCACGATAAATCACTTAAAACTTACCAGCCAGCACCAGAAGCAACGTTAAATCCTTCAATGAATACTTACTTATAGATAAAATGAGATGAAAGTAGAGTGAAGTAACAAAAACTACCTTAAACGTTGTATTTCAAAGGAGAGACGCACTCTTACTGCAACACTACACGCGATTAACTCACAACTGTGCGCTACAGATGCGTAAAACTACTGTAGCAACATTATAAGAAATGCTTATAGTCTCAATACAAACATACTGATTGGTACTTTTGTCTGAACTAAGTCAGGTTCAACATCTACATGCAGCTCTGCTCGGCTCACCGTGCACATGGACATCAAAACGACCGAGCAAACTTCACAAGTGCACCACGGAATAAAGAAATAAAACATACCGATAACTGTGCGCCAATCCGCCGATTGTGTGTCACATGGGGTTAAAATGAAATATGTGTTTCTATGCGAAGCTTTAATTATTCGCTTGGTAAATTCCTGCAAATAAATCCTGCAAAAAAAGAAACCCACAAACCGCCCACCGCGGTGTGAAACTTACATAACCATCCACGCTCCTTGCGCTCATCCACGGCTGGAAACTGAGAGTGGAGATGTGTCGCGGTGTGTGGACTTCAATATGTGAAGAAAGAGTTGGAAAAAGAGTTGAAAACAAAAAACCAGCCTTGAACTTGGAGCTCAGATCAGCAGTCGGTCTAGTAGTCCTTTCGCAGGTCACTGTGTTGGAGCATGCTGCTGCACAACTCTACAGTGCAACTGAGTCACTCACTGAGTCTCTGCGTGCGTGTCCCGTGAACACTGCGTGAACCTCACTCCGGGTCGGCTCACGTTATAGCCTACCCGACCCACTGAGGGAGGGGGGTTGGGGGTGGAGGGGTGAGCGCAGATTGGCCGCACAGCGATTCTTAGGTGGGAATGTCAACTCCCATTTTTCTGTCCCTGCAGGTTAAACATGCGAACAGGAACTACTTTCTTTACCTCCCCTTCATCACCAACTTCTCCCTCTCTCCCTCACTCTCTCAGACTTTCCCTTTTCCCCCGGGGAGGCGAAACCTGTGTAACTAAACAGAAACTACACGGTGCACTTTATTCTGCTACCTTATGCATTTTCCTGAGGGCAAAAAATCATTGGTAATGTTGTTGGTGAATGGAAATGTTACAAATACAAAAAGATATTTATGGCAGATATAAATATGAGGAAAAGCTGTGCATATTTATTATTTATGTAAATAACTGTGTTTATTACTTATTTATTTCAATGGGTGGTAAATAGACTGGGGGTAGTTGTAAATATGTATGTAAAAAAAATTGTTGTCTAACTTGTACTTCTACCTGCTCCTATTTGGACACCATTATCTTTGTCTTGTTTTTTGGTTCAAAATAAAGGAATTCATTCATTCATTCAACAATACACAGTGTGAGAATACCCTGCTACAAGTTCAAGTCCTGCATTCAAACTTTATACTATTATAAGTGGGGAGACACAGGACAGGGTATCCAGATGAAATTCTGCAACCACTGGCAATCCCATATCTCCACAGTCTGGGACTGAACTCTATCCTCCAAGATGACAATGCTCACTCCCACAGAGTGGGTTTATCAGAGACTACCTCCAGAATTTGGGAGGGCAAAGGATGGAATGGCCTGCCAGCAGTCCTGACCTCAACCCCATTGAACACTTGTGGGATCAGCTTGGGTGTGCTGTTCGTGCCACAGTGACCAACACAACCATGGGATGCCATCCCACTGCAGTGTGTGACCAGGCTGCTGTGGCTGTGTATGGTTCTTCCACACGCTACTGAGGCTGCTGTTTGTTAAATCAATAAATTGTTAAATTGCAAATAAGTCTTATTTCTTCAGACTTCAATCATCCAATCCACCAAACAACAGCAAAAAAAGCTGTTTGGCATTGGCAGAGAAGATTTGGCACATTTTTCATGGGCACAACCCACATACTCAGCTCTGCAGCTCATCCCACAAATGCATGATCCTTAAAAATGTGGCACCATTTAAAAGGGAAATAAACAGGCTTTCCAACAGTATCAGATTTAATGCCAAGAAGCATTGTTACAACAAAGAAATAATCAACCAAACACAAATCTCCTTACTGTTTGTGCTTAGTTTACTTGAGTAAATGTACTTAGTTACAGTTGGTGGATGATATACTCAGATAATCTGCTTAAGTAAAAGTAGCAATACTCTACTTTAAATACTGTGTTACAAGTAAAAATCCCACATTTTAAATTTTACTTAAGTATAAATGTGAAAGTATTAGCATCAAATTACATTTAAAGTTATCACATCACAAAAATAATGTATATTGGATTATACTTATCATGTTATAATGTTGCAGCTGGTAAAGGTGGAGCTCATTTTGATTACTTTATTTATTGCTTGGTAACTTCTTCTTTAATAATACATCATAATTTACTAGTTATTTATGTTTTGTATTAATGATCTGAATGTGCAAAGTAACTAGTAACTAAAATTATCAAACAAATGCAGTGGAGTAGAAGTATAAAATTGTTTAGCATAAAATGGAAATACTCAATTTAAGTACAAGAATCTCAAAGTTGTACTTAAGTACAGTATTTGGGTAAAAGTACTTAGTTACATTTACATATTTTGTGGTATTGCTTTTTTCACGTAGGTAAAAGATGTGAGTACTTTTCCCAATACTGCTTACATTGCAACCATATTAGTTTATAACTTAACTTTGTCGTTGACATTATGATGACATTGAAATAAACAATATCATATATTCTTATAGTAACAGTTTACATTGATTGTTTGCCGTTTAAACCACATTTTTATGATAAATAACATATCTTGAGTTCTGCTTCACAAGTTCCTTTGCCAGTTGGCCACGCATGCGCACTGTAGAACCCGGAAGTGAAATCCACAACGGAGCCGAGCAGCTCTGACGGTTTTTCCAAATCAGAAAAAGACTTTTATAAAGATGCAGCTTCACTTCACTAAAGATGTTTTACCGGATTCTGTCAGCACCGACTTTCAGAACCTCAATAAGTTCAACGAGCAGGTAAATACAGCAGGTTTTTACCGGCAACACCGGAGGAATAAACCAAATGATATCACTATAGTTAGCTGATATAACTGAGCCCAGCTCGTTTCTGGGGGTGAACTCTTCTTCGAGCAGCTCTGTGAATAGCTGTCACGGATTTTGATGCCTTTAAAGTTGAATAAAAAGGATGCGTGGTTATGAATTTGCGGGATTTATCTCATTGAGGTGTCAGTAAACACACCAGTTGACAGCTCGTGTGAATCATGTGACAACAGGCTGTGTGTGTGTGTGTGTGGTAGAGGAAGACACTCTGATGCTTCACTGATGTAAAAGAAGTGTGAAAATATTCCATTACATGTTAAAGATCCGCATTCAAAACCTCATTTAAGTAAAAGTATTGCAATGCATAGTGGCTGCTGTTCTTTTCAGGACAGAATCAGCAGTTTATGAAGACTGTATTGTGTTTAACTTCAGAAATAATCTTAAAAATAGTGTGTATATGCTGCAGGTGTCAAAAACTCTACATTGTAATTATGAAATTGATTTTAAACGCAGATTTTTACGTTACAATTCTAGCCCTCCTTTTGCAGAGGACCTCACTTTGAGACCATAAACAAACAGGACTGTTAAATTCAGTTATTCATCATGATATTTAACTTTTACTGATCCTAGGGTTTCACTTTTTCACATAAACATGTGATACTTCCCGGAGGACTTTGAGACTGTATCTCTTTTTACGATGTTGAATGAGTCAGAAGTTTCTAAAAAATGTAGATTTTTACAAATTAGTCTGCACCAGTACATTGCTGGTCCAAGTGGGTAATTTCACCCATTAAGATGGTCTCTCCCACCGTCTTATAAGATAACCTGATGAAGGTCTTAATGCTGAGACATTGTCATCTTCCCAATAAATCTGTTATTACCAGTGTAGCAGACGGTGTGTAGGAGTTTTTTGTTTCATGATAATCAGCCTAAGGTCTTGTCCTACACACCTGTCGACCCTCAGGTGTGCATTAATCTACAAATAAGTGATGCAGACATCTTCATTAGATGACATGCACATCATTAAAAGTCCTGTATATACACAAGAAGTATTGGCTTTTAGTTTTAAAGTGAGGGACCATCAAAAAGAAGACACATTTTTATTATTTTGGTAAAAATCGACGTTTGATCAAAGTTGATTTTTCTCCAACAAACCAAATACAACTTCAGACATTAACAAAGAAGTTGATGTTTTCATTTTGTGCAGCAATTTCTTCGTCTCATTGAAATTCTGTTCCAGTTCCTGCTGGAGCCTAAAGAGGTAAGCACCCACTCACACTCACACACACACACATGTGCATGCATGCACACAATTATGATGTTAATGGGACTTTGGACTCTGTGATTAGCCATGATAACTGAACCGGAGCAAAACATTGCCTGTCCTATTGTGTGTGTGTGCAAATGAATGCATATGTGTGTGTGTGTGTGTGTGTGTGTGTGTAGACTGAGAGGTTCATGCAGCAACTTGGTGAGTTTGCAGGGGAACATGGGATGAGTGCCGGTCCTTTGAAAAACCTGATGAAGAGCGTCCTGCTGGTGCCACAAGGTGCAAAACACACACACACATCCATACAAACATAATGAATCAGTTATTCCCAGGTGTTAGACTGAGACAATGTGGTGGGAAGTTTGTTGGCTGCCTTCCTTATCTACTTCATTTGGTGATTTACTACATTACCTGGAATACATTTTATTAACCCCCAGAGAACCTCTCACAATGCATTCATGTGGTGTTGGAAAAAATTGGAAAAAATAGTTTCCAACTGGGAATATTCACAGGAATGCCCCTCAAGTCAGAACAACAACTAAAAATGTTGAGCAAAACTTTGGTACGAGTTGTCGAGTTGACATCATACACACAGAAACATGGCGGACAAAAGTAAATGTTTGGCTGATGGTAATAAACTTATATTCAATCACATATAGTGTGTACATTGTTTGGTCATATGTAATTTGTAATATCTAACTAGATTGCAACCGTCTCTGTCCATGTAGAGTGACCTAGATTAGTTAGAAACATTGTTTATTAGCTTTAGTCGGGTAAAATTTTAGTCGTTTTAAGGGATGAACTGGTGCAGCAACAAGTCTGGGACAAAATCATTTTCATCGACGTGTTTTTTAAATGCTATGAGCAATAAAATACAACTTATCTTCTTTGTAGCGTCTCTGTTTTTTCCACATTATGAGCACACCAATGTCAGAGGAACAACACTGGACAATCCGAGGAACACATGAATGCAGCATTAGATGCAGTATTGTAGATGGAGAGAGCAACAAGAGTTGAGAACATTTAAAATATGTGTAAAGTAAAAATTGAGGTTTCTGGCCTGTCCTTGAACGTATCACTCTCAAAGGAAGAGTTAAACATATTAGGTAATACGCCTATTAGCTTTTTTTGCCTTAAGTTAGATGAGAAGATATATGCCAAACATGAGTGGTAGCGATTTTGTCATCCAACTCTCGGGCAAGAGAGCCGATAAACCTATTTCCCAAAATCCAGATCTATGTTGTAATGCAGCAGAGCCTGTTTGCCTCGTCCTCCTGGTGTAGAAATCTGTTTATGTGTCTCCTCTCATATCGTTTTGTCATTGTGAGATAATTGATGGTTAGTAGGAACTACTTTGCCTTTTCTCTAAGTAGTAAACAGTCAGCAAAAACAATGCTATCCATAGTATCACCTATCTCTGAAGAGAATACAGATATAACATACACATAGTAGGGTTTTTTTGGGGCGTTTTTCCTTATCCACTGCAAGGGTCCTAAGGACAGAGGGATGTCGTATGCTGTAAAGCCCTGTGAGGCAAATTGTGATTTGTGATATTGGGCTTTATAAATAAAATTGATTGATTGATTGATTGACATAAATACACCAGTTTGAATTTCCCACAGCACCAGACTTGACATTTTTGAAAGTTCAACTGTACAGTGTCAGATCAGCTGCAGCCACAGGAAAGTTTCTGTCTCAGTAACAATGATTCTGTCTGTTCTCTCCTCAGGCGCCCTGAAGAAAAACCTGACAGCTGAGCAGATCAAAGAAGACCTTGTAACATTAGGTACACATCCGAATCGCTCATCACGGGGTCAATTTTCTAAATGAGGGGGTTAAGTATAGCTGCTGGAGAGTGTGCTCCTATGACAGCATGTCATTTTATGAAGGTGGCATCTAATTCCTGCAGCAGCATTTCTACCTTTTATTGACAACATTGTACACATGAAAACAAACCTGCTTTATCTGTTGATTCCTCAGGTCTGAACGAAGACAAGGCGGCTCATTTTTCAAAGCAGGTAACTACTATTTTAACACATCTATATAGAGTTACCAGCAGAAGCATTTAGGTCCTTTACTAAAGTAAAAGTACAAACACCACACTGTGAAAATATTCCACTCCAAGTAAAAGTCCTGCATTCAAAATATTATTTAAGTAAAAATATGTGATCATGAAAATATACCTAAAGTACTGAAAGTCAACTTTTTTTGTGCAGTAAAATGTTCTGTCAGTGTTTTACTATTATATCTTTTGTTTTTGGATTAATTTTCCAGCTGCATTAATGTGTATGTTGCATTTTGTGCTCATTTGAACTCCTTTATATACACTCTTGTCACAATCGATCCACCACACATTTACACCACTGCACTACTTAATACCTGATAAACAATTTAATAAAACAAATACGAAAATACAAACTAAGAATACAGACATCACTGTCACCCTGAATGTGCTTTACATTCCCTGTAATCATTTTCCAACTTTCTGAAGATGCTGTCTTTTTACTTTGTTTAAAACTGTCTGATATCTTTGCTTTATTTTATTTCCTCACCCAGTGAGTTCCACAAAATGACGAAAACACAGTTGACACGATTGTTTCAAATTTAATCTACCTCTTAAGTTATACCCCACCCCCACCCCCATCCAAAAAAATGTGTTGTAAGTTGCCAGGTAGTACGTTATTTCTTGCTTTGTACATGACTTGAGCCGTTTTACAATCCACCAGATCCATAAATTTCAGTTCATGTGACAGGTTATTAGTGTGTAAAATTCTTATGTCTCTTGGAGTGGAGTTCAAGTAAAAGTAGCATAGAAGGGAAATATTTAAGTAAAGTATCAGTACCTTGAAATTGCACCTAAGTATAGTACTTAAAACACATGTAGTTATATTTTACAGCTTTTTAAGAGGCATTATGGCATCATCCTTTATAAACAAAATGTCAGAAACATTTGTGAACTTCTCTCTAATCCAGCAGACAATCAAATAAATCTCTTTGGAAAGAAAATCCCCTTAAGTTAATGGTTCATAATTTGCTTTAAAGTTGCACAAAATGTCTTTCTAACATCCCAGATATAATTAATGAGCACAGTCTCCTGTATGTTGCAGTGGGGAGAGCATTATGCAGCACTGTCCAGACTTGCTGTGGGACAAACCCTGATGGTCAACCAGCTGGTGGACATGGAGTGGAAGTTTGGAGGTAAGCAAAACCACCAAATGTAGCTCTTGACAAAATTATAGGTTGACTTGAAGTCTATTTCTGGGCACACTAGCAGCACTGCAGTTGTCTCTGATCTCTCAAACTTCCAGCACATATTCATGAACACACACACACACACACACACTGTACTCTAACATATCCATTAGCATAGCTTATGTCCTCTAATTCTTTGTTCTTTGTTCTGATTCATTTGAACACCTCAGCTGATGGCTCTCTATCAAGCCTCATTGTTTATCCATACAGCCTAATGACTTCTTAAGACTCATAGATAATAGAGATGCTAATACACTGAGCAGGGTAGTCATCAGCACTGTGTTAAGCTATTGCTGAGCTGATCTTCACATTTAAGGACACTGTGATCCAGTTTATGGAGGAGAATGGACAGGGAGTGCCTGTATGTGCTGCACCCCTCTGTAGTTCTCTTGACTGGGCTGTTATTGACATGCAAAAAGTTTCAGCCGGACTGTGTCTCTGCATGTGGTCAGTGAGGCGGCTGTATCCGGACGGGCATCTGTGGAGACTTGACTAGTGTGAGAGCCAATGTGGCTGCAGCTTGTCTCATAGGTTGCTGTTCAAACTCATATAGTGCTTAATATTATAACATGTTTTTTTAAAGTCCAGGTCCTTTGAGGTCTTGCACATTTTGTCATGGCCTCCCTAAAAACACCAAACATCTTTAAAATTCATAATCTGACTCTGTTTTTTGGATGATAGTTGTTGCATTTACACACTCTGCATTTGGGGAAAACAACTATTAGTAATGCAGAGGTGTTGATCAAGCAGAAAGAGACAGTGGTGGTTGATTCAACTTAGATTGAGCAGTCAAATAAGTTCAGAAAATATCTTTTAACAACTGTAATACAACCTCTACAATAAGGACAATGTGGTGTTTCTGTCACATCACAATATACTAGCCAAAAGTCCCTGATAATTGATGGTGTTTTTACAGTGTGAATATTTTAGCTGTACATCACCCACATATAGCTCTAGGTAAGAAATAAGAGTGAAGCAAAAAATAAGGTGAAACCAGTGTAAAATTCAGGTGAAATGTCCTTGTTAAAAAAAAATAAAGCACACAAAAGAGGAAGTCATAAACAAAGTGAGTTTTAAGTCACTTTTTTGGCCACTAGAGGTCAGATTTACTCAAAACTGTTGATAGACGTGCAGCACTGACATATTATCACAATAAAAAGAGGCCTATTTGCACATGTAGCCAACACACAGTCCTGCATTTGTGTCTGTGTGATGAATTTATGTCCTTTTAGCTCATGTTTGGTCTCCTAAGATAAATATCTGTCTTTTTAGCTGCTACATGCTCCACTTCCATCACCAGCTAGTTGGTGACAGTGTCTGTCAGCTCGGTGCTGCTGAGCAGGTAGAGTACAGTGTGTTTATCAGAGCATGTCTGCTGGAAACAAAGTCTGGTGAGACTGAACTCTGCAGTATTTGTGCCTTTAAACCAAAACAGTGTGCTTGAGAATGCAAAGCTACAACTCAGAGTGATTCAGTTTTTGGTGGGAGTATTTTATGGCATTATGTGACAGCCAACAGTAAAAAGGCGACAGGATAGTAGGGAAGAAAAATGGAACAGGATGTGCAACAAAAGTCGCGTGCCAAACACGAACCAGTGATGAGGATGACTGAAAATACCACAAGAGGCAAATTAACTACCAAAGAACCCAACAGATACAGTTCAGTTCCGTTCAAATAAACAGTGTAACATAGCACAGAGTATGTTGTTTTTCTTGTTGTTGTTTTTTCAGTATCAAACAGTGATACAGTCTACATAAGCAATGCAGATATGTGTTACTGGTATCTTTGTTTTTTACAGATTTTTTTGTATCGAGTATTACTTGTTTGAAAATTATAAAAAAAAAATTAAATATTTTATAAATATATATATGTCTGTTTTTAAATTGGTGTCAAGCAGGTACAGCTGTCTTTAATTTCAGTGTTAGTTGGGGTCCTTTTTACGAGGCCCCCAGGTTTTTTTCATGCAAACTGTGCATTTTCTGATGTTATTGTATCTTTTAATCTCTCTCGTTTTATTTTATAATATCCTCTTGAGACCCTGGGTCCTCATATGAGGACATCACATTTTGTTTTTACCAGACCTTCTACTTCATTCTACTTAACTTCGACCTGTTGTCCTCATTTGTGGACACTTTTTGTGTCATCTAGCAGTAGCAAAAGCACAATACACTAATCCACGTAAAAACAAGATGGCAGCCACCTCTGCCAAGTCAGTCTGCAGCTGATCCTGACACAAAAGTGGACAAAAACCTGATCAGATTTAATGGTTGAAACTTGTTTATTTCTGATTAATAATGTTTGTAGTTTGATATACCATGCAAATTTGGCCAATTCTAGCAACAGTAACAAGCTGTTAATTAGGAAGTACTTGTTTGAGGACATTGGGACTTTATTATCGTTGACAGTGTTTAGTTTTTTTGTACTTATCAGGTCCTACTGATAGCTAGGAGAAATTAAAAATGCATACCAAACAAAAGTTTGGGTCTCAGAAGGATATGTACAAATAGAGGACCAAAGAACTAAACATTTGAAGAAAAAATAAGTGATACAGTTACAACTCTGTAAAGTGAAAAAACTATAAAGTGTTCTTTATAGTGATTTCATTGATCTCTTTGTATCAGTCTGAGGTTTTTTTCTAACCCCCACAGTGACTGTTGGCACCAGTGAAGTACAGAAAGTGGGCAACATCTTCCTGCAGGTATGAAAGTTGTACACACACACACACACACACACACACACACACACACTCATACCCTCCGCACACCTTTGTTCAGTGTTGTTGAACACAGTTTCGTTGTCCTCTTACAGTTGAAGCTGGTGGTCAGAAAGGGGAATTCCACTGAAAACATCTACATGGGTGAGTGACTGAACTGTTACTGACACAAACAGAAAACATTTGTTCACAAGAAATTCCATTCAGCAAAGAACCTCCCGCCTCACTGGTTCTCAAAAGGTCAGATCCAGATGAGTGAAGGTGCATGAATGAAGACATGGTAGATGCACAGACTGCAAGTGCCTCTTGCTGAATGTTGAACACTGTCTACTCAGGGCAGGAGATATGAGACAGACCTGTTCAAATATTTGAAATAATTTCCACAGGTAGATCAGGTCTGCAGGTTCTCTTTTACTGTGCTGAAATGTAAATATGTGCCGCTGTGTTGTCACACTAGCAGAAAGATATTTATACGCAGCAGCAGGAATGCACAGTTTGCAGAAGCAGCGCAGAGAAAATGTAGTTTGACCCACTGATGGAGATTATAATTTGCTTTCACATTCTTGTGACGTTGAGCTGCTGCCACTTCTGTCGCTCCCTCTGGAAAAAAGCTTTACAGA
Source organism: Epinephelus lanceolatus (assembly GCF_041903045.1). Taxonomy (NCBI): domain Eukaryota; kingdom Metazoa; phylum Chordata; class Actinopteri; order Perciformes; family Serranidae; genus Epinephelus; species Epinephelus lanceolatus. Next base: position 4,767,427 of record NC_135741.1, on the reverse strand, counting down.
TGTCATTTTTTTCCCCAACACTTGAGCACCAGTAGCAAAACCACACTGCACATGAGTCGACGAGGTGGGTAGAAAATAAAACAGCTGACTGGGAGCTTGTGAGGAAGATCAACATGTGGAGTTGTTTTTGTGCCTTTAACTCCCCAGACAGGTGTGCAGAGTCTCTTTTCATGATCCTCTGCAGCTGAAAAATAATATTTATTAAATCCTGTATTGGCACAGTTTTTTTATGGGTGAACTTTTGCCTTTACACACTCCAGGGGTGTTTCCAATAACATCTGGCATTCTGTGTATCAAGTGTCTGGAATATTTTGATGATGAATTCCCTACATGCTAATGTTACTCATATCCACAATGAGGGGACTTTTGTCATCTTAACTGGTGCAGGCAAACAGCAAGGAATTCATATATACTCCTTGATGTCTTTAAAGTTGGGGCAGAAATCTGTAAAACGCAAAAAAACACGGCAGACTTTGGAAATACACCCTCCTCCTGCAGCTCTCTTCTCTGTCCTGAGCTGATCCCACCCAACAACCAGGAGCATTTGCGGTTCATACTGTAATGCACTATAGAGATCATGCTATAAAACCACCACGAAGTCCCTTCTCTATGCCTCCTTTGCATTTTTATACAGAACCAAACAACTGCGCCATCAGTCTGCTCCAGTGTGTGATTATACACTATGTCGTGGCTTTGCAGAATCAAAAGAGCCATCCAAAGAACCAGTAACACATCAGCGTTGGCCTCCAAGGTGATATGTTACATGCACGTTGGCAGCGCTTTCTAAACAACAACAATGGCGTTATGTGTCTATAACATAATTTACTGTCTCTGTTACATGGCGGTTGATCTGGTCCTCTGCTGGCAGGGTAAGGATCTCCAGGACCCCATTGTTTTCCGAAATTGTAGACCTTTACAGCTGCTGTTCTTTTTCTTTGAGTTAGCTGCTAAATGCTAACAGCTACGTTTTAAATCTCCTGTGGTGGGTTGCACACATACAAGGTTTCAGTGCTGTTACAACCTCCAGTGATGGATAAATGACGAGACCACTCTGTCCCCCCATTCTACGATCATACCTACCACATACAGCACGGCGAGGCGGCATAACAGCACGATATTCCAGCCTTGAACAGGCGGTGTAAAAGGGACTTGTGTTTATCATGTCACAAATGAGACAAGCATTAGTTAGCCAGGGGCGCCCAGTGGTTCAGTGGTTAGAGCAGGTGTCCTTTATACAGAGGCAATGTCCTTGCCGCAGCAGCCGTGGGTCCAATTTCAACCTGTGGCGCTGCATGTCATTCCCTCTCTCTCTCTGCCCCTTTCACTCTTACTGTGGCCTATCTAATAAAGGCAAAAAGCCAAAAAAGCCACCCCACCGTCCCTCTGCCTCACACCCCACTGCTGTGGATTGCTTTGCAGGGAGCACAGCAGGCAGTAGCTCAGGAGAAGGAGCTTTAGTCTGCGGCTGTCCCGGCTCAAATTCAGCCAGCGCAAACTCTCTGGTGCCGGATGTCCAGCAGCAGCACTGGGTTTAACCTGTGTAACAGCAGCAACAGAAAGTTTGCTGATCTGGCAGGGAGTCTGGCTGTCTGGTACCCCGGAGCTGGGGTTGCTGCAACTGCTGACCCATGATTTGTTTGTGGAACTGCTGCCCGCTCTCCTCCTGGTGAAGCAATCTTAGCTACATAAACGCAAAGATAAAGCTGCAGTCGTGAGATTCTGGCTTCAGTTAGCAGAAGGCTAAACTGTTAGCAACATTTTCTGTCCATCTCTAAAATGCTTTACCAGTATTGACACAGGTTTCATTTTGTTTTATGTAAAAACTCTCTTTTAGACTTCTGTTTTTTGATGAGTCCGTCTTCCTTTTTGGGTTGCTTTGCAGTGTAGGCCGTTGTTGCCAATGCTGGAATAGCAACATTCTCAACAGGATCCTCTGCCATTGGATCAAGCTTTCACTGAAGGAATGTGCACGCTATCTGCATTTGTAGAACAGCCAATAGGAACGCCTTCTCTCTGAAATAACCTGTAATTGGCCAAAGTTTCCCAGCCCTGCCAAGATCTCCTAAAACCTGAAAACTATGTCAAGAGCAGGTGCAGGCATCTAGTTTTCTCTCAGACGACTTGAATTACAATATGTTTTAAGTTTATTATGGGGTGTTTCCCCAGCGATGCCAAAATGAAATGTTGAAGTTACTTGTGTGACTCATTTATAGTCTGGGACTCCCAGATCATTTCTCACGCACCTGCAAGAACTTACTTTGTGCAGTCTGTCTGTATTAGGACTACAGTTCAGGTTTCTCTCTGGTCCATGTGTCACGTTATGTCTATGATGAGGCATGCTGTAAAATAGTTTTGGAAAAGCTATAGCTATAGTTCTGTTTTTCAAGAAGTTGCTTCATTTCTAAACACTGAAAATGTCCAAATATAGCTACACTACCATTTGAGTAGTTAGCACTACTGGAACTGGATCAGGAAATGTCAGCTGATCAATATCCCAATATTTAGAGCCCAGTTGCAGCAGTTTGGTTCAATAATGATTGAGGGTTAGTTACACCTTGCTGGACTGGAAAACAAATTCAGAATCCAAGTTCACAGAGTATTCTCCTCTGTTGTGCAACACTGGAGTCATCGACTGAATGGAAGTTTGAATCATTTAATTCTCCTTTTCAGGGCAAAAAACTGCTTCAAATGTAAAGAAAAAATCTGGTGTTTGATTGATACTGTTTTTATTAAAATAGTTATCATAGGAAAGAAGAAAAACATCAATGTAACAACTGGTGCTAAACTTTGGAGCAGTAGTATAAGCTATCATGGCGTTTGAGTTTTCTACCTCCTGCTGCATATGCATCCGTGACTGTTTATAAACCAGTGGTTCCCAACTGGTCCAGCCATGGGGTCCAGATGTCTCCTTAGTTTAAGGTCCACACAGTTTAATATTTTCAGTGTCAAACTTGCTTTTGGCCATGTTGCTGAGCGGCACTTAAAATTAGGAGCTCTGTGCCAGAAATTCACTGTACTTGAAAATACTGTATGAATACAACTGTCACTGTAAAAAAAGTAATTTTATTTTAACTTGAGTGAGCTGATGCTTTAGAAAGAACTTCCTGGTAGTCAGGGTTGTAAGACATGTATTTATCAACTAGACCAAAAATAATCCCAGTCACTTACAGAGAAATTTTCCCGTATGAAAGCCGACCCGTTTTTACAACAGGAAATCTAAAAAAGCTGCCATAATAAATAAACGATAAACGATTGGTTAAAACCTTGTTGTTTATACCAAAGTGTGAAAGGGCGCAGACTTTTTTTTTTTTATTCTATCTAGTGTCATAGAGTGGCACTCAGTCTGTTTTATCTACTAACTGTTTCCTGTTTTCTTCCCTCATCTCCTCCAGAGTTGACGCTCCCACAGTTTTACAACTTCCTACACGAGATGGAGAGAGCCAAGGCCAGCATGGAGTGTTTCAGCTGAGTGTGTGTGTGTGTGTGTGTGTGTGTGAGTGAGAGAATGTAAGAGTGTGTGTGAATGTAACAGTGTGTGTGTTCATGTCAGGCTGTCGCTGCAGGGCAGAGTGTGGTATGTAGTACTTCATGTTTTGTGTCTGTGTGTGGCGCTGACAGCCCCCCCAGTGACTGAAGCTAAAAACAAAAACAAATCTAATTTACTGCCAACATTTCTACTGAAATCGACTAATAAACATGAATCCAAAGCAACACACTCTGAGGTGTTTTTTTTTTAACTTTGATTTATGTGGGACACTCTTGTCAGTGGGTTTCTCTCTGTGGCATTACAAGGGAATGTTTCTGTGAATGAAGTCTGACGTTTCGTCGATACTTTCTCCTCGTCTGTTATGACGAAACATGAGCGAGCCCTGTGGCGAAGTTTTGGCATCTCGATATGAATAAAAAAAACTGTAAAATGAAGAGAGAAAGTTAATCCAACCTCAGCGAGACCTGTTTGATCAAGTTCAGTCCTGTTGTTGTTTCAAAGAATTAATAATGGGATTCCAAAGAATACTGCATACATGTACTGTACATTTACACAGTCATGATGGGATGTGGTAAATGTTACCACTGTTGAAAAATAAACATATTAATTTGCAGCAGTAATAGATATAAGGTAGATACAATAGGCAATGGTAGAAGAAGCATTCAGATACTTTAATTATGTATTAATACCACACTGTAAAAATACCCCTCCTCAAGTAAAAGTCCTTCATTTAAAACCAACTTAAGTTAAAGTATTATCAGAGGTAGAGTTTTATATTGAAATACTTTAAGTACAAGTACCTCAAATTTGTACTTATGTACATTACTTAAAAGTAAATATTCTTAGTTCTATTTCCTCCTCTGAAACAAGTGGCGATGAAAGCCTTCATAGCAACAAATACCACACAGTGATACTTCTGAACCCCGAGGCAGATTTCAGAGGTGTGAGCGTCTCGGATGTACGTGTGTCTACTAGTCCATGTTTTTGTTCCTCTACATTTCTATTCTTTCATGATCTACACAATTAGCTCAGCACTTATCTGTGGGTTTTTCTCTACACGTCTGTGACAGTACAGTAACAGTGTCTCTGTGACTCAGTCAGCAAATTTCATGGCAGTCTGCCCACTGGCTAATAAGATATCTTGTTTTATTCTTGAAGGCTTCTCTTTGATCTACTGATCTTTTATTGCACGTCGCTTTGTGTAAAATCGTCTGCCAAATAAACATAAATCTTTGTGTTGACATTCTGGCCCAAAAAGTCTGTGAAATAGAAACAAGCCTGAGGGGGGTATTTAGGCCCTTCACACATTACTGAAGGCATCTGTTTTGGAGGTTATTTACTAATCCTACAAATGTATGTCGCCTATGATGTGATGTATTACTATAGATTAAATTACCAAGCAGTATATATGAAGTAATAAAAATCAGCTCCACCCTCAGCTGCAGCAAGTGATAAATGTATTAATGCATCAGTAATACCAATCCAATAATCATTATTCTACATATAGAGTACTTTTACTTCTGGAACTTTAGGTTTTGATGTCAATACTTTTTAGCTTTTAATTAGGTAAAAATATGAATGCACTTTTACTTGAAATGGCGTTTGTTGTGTTTTGGGTTTTTATTTTTATAGTCTATGCTATCAGCACACCAAGACAACTAACGTGTTAACCACCACACACCGCACACTTTTACATTGGCTTACACATGTTAACGTAAGCTAACGCTACAATAATGTTACAAGGCTGTAATATTTGCCAAATGTGGGCCTGTGTGCAGTTAGCTAACATCACTAAGATTACTTTAATACTTACCTTTAAAGTTTACCTCGAATTATGGAACTTAACTTTGTTAGTGGCGATTTAGCATGGCAAAGCCTAGTGCAGCATTCAGTCACATTGCTGGTGTAGGTGGGCATGCGTTGTGTCCTCTGGCTCGCCCACGTTCCTCCATAGCTCCACACTCTTGTCCAAAAATGTGCATGTCTGGCTCCAGAAATCCAAGATGGCGACGGCCAAAATGCCAAGCTTCAAAACGGCAGTCCACAAACCAATGGGTGATGCACGGTGGTCCATTATTTTTACAGGTTTTTATATATGAAAACCATTTCTGCCAGTATGATGAAAAAAAAAAGAGTCTGTAAGCCATGAGAAACTTTCTCGAAATAATAAACGGTACTAGGCCTTAATTTTTAAAGGTTTCTCATAATTTTGAGATACTAAGTCATTATTTTGGGAAAGTTTTCCATTATTTTGAGAATTTTGCGAAATCTTGAAATCCAGAAAGGAAAAGTCTCAATGGAAAATAGAACATTTAATAATGTGTGGACAGATTTGTATGCTTTTACTGCCGTGCTTCAAAGTCAAAGTACGAAATAATCATCAGTAGCTCAGCCAACTTGTGGCAAAACATATTATATGCTATGTGTGAGTTATTTTTAATGTTAAGAGGCTAAGTTAGACTTAATAGGCTGTTTCTTTAATTATAAGTCTCAAACAAAAGAACTGATATGTTTAACTCAAATGTCTCTCGAGTAATATAAGTGACCAGCCGTCAGTCGTGACACTTTATGATGCACAGCAGCAAAAGGAAACTTTTTTCAGCCCGAGGCTTTCAAGTATGTTTTGCGTCTCCTGAAAGAATGGTTTGGTTTTTTTTTGGCCAAAAATGGCTCTTTTGATAGTGAAGGTTGCCACCCCCTGTTCTAAGTCATTATTTTATTTTCCCATTTTGAAAAACATATTGTTTTGAGACATGAACTCATTATTTTGAGATACTAGCTTATTGTCTTGACAAAGTTTCTTACTATTTTAGGATATTAACTTATTATTTTGAGATATTATTTCATTAGTATGAGATACTAACTCATTATTTTTGAGAAAGTTCCTCTTTTTAATGCCTCTCTTTTTTTCATTACTGGCAGAAATGGGCCTCATAGACTTATTTATTCTTTATTACTGCCACTTTTACTTTAAAAATCAGATTACTTCTACCACCACAAGGTTGTTTTGATGCATGCTGCATGTCTTGAAAGTAATGACAAGCAGAAGAAAGTGTTTTCTGCTGCTGAACCAGCATCTCTGCGTGCGTTCATCCCACCGGAGGAAGACTATATCTGAGGAAGTATTAGAATACCTGATGCTGTCAGCCCAACAAAAAGATGACGGCCTAATAACAGCCTATTTAAAAAGAGTGACTGGATGCCTGGAGCTGCCTTGAGGCATTAAAAGTCAGGGCAACAGTTATTTGGAAAAATAGATAACAGGTTGTTGCATACACACAGATGCCAATTTATTAAGAACACATCAAACGAATGCAGTGTAACACAACAGTCCTGTAATAAATCCTCCCTTCATAAAGAGAAGTGTTTCTGTAATATAGTTAACCTACACTGACATAAATGGGCTGACCAAAATAGTAGGAACACCTGTCAGTATGGTGCAATACAATTGCAGCCTCCAAAATATCATAGAGTTGTATCAACACTTCTCTAAACCTGAATATTGTAATCTGCATGAAGTAGGATTGATTACAGGACTGCATAAATTGAGCTTCTGAACGCCATAAAATATGTATATACTGCAAAAGACCAAACACGCAATTTTCAGCAGAGTCAGTTTTCTATCATGTTACAGGAATGAAATCTGTGCAGTCATTTAGTGAAACAGGTCACATATTTAGACTGTTGAACACCTAAAAAAGGGCTATAAATCCATCATAATATTGTGTTAATAATCACCTTCATAGTATGTCATTTTCAGGAAGTTATCCATACAATATCATATTGTGAAGAGCTCTAGATACCAAATACAGTTTGCTTCTAACAGCCTGAAGCTGCACATCTTAGCCATGGATACCCTTCATTTAGTGCTCTGTGTTCCGTGATGTGAATGAGTGATGTTTCTGTGTCTCTTTCAGACCGCCACAATCCTCTCTGTATTTCCTCAAGCATGTAATTTATCATCATCATGAGCAAGATCAGACTTATAGCTCTTGTGGTGTCCCATTATCAGTGTCTGTAACCCCAGACTTCATTTCACAAACAGCTCTTCCCCTCAGGAAATCTTGTATCTAGTTAAACATCCTGCCATGTGTAACCTTTGCAGCGCACACTGTATTTAACACATCCTTCCCTCCATCACATGTTGTGTATTCAGACAGACTGATCACTGTGCCCCCGTTAAATGGTAATATTTTAAATTTCCCATGTCTGACACTAAAATTTACTTAATGGAATCAGTCGGAATCGAGTCTGAACACGCTCTAACAGACTGTACCTGGAAAAAGCACTGGCTCTAGATGTGTCTGCTCGAATCCAGTGCTGATATAAAATACCATTCAAAAGCTCAGAGACAGCTTTTGTATCATTTTTTTAATTTTATTTACTTCAACAATAACTATTTTAACAGAATTTTTTTTCAAAAAATATATAATTTAGACACCAAATATATTATTTACATTTGAAATAATTTTGGCCACAAAAGGAGATTGATTCAAACTTCCATTTAGCAGATGTCCCCACAGTGTTACATTACAGGTGAGAATACTGTTTTCTGGTCCAGAAAAGCATCACTGACCCTCGAATATTATTGAACCATAACGATGCAACTCGACTCTAAATATTAAGTTAGTCCATTGGGCCCTCTGCAGTCTCGTTCTCATTCTGAAAGGTTCAAATATCACCGCTTTGTCAGTCAGTAAATTCAACATCAGGCACCAATGCCATAAGCCACCTTTCGGGGCAGTATGATACACCGCCAGGCATCATCAGTTCGTAACGCGGCCGGACGGATGATTTTGCATGTTATGATACACTGACAGTAGGCCGGATGACACCTGTCGAAGCAGTATGATACGCTGCTAGAAAGCATCAGCTTGAAATGCTACTGGCAATGACGTAATATAAGGAGCTGAAAAGTCCGTATAGGGGGGAGTGGTGGTGGATGGATCAACACACCCTGGACTTTCACCTGGGAACCCGGTGTTTGCTTCTAGTGTAGAGCCAAACCATGATCTTTTTTTCGAAATCTGTGCCTTTGTTTGCATACCAGCGTTGGTTGTGGTGCCAACAGCAGACCCAGAAGGATATCTAGCGTGTAATATGTTGACAGGAAAGTCCACTGACAAAGCGGCAATATGTGACAACTTGGGATGAGAATGTGTTGGGTTAGACTAAAGAGGTTTGTTCATCTGATATTCCAACAGTGCTAATCCTAGACTAACCTTCTATTTCTAGTGTAAAGTTTGAGGAAAAGTTTTGTTAAAGCAACACATAGCCTGTTAATTCTAGATTGCTATAGGCATTATTGTCCTCGAACACTAAAACAGGAGCCTGTTCATATTTAATCTGCAGTCATATTGATGCTAAGCTTCCAATTTCATTTATCAATGACTGCTGATTTCTTCTTTTCTCATTTAACTGTTGCTCAGAAAGATCTTTGAGACATTTCAGTCGTCAGTCTGGTTGAACCATTGTACATTCTTTCATACAAAATAACATCTATTTCTAAAGAGGTTTTTCCACAGCCTAAAGTAACAAAGTCCATTCAGACATATAGAGTAGTCTCACACATCTAATTGGATCCAATCAAGCTTTTGTGGCAGGAGATTACAAACTTTCCAATCTGTCACTGGCTACTTATCTCTGTGCCTCTGTGTTTCCTCCTACATTTTCCTGTGAGCTAACTTCACCAGTGCCTCTGCATTTAACATTCCCCCTGTTCTTTTTTCCTGCAACACAGCAGTTTTATTTGCAAGAATGCTCTTGTATACGCAGTGCCTAATATACATCGGAATTCAGGATTCCCTGCTTCCTGTTTAAAAGCACGAATCATCTCTTTCATTCAGACTTTGTTGTTTGAAGGTGTGAAACACACTCTCAGTGTGTTGTGTTTGTCTCAATGTTTCTTTGCATAAAGGGTATGTGACTTATTTAAGATAAATAGAATGAGTTTTTTAATCTGTGTAAAAGATCCTGGTTCTCATGAGGAACACTTCAGGCGTCCGTGATAGCTTGAACACCCATTTCCTCATCCGGCTATAAACCAACACAACATTATGTCGTCTTCCTGAAACACATCCCCAAGCCTCCTACCATTTCAGAGTAATGGTAAACATGACATTCACATATGTAAGACCTTCCTGGCCCGTGTGTCTCAGACACCAAAAGTTTTGTCACTTGTCTGACATTTCTTAAAGAAGCACACAGAGAAACTTAGAACACATTTAATTTAGTTTTTCTATGACCACGTCTTGATGCCTCTGTAATGTTTTCCCTTTTTATATGCAGGTTATTTTTAAACTTGGGAAAGCCCTCCAAAAAAAAAAGACAATAGTGTCCTTTCCCATTGTCAGTAGCCAGGCAAGCATGCCTGTCTGTTTTGTTTTGGTTTTTGCTTTTTTTTTTTTACTGGTGTGTCTTGCTCAGTGTTATGAATGCATCACAAATCAATCTGACTCTAGATAGGGCTGTTTGCGTTTTTACGATTTTTCATGCCATTAGTAGAAGCCAATCTGCAACGAGTAGCAGAGGAGAAACACTGATTTGTATTGTTAAACTGCTTATTCTGTGTTTAAACTAGTTTCATAGGGTCCGTTTGTTTTGGAGAGGAAGAGACCTCTGTGGATAATTCAGCTCTCAGTTAAAACCTCCTGAACAATGAATACTGAAGGAACACTAACCCTTAGAAGTTTCATCTGGTTGCAATGTGCAGTCCTCACCACTAGATGCCACTAAATCTCCCTAAATCTCACACTGAACCTTTCGAACTCAGTGCAGACTAATTTAGAATGATTTCTGAGCACTGCTTGGACAAATACAGAGAGTATTCTAGGCAGTGAAGCACTGCAACAGAGGCGGAAATTATCATGTCCACCTTGGTGTCAAGTTCCCACCAGCGGAAGGGAAACTGTTTTTGTCAGTTGAGTTTTAGGGCACATTCACACCAGGATAGTCCTGGGGGCTCAGTTCAACTGGGAGGGGAAAAATTTCACACCTTTGGTTCGGTTCATTTTCACACTGCACGTTTTAAAGCGGACCAAACCTCCTGGACAACGTCACGCAGTTACAACAACTGCTTATTTGGGGGCCGTATTGCCCGAAAAAAACACTGACCAGGAAGAAAAAAAGCAGGAGGAAGAAGAAAACCTGGCTCATCGATTGGCCAGGACTGAAAACTGAAATCCATCGTGGGTAGCCACAAGCAACTGTGATATATAGTCCTCTGACCATATATCAACAAGCACCTGCACCTCCTCACTACTCCATGTCTGACATTTTCCAACTTTTTCTTTTTTTTACTTCTGCCTCTCGCATTTCACGTTGTTGGCTTTGTTTTTTTTTCTACCCAAAATGCACTGCGCTCTATGTCACTGTCTCTCTTTGGTTCACTTCCTGTCTTTGGTTCGCTGGACAGTCCGTTTGCATTTTCCACTGTAAGCGAGCTGCACTAGGGTTCACTTGAAAGTGAACCGAGACCTCCAGTTTTCAAGCGGACCAGGGTTCGCTTGTTTGGTCCGCACCAGAGTTTGAATGAGCGTTCACACCACTCCAAACAAACCGAACTATCCATGGAAGCGGACCAGGGTTCCTTTAAAGCGGACCAAATAGCGCCAGTGTGAATGCATCCTTACTATCAATTTGCTGACAGCAAGTATGCCTAATTTCTCCCTGTTATTTCTACCAAGACACTGTCAGCTCTGGCAGTTTGGGATCACTCTGTAGTGTGTCTGCTTGTTTTTAATCTTGAGTAATAATTGAAATTCTGATGTCCTCACCTTTGCTCCCAACACTGTTTGCAAATCGACCTACCTATTTTGGATTTTATTCTGTCCTCTTTATTTTTGCTCGTCAGACTGTAACAGAATTTAACCCAAGAGGGGACTTTTTTGTAGACGGACTTTGCCCATCACCACCATCAGCACCCTCCTGTGCTTTAGTAAAATATTACTCAGCTAGATGAACATTGGCTCATCAGCTACACAACTTGTTTTGATACTGCAACCTCTTACTGGGCAAATATCCCCCTTCTCAAAAAGTCTTCCTTTTGTTCACAGTTATTTTTTCTGTACGAGACTTTAAGCAGACGAAAGCAACTAAACTCCTGGTTTCTCTCAGACTGAGGGATTCCCCCCGTTTGTCTAATTTTTATCTTTACCTGTACAGTCTTTCACTTTCTCCTGTAGTCTGGCTTCGCCCCCTCCTCCTCCTCCTCCTCCTCCTCTCTGTTCATGCTGCCTTTCCTTCCTCTCATCGTGTGACCCAACATGTTGCTGCGTGTTCTCATCCACACAGGAAAAGTGTAAAGCTCTCTTATGTTTTTCTCAACTGTGTTTTTATCTCTGTTGAATTTCAGTTTAATGTAAAAAAAAAAAAAAAGTAAAGAAATAATCAAACAGATATAAAATCATTAAGTGTATCTGTAACTTTTAAAGGACCAAAGTTTGCTGTGTTGTGAGCATTTGTCTTCTGATTTGACATATTTTATTACAAATACAGACAAAGAAATAATATTCCCTCAGAACATTTTATGTTTGACGATAGTTCAGAGTACTCAGTCAGTAGACAGTGTCACTGGTTCATCCCTGGATGGAAAAGGAGAATATAACTATAGCGCCATCATCAGGTCAGAATCTTGAATACTTTGGTTAGCGACCAATTACCGTAGACTGTATAAAATAATGGATGTAGCCACTATGATGTCACCTATTGGTTTGTGGACTCATGTTTGGCATTTTGGCCATTGCCATCTTGGATTTTTGGAGCCAGAAGTGACCATATTTGGACAGGAGGGTGGAGCTAACCCTTACACTAGCTGTTATCTTGGTTAGCATGGTGCATTTGCAGGTATGTCCACTTGTGATAATGCTAATGCTAATTTTTGCTTGCAAAAAAACAGCCTTAAAACCATCAAAACAATATGTACTTGATGAAAAAGGAGTGGATGTCGATTGTAACACTTATTAAATACCAAAGCCAGGTGTTGGGTCTTGACCAATGGGAGAGGGCCTTAAGATAGGGACCATGGTAAATATTTTATCTGCTAAACATCAGTGTATCAACATCATTGTCAGCATGTTAGCTTGTCCACATTAGCTCAAAGTGCTGCTATTCCTGTACTAGAGAAGCTAGCCTGGCTGTACTAGAATGTTTTTATCTTGTTTTCAGTGGCTGCACCCCAAACTGATAACAGAATGGTCCCATGTGGGATCAGTAACACTGAATTGTTTGAAAGCTTTAAATGTACCCTTGAGCCAAGAACAAAACGTCTGGCTGCTCCAGTTAGTGCCCTGCAGCTGACTTAAGACAGGTTTGACCAGTCAGAGAGAGTGGAGCAAAACATTGATGAAAAACAGCAAGCATGCACAGTTTCTTAGAAAGAAAAATACAAAGTTATTCTACAAATGACGTGCTCCTCCTCTGTTTTTCTTTTTCATTTAGTTAACCAGGCAGACACAGAGCCAGCAATATGGTTTAATGATTAGTGATTCTACCTTGGAACCAGAAAACCCTCTCAAATGAAATAAATTACTCAAGCAATGTCGCCCAATGTCACTGATTAAAGATTTTTCTAAGGTTTTTAATAATTGTTGGACAGGTGTGTCTCTACACACACTGCTTGCGAAAGCATGAATTCATTTTTGCTTTTAGACTCTTCAGGAGATCTGTTCTAATTGTTGTGAATAGAGTTGCCGCAATATACCGGTTTTAAGGTATACTGTGATATAAAAGTTGACGGCTATCATACCGTGTACATTTGCTTTTCAACAATATTTAAAAAAACAAAAAGCAACTGAATGTATTTTCAAAGGGGATTCTTTTTACACAATCTACCGTTAACAACATGGTTTCCGTGACACCTGAGATGGTTATTGTACCATGACAATTTCATACCGTTGCAACCCCAGTTGTAAGGTTAATGATAAAAGGACATTAACACCCGCCATTTCCTTGAACATGGCTGCCAACCATTCTGTGTAAACCTTGCTTTGTTGTGACAGATTACTCTGACAAAGATAACATCTCTGTCTATTCTGTCTATTCTGTCAAATAAATAAAAACAGCGAGACACAGCTAATAGTTGTCTGTATTTCTACCAAACGCAGATCTGGGAAAGCTCTTTCCAGTGTAACAGGTTTTTAAAAAAAAAAATAGAAGCTCCATTTGTGTGTGTGTGTGTGTGTGTGTGTGTGTGTGTGTGTGTGTGTGTGTGTGGTTTTTTATGTTTCAGCAGATTGCTGTGTGTCTGTGTTTTCCTAATGGGGAATAACCACGGGCTCTTCAAGGAAAGAGTCTGTATGGAGAAAGAAAAAATTGAAAGATAAAGGCGAGGCCTGAGAATTGTGTGTGTGTGTGTGTGTGTGTGTGTGTATGTGTGTTTTACCGTTGAACCTGCAGAGGGAAGAGGAAGTTTATGGGAACTAACTCCAATAGCTCACAGCTGTCAAACGAAAGCGCGTTTGTGTGTGTGTGTGTGTGTGCCACACTCCTCTATGTTACATTTTTTCTAATGTACTTATTGTGCCCCCAAGCTGAGAACATGCAGGGTGTACATTCCTACAAGTTGTGAATGTATGCCGTGTGTGTTTTTGTATGGTCAACACAGTTACTATGGCTCATCATTTTTGCACCTAACAGAGAGACTGAGGCGCTGACAAGCTGCCTGTCTTAAGGGTTTTTCCTAAAATGTTCTGATGCTTGTGTTTCTACCTGGGTTTTTTGTTTGTCCAGTCCAGGTGTAGAAAGACAAAACCCAGAGGTGGAGGAGAAAGACAGTGATATGTCTCCTCCTGTCACTGGAGTTCATCAGAGGCTTTGGGGTCAAGAGCCTACATTTTTGCCCCATAGTAAATAGAGAACTATGTCTGGGCATGTTTTACAAGCAAAAGAAGTAAAGCAGTATTTGCATTAGCAGAAACATTAGTAGGTGACGTCATCGCACAAACATACCTTAAAAACAGATCATAAATAACTGTCTTTTAATCTTCGCACACTGTGGAACACTGTGGCACAGAGATCTGGTTCCTCACTGTGAGGCTGGACATCCAGTCATCAAGCCAGCTGCCACCACCTGGATCTCCACATCCCACCAGTCACTGACAACACCTGAAGAAGAAAGAGGAATTCATTGCTCACATTCACTGGGGTCATAGTTTATTAAAGGAGTTTGGTTGAGGCCCCTGCAGGTAAAAGTGTCCATCTGTGACTTTATTATTTAGATGGAGGGAAAGACTGAGAGAATCTACCAACTGGATGACGCAACAGCGGTACTATTTTACCCAGGTTCTCTGAGCTGGTTGAAGTGGGAAACCTGCCCCTCTGTGGACCAAAAACAAGGAAGCAACCTGCCCTTTTAAGTCCCCACTTTGGGCCCTCAGGAAAGAGTGGGGCCCGAACCAGGCCAGCTCTGAGGTGCACGGGAAAAGCCTCTACCCTCAGGCCACTGTCCTGAATGAAGACCCTGCCTATGACCAACCTCAAGTAAGAGTGTGTGTGAAGGTTTCAAGGTTTCAAATCTACTTATTAGGTCTTTTCCCCAAACGTTAACATGTTTATAGATGGGAATAATCAGTTGGTATAAATATTTTACCTAAACCTGACCTTTGACCTCTTTCTTAACCTTAACCTGTTAAAAGGGATGTTATTATTTCATTAAGTAATTTTTTCTTTGGAATGTAATTTTTTCTTTGGAATGTAATTAATTTTGGAATAATTCTCTCTGATAAAACAGAGTAACTATATTTAGACAAAGACCTGTGCTGGTACAATTTCATTACTCTCAAGGCCCTGACACACAAAGTTGAATATCAAACTAAGTTGTGATATCAACAAATATGAATCCAGGGACTGAAAATTATTTATGGTGTATTTTACAAACTGTTTACACCTCTGTGTATAATATCTATTACTCTTATTGTGCATATATGTTTACTACATTCCTATTTACATTCAATCTTATATTATTATTATTATATTATTATCTACACGATTTATATTGCTGCATTTATACTCTTTATGTTCATATTTAGCCCTATATTTAGCACTGTTTAGATATTTAATTAGCATTGCTAGAGGAGCTTGAGACTTGAGGTTTTTATTGCCAACAAGTGCTTCTCTGTTATGAAATTAAAGAACTTGAACTATTATTGACCTGAATCTGCAAAGTAGCCAGTAAATAAAGTTATCAAATAAATGCTGTGGAGTAAAAAGTCTAACACTTGCCTCTGAAATGTAGTGAAGTAGAAATATTAAGTAGCATACAAGTGTAAATACTTTTGTCAAAAATAAATAAATAATTAAACAGAGAGAAATCGAGAGCCATACACAATGTCACCTTCAATAAGGGGACGGCTTCTACACGACAACGTCATGTAGTCTAATTGCTCTTTCTTAATACATTTTCTTGAACTGAAAAAATATATCATAGTAAATATCAGTTACTCTAATTAAGTACAGAAACCTAAAACGTACACTTAAGTAAAATATTTGATTAATGATGCACAATAGATGTCCTGTCAAAACATAGAATCTGCCTAAAATCAGATCTGCTACAGTTTAAATCAAGACTGTAGTATTAGCACAATGTTAATGATGCCACCCGTACAAGAAACAAGCCCTGACCAATGGTATAGCTTAGTATTGTCTCTCCTGTCCTGTGAACCAATCAGATT
Organism: Epinephelus lanceolatus; assembly: GCF_041903045.1. Taxonomy (NCBI): domain Eukaryota; kingdom Metazoa; phylum Chordata; class Actinopteri; order Perciformes; family Serranidae; genus Epinephelus; species Epinephelus lanceolatus. The sequence goes on along the minus strand of NC_135741.1, from coordinate 4,751,272 downwards.
CAAAGCAGCACTTCCTGCTGAGTCACGCAGGTAACTGACGTCAAAAAAGACGATATTATTTATATGAGTATAAAATGAATATGCCGTCCATATTTTTGTACAGTAGCAAGTTAGCTTCGACATTTAAGCTGGGGTTTAATTTAATCAATACAATACACATTTAAAATCAAAATATGGAGAAACGATTAATATCAAGTGTTAGCTTAGCTAGCGTTAGCGTCAAAACTTTAAGCTAGCTAATGCAGTATGTTAATGTAGCTAAAAATGTTAGCATAACATTAGCTAAAGTATTATAGCTTCTGTCTAACTGCTGCTACATATATTTGTACCACTGTGAGATTAATTTAGTCTGTTGTGACAGAATAATATTGATGCTAACAGGTGTGTATGGATAATTCTGTTAGTTTACATCTCAGACCCAAGCAGTGCAAAGCTAGGTTGACTATTTTAACTTTATTATATGATATTATTATATCATCGTTATGTTGTTTTCAGGAGATGAAATGGCAGCTAATGTTACACTTCACAAATGGCCAAAAGGATGTTAATATCTGTGGAGCGCCAGCCCTACCAAGATTTACAAGATTTCTGGTATGTAAGTGTTGGGCATTTTCGATTTTGTTAAAACATATGTACTCCAATGATGGAATATAAGCATGTACAGTGTTGAGGTACTTGAAGGCTACTTTACTTTATGCTACTTTATTTATTTACTAGTTTTCTCCACTACATTTTTGGGGCAAACATTGCACTGTAGTTACAAGTTACTTTGCATATTTAGATTATTAATACAAAATATAAATCTACTGATGGATTTTGATAAACTATCATAAGATACCCAGCTGTCTATAAAGGAGGGGTGGGTGGAAAAATCGATACAGCGTAGTATGGCGATATTTTTGTAATGATGCATGGATACACAGTATTGATTTTTTGTTCCTATAATCTATTAATAGCTATTGCAAATACAATTGAACTAATTATTCCATTCGTTAGATGCATTTTGCCTCAATCAAAATGTTTAACAAAATGTTTGAAGTGAGATGAAAAGACTATGTCTTATTAAATATAAACAGATGTTGACAAAGTTTTCCTTTTGGTACATAATTTGCAGTAGAAAAAGAGAAATAAATAGCAACATATTACAATGTTATTGCAATACTCGGTATATTGTAGGATTTTTTAAAATTGCAAGAATACTGTATTGATTCTTGACTTAAGTGACATAATAATATTATATTGTGAGGCATCTGGTGATTCCTACAAGTAATTAAAATTACCCCCACCTTTACCTGGTACAACATCTCAAGTTATGCTTTCCCATTAATACATCAATAGGTATAATTCTGTAATACAACTGGCCTATATATGAACCTAAAATGGGCCATTATGTAAAATGGGTGCTTTTGAAGAAGATATACTTTCTTAATTAATTTTACTTGGAATATTTTAAGTATATTATGATGCCAACACTTTTGTACTTTTAGTTTTGGATGCAGGACCTTTACTTGAAACATTATTTTTACACTGCTACTTTTACTTAAAGTAAAAGATCTGAGTTCTTCCTCCACTACTGCAGTACTGTAGGAAGTGGTCTGAGAGGGGTAAGGGATGGAGTGACATTAGTTGTTTATATTTTATTAATAAGCTTGCAATGTATCCAGTCCACCCCTTATTTTGTGGCACACTAGAAATCACAGGTTAATGTGATATCATATAAAATAATCCATGTTTTTCACTGAAATATGAGGCAGGCTGAGTTAGTGGTAAGCACCTGATTTAGAGCACCCTCTGCTGTACAGGAGAGGAACTACGCCTGCCTATAGAGTCAGAGGAAGGAAATGCCATTCATATGGAGGCTGTAGAAGTGTGTGGTGTGTGTGACTGTACATGTGTGTATTTTGTTGATAAGCGTAGCCTTGTCTCGACTCATACTGTTCCTCCTCATGTGGATTTTCTTAGAAAGTGGTTTCTCTCTCTCTGCCGATGGTAATTAATGCCTTCCTGCCCATAACTGTGAGAAACCTGCCTCCTACACAAATAGATACTCTAGGGACACTGCCACACAAAAAAAGACACACTGTAACAGACTCTGGGTGCGTAGGTGAGGTCACTGGGGGACCAAGGCGCCAACTAGCTGTTGGCTAGGCCAGATAGAGAAGTTGTTATCTGGGCCCAACACACTCCGCTGCTGCCTCAGTCCTGGAGGAGCCTGAATAATTTGTGGATAAAGATGCATAAAGTGAGAAAGTTTAACAGTTTTGTACAAAGGCAATACAAGATGGCTACTGTGTGCAATAGAAAGTCATTTTCCTAACATCAAGTTAAGATTGATTGCTGGAAACCAAAAATTCAGGCAGGCTGAAAGCAAATCTCTCTTTTTGCAGTCTGGAATTTGTCAGATCCCATAATAGTTGCCTTCAGTGAGTTTCCCATCTCTTGAGACAACCTGACCCACTCACCTGTTTGCATAGCTTTTCCTTATTTCCACTCCAGCCTTCTTGTATATAGAGAGGTTTTTCAGCTTGTCTGTTTTGCTGTGATGCTGTAGCGTTAGTGCTGTTCTTGTCTGCTAAAACACTGTTAACAGTTTGTGATTACCATCCCTGCTGCCTCAGCTCCTTCTGAACTGATGCCCTGGCTGTTGCAAAGTGTGGTGAATTGTTCTGAACTTAATACAGCTATAGTTCAATCAGGAGAGACTCATTTTATAGTAAAAAGAATATTTATTAACATGTGCACATAAGAATGAAAAATGTGCAAGTGCAAGTCTTTGGCAAGTAGACCCCATCAAGATGGTATGATTTAAGGAGGGTGATGAATCCATAGTCAAATAGGGATCCATCCAGATCTCCCTTCTCGTCTCTCAGCTCAAATCCACTGGATGACGCGTTTCATGGAGGCTGGCTGGTTTGTTATCCTCTGCCGCCATATTGTTTCCTGTGTCAAAATAGCCAGGCTCTCATACAGTGTGCCAGAGCTGACGTCAAAACCCGGAAGTTTAGCATCGCGCTGGTTCCTGGAAGAGAAAGTGAATGTGATTTTTGCATTGCGTTCTGGATTATGTCAGAAAATAAGCTGTGGCTAACACAAGTTTATGATACTTACAGGTTTTGTTCAGCGAGATAATCTTCACATAAGAACACCTTTCATACCGCATTTGAAGCTTAAATGCGATCGCCAGAAGTAAAAAGCTAACATTAGGCTTTAACGGACTACATGACTACTCCACGGTCGCATGACTCTTGACGTCACCGCCACTAAGCTTTCAACTGATTTTGGCCGCTTTATTTTAAAAACATTGTATAATGGGGAAATCGGACTGTTTAAGCTAAATAAGAAGCTGTAATGGCGGACTGCCAGCACTCTCACCTGTTCGGGGGTGATGATGCTTAATGTCCCCGACAGGGTTTGTAGTCATATTGAGCAACTTGTTAGCAACCGCCTTTTTTACGACATGTAAAAGCTTAAAAATTCACAAGTAGAGTATTTACTGACGTGTTTTATGTCGTAGAACAAAACCTGAAACTCGCTTAAGCTTTTGTTAACCACAGACCTTATTTGAGGCATTTTACCAAAATCCCATTCAAAAAACGTATTGACTTTTAGACAAGAGAACCGGAAGTGCTAAAAGCGCTAACGGAGTTCCGAGTTTACTGGCACACTCTATTACTTCACCCGCCAGTGGAGGTGTTTACTGGTCCGCTGCGGCACAGTGCATTCTGGTAGTTGTAGGTTTTCTTGCTCTTGAGCATCTCTGTTTTCTTTGGTC